>NW_027411866.1:256567912-257167912 GCF_047663935.1 Musca autumnalis
AAATTGCTGCTAGTTCGGTTAAAAACTGTAGTTGAAATCCTCAAAATACCGAAAATCGGGAGGTACCAAAACACGGACCTATGTTGACGGTTTTCGGAGGAAAAGTTTCGTGGAAACTGAGAACCTCAACTGTCAAAGTAAAGCTAGTTCTTTTAAATGTTTTGGCTTAAATCCTCAAAATACCGAAAATCGGGTTGTATTGTAATATAAGGGCTATACCAAAATATTGACCTATTTTGACGATTTTTGGTGGAGAATTTTCGTAGAAACTGAGAACCTCAAATGCAAAATTACAGCTAGTTCGGTTAAAAATTGTAACTCAAAAACACTCCAATGCCGAAAATGGGGAGGTACCGTTATATGGCGGCTATATGAAGACCTGAACCTTAACCGATAAATTTTAGGTGGAGAAAGACTTAATACTAAATTTCACCCGTTTAGGAGGGATATTGAGGCTACAACCTTCTAAATACCAGAAATCCGGAGGTACCGTTCTATGGGGGCTCCATATCGAGAAATTTAATACCAAATTTCGGCCACAACATTCAAAATATCAGAAATCCATAGGTACCGTTCTGTGGGGGCTATATAAAGACGTGAACCTGTAGCGAGAAATTTCAGGCGGAAAATTGTATACCCCCAACGAAGACTAAATACCTAATTTCAGTCAATTCGGTGGAATATTGAGACTACAACTTTCAAAATACCGAAAATCGCGATGTAAGGTTCTGTGGGGGCTATATGAAGACGTGGCCCTATACTGAAAAATTTCAGGTGGAAAGTTTTATATTCCCAACGAAGACTTTATACAAATTGTCGGCCATTTAAGTGTGATATTGAGGCCACAACCTTCAAAATATCGGAAATCGGGAGGTAGCATTCTATGGGGGCTATATGAAGACGTGGACCCATGCGGGAAATTTTCAGGTGTAAAGTTTCATACCCCAAACGAAGACTTAATACAACAATTCAGCCATTTTGGTGTGATCTTTAGACCACAAATCCTTGTATATATATATTTTTGCATATGGTTTTGCATATGCTTATTTTATGGAAATATGTTAAAATATGCACGATATGCAAACATTCTGGGCCTAATTCGTTTTATTTTGTGATAAAATGAGTTTCTGTCTAATCAGATTTTCTCTACGACCATCATAGGATTCCGCTGTCTAATTATCTATACAATCATTTTTCACAAAATGTTGTTCCCTTTTTGTAAACATTTCGAAATTTAATACTCCTTAAACAACTTTGTTATTTGCTAGTAACCTCTGTAGAGTAGCACATTTGCTGTGGTCTCACAGATGCTGTCTTGTGCTATTGCTACTACCACTACTCACAGTTCATTTTTCTGGCAAAGAACAATTTTCTATTCAATAACTAAAGAAAACGGAAGTGAATATTCTCTGTGCATTTCTACTCGACTCGACAAAATGAAATTGATAGAAAATAAAGGAAAAATGTGATGGCTTGGGGAACAAAAAACATCAACGGAAACCTTTTATAAACATCAGTTCCTTTTAAGATCCTTTAAAAAACGAAGCGTGAACTGGGAATACCTTTAACAATGGTAACCACTAAAGCTTTTGCCATTGCGAAAGTGGAAAGTGCAAGCACATATAACGGCAACAGTAACGATACCAATGTGAACCAACTAGTTGCAGATGGAAAGATTCAGGAACACATACCCGTTCTTCCCTGCTGGTTTCATTGAAATTTAATAATGATATTTCTATATGGTTCTTCAGAGTCGGTTTGGTTAGCAATGACATTTTGCATTTTTTTTCGAATTCGTATGGGTGTGTGTGTTTCTTCTAGCACTAGAATGTTTAGTGTTCAAAAAATTACCTTTAATTCAGTTCAAAGGTACCCCCCTCATCTACGTGTGAGAGTTTTGGTCTCTGACTTAAACAATCGACCTACAACGTCGAAGTCAAATGCACAATGCATCGAACTGCAAGTACGGATGTGCACACAACAATGTATTAAACAGCAACAAAAACAACAACATTTTCGTTATTGACACTTAAATAGAACTATTGAAAATTCAAAAAAAAGATGAAAATATTATTTCGATATTAGAAATTGAAAAACAGGTAGTCCTCAGATAATAGAAATAAAAGCGCTTCTGATTGGTTTTTTACAAATGTAACAGGTTACCGAGATATAACCACACGGTGACGTTGGGGATCAAAGATATCAAACAACGGTCTGACCGGTTATACTATTGCAACCCACAGGACTTATAATGATCCCTCATTCATCTCAAGTGCACACTTATCTCCCTGTTGTGTCACCTGGTGAGCTGGAGACTTTAAAATAAGTCTCACTTGCTACCATATCCATAAGGAAACAAGAACAAACAGACCAAGAATTTATTTTAACGAATGAAATAACGCGCTGCCAACTTCTGATTGAATAAACGTACCTTATTGCTCTGTTAAAAGCTACTTGTAGCTTTTTTAAGAATGTAACCAAAAGTTCCTGAAAAAACGTCAATACAGTACATAACTAACGGCATAATCAAGGCTTTAACGACATACTTTTTTGTATCAACCGAAAGACTTAGCTCTGTGCTATACAGTTTCCTTAACATAAAGTTCAATTTTGATACTAATGAATTGATGTGAGCCTCGAAAGTCAATCCAGTATCCATAAATACTCCAAGGCATTTTATAAATTCAACGAACTCAATTGGTGTGTTGTTATATCGCAGCTATACCAAACGCCATAGCTTTAGTTTTATTAACATTAATTGTCAATCTATTTAGGGACATCCCACTAGCCACACCTTAATTAGCATGATCAATAACACTCTGCATGACATCAGGGAAATCGGCATCACACTTGAACAACAACTGAATGTCATCGGCGAAGGCAAAAGGAAGACAATTTTGGGAAGAAATAGAAGCAAAGAAATCATTCAGGAACATAATGAACCCTTGGGACACACCACTGAAGACTGGCAACAAACCCGAATGATTACCTGCAGCACAAACATATTGATATCTACCTGCGAGATACGATGCGATTGGAGAACACGATTGATGACACAATTTAAATACGAGTAGGGTTTTGGGTAGGGAAATCCCGCACCGGGAATTCCCGGGAATTCTCGGTTTTTGGGTTACGGGATTTTCCCGGGAAACAAAATCACATTCGGGAAATCGGGAAATATCTTTTTACATTTATTACAACTAATATTGAATAAATGAATAAACTATTCCCGTCACTTTTATACTATGGAATCAGAATTCGATTAGATTTTTCAGAATCAATAAATTACAAAAGATTTGGAAATAAGTTTAGTCTACAAAAATGTTTTTAGGGAAATAGTTATAATAGCCTCTCCAAAAACATAGACTATAACAACGGATTTTTATTCTGTTTTATTTAAGTGCGAAAGAATATTTTCTATTTTAAATTCCCATTTTATACCCTCAGTCATTGGGCTAAAGAGGGTCCGGCTGGCTGACAGGTGCGCACGACAACTCTCGAACGAATACACCGATCAGGTCAAAAATTTGGCATTCGAAATTTTTTTAAAACATAGTTTAAGTTCGAGATGGACCATATCAGTGGTCCACTACGTCCGGTACCTTCCCCACAAAAGTACAACAATTATCGCTCAAATGTATAATATCGGTCCAGCCCTACGCGTACCTCCAACACAAAACTTATGAAAAGTGTAGTTTAACAGCTCATCTCGAATCGTTTTGAAATTCTTTCCAAATTTCCCATTCAGTAGAACCGGCTTTTAATCTGGACTTTCGGGTCAATTAACCGGCGAAACGTAATCAGAGCAATAAACCTTGCCTTTTGACAAAAAAATCAAAAAAAATCGCAGAGTGTTCGGCGGGGGGGACTATTTTGTCAGAAAATGACTCTAACATGGAATAACTCTTTTAAACACCCTCAGATTTTATTGGATATTTTTTAAAAGATAAGTATAATTTCGCTCTTCAAGGAAACAACATTTTATTGGCGGGGGACAGACCCGTTTTCTCCGGTTATTTTAGCCATTTCGCCTGAATATGTGCGTATTTCCCTTATAAGTAGACAGCGGAATCTTATGCAAATGCATATATGTTTAGGATGGTCGTAGAGAAAATGTGATTAGACAGAAACTCGTTTTATCACAAAATAAAACGAATTAGGCCCAGAAAATTTTGCATACTTTGCATATTTGGCATATCGTGCATATTTTGACATATTTGCATAAAATGAGCATATGCAAAAATATATACAAGGATTTGTGGTCTAAAAATCCCACAGAAATGGCTGAAATGTTGTATTAAGTCTTCGTTTGGGGTTATGAAACTTTACACCTGAAAATTGTGCGCACGGGTCCACGTCTTCATATAGCCCCCATAGAACGGTACCTCCCGTTTTCCGTTATATTGAAGGTTGTGCCCTCAACATCACACTTAAATGGCTGAAATTTTGTATAAAGTCTTCGTTGGGATTATAAAACTTTCCACATGAAATTTCTCGGTATAGGTTCACGTCTTCATATAGCCCTCATAGAACGGAACTTCCGGATTTCTGGTATTTTGAAGGTTGTGGCCTCAATACACCTCCGAGATGGCTGAAATTTGGTATTAATCGTAAGTCTTCCTTGGGGGTATTAAACTTTCCACCTGAAATTTCTCGATATAGGTCCATGTCTTCATATAGCCCCCATAGAACGGGACCTACGGATTTCTGGTATTTTGAAGGTTGTGGCCTCAATATCCCTCCGAAATGGGTGAAATTTGGTATTAAGTCTCCCTTGGGGGTATAAAACTTTCCACCTGAAATTTTTCGGTATATCTCCATGTCTTCATATAGGGCCCATAGTACGGTACATCGCGATTTCCGGTATTTTGTGGCCTCAATATCCCGCCAAAATGGCTGAAATTTTGTATTAACTTTCCACCTAAAATTTTTCAGTTTAGGTTCAGGCCTTCATATAGCCCCCGTGGAACGATACCTCCCCATTTTCGGTATTTTATTTTACCTACAAACATTTTTGTACCTATTATTGAAATATTTGTTACATAAGAAAATATGTCAAATGCATGATTTTTGCATATGCAAAAATTTAAGCATTTTGCATCATTTTGCATATGTCATATGTTTCGATTGCAATTTAATCAGAAGCCAAAAATATGCCCAATCGCAAAATTTGACATGAATCGGACCAAAAATAGGGGTTGCTTAAAATTGGTTTTTAGGACCGTTATCTCAAGAATGGTTCCTTCTAGGAAAAATTTACAAAAACCAAACTTGTAGAGACTTTTTCTGTCTACAATATTTGTGCTAGACACATTTTGATTAGAGCCACCGTTTTCAAGAAAAAATCCGAAAACTTAAAAATCTCTAAATTTCGACTTCTGAAAAGAGTATCGGTTAAAAAAGTAAAGAGGAGAAACAAAGATAAGAGAGAGAAATCGAAATTGGATCCAGAATGAAGTTCGAAAATTCTACCAAAGCGATCAGTGCGTTTTGTAAACATTACTCTCTATAAAGGAGAGTAGTAATAGAGTTAAGCTAATGGGAGAATACTCCAGTCTTAAAGCAATCAAAGAGTTAAACATCAAATTGGTGGCATTTGTACACATTCTCCGGTAGAGGCACGTCCTTATGTCCCGTCCACAAGAAAGGAGGTACGACTGTGCCTTCTAATTATAGGGACATATGTCAAAACAAACACAAACACATTGTTTATCAGAAATTTGGACAATTTTTTGAAGTCACTGCAAGGGGATATGTGACAGAAAACAACCTTAAAGTGCACTACACATTGTCAGTTTTGAATGTCGATTTTTCGCATACTCGATAACTGCCCAACCGTCCAATAAGCACAAAATATTTTGTGGTTGGATGATGAATGACAAGTATGAACAGCCATATTAGCAAGCAGCCGATTATTTGAGCAAAGCTGTCATTCAAAACTGACAATGTATACCCAGTTTAGGGTCACAAGATATAACCAAAATGACATAACCGTTTGTTTCTCATCATATCATTACATATATATCATCTCGATAATTCATATTTTAAGGGACCAGTCATTTTATTACAATTATTAAGGTTTTTGATTTAGCGAGTTTAAAATGGGAAGGAAATGGCTTCAAGGGACCGGACGAATTATCGACAATTTCGCTTTATCGAGATACTAATTATTTATTTAATTATTTTTTCATTTCATAATATTTTTTCACAAATATATAATCTAAAAGGGGTTTTGCGGTACCTTTTTTAATAATTAAATGGAATGAACGTTAGTTTAGGCATTAATAGGCAAAAGTTCATTCATTCCCGCTACTGGAAATTACTTTTGTCAAAAAAGGTCAAAAAGTCATAAACGTAATGATTACATATTGACTATAAATTAGTGTCCGGTATATTGAGTGACGGACTAAACTATATAGTCAATGAAATAATCGGGCCATTTCAGATTCAGACCTGGAAAATCATTGACCAGATATTTACCTTGAGCAAATCCTGAAAACGCCAAAATATAATAACTTCAACAGCTTTACATATGCAAAGGTGTTCTAAGCAATGTCTGAATTTGGTATTTCAGCATAATTCCTTCGGCTTTGTGCGCCTGCAGTTGCATATTTTCAGGCCCGTTCTCAGGACGAGGAGACCAAGGTTCTGATGGAGAAAACAAGTGGAAGACGAGATAAAAATTCATGATATTCAAAATTGGGAAAGTAAAAGCAACAAATAGAGGGGAGTAGAAATCTATTCTTAGCTCGGCTTAAAGGAGAAATATTCTGTAGAGAGCAACTAAAGAAATATCCATTAACTGCTAACCGATACTTCGGTCTTCCTTTATCATATGCAAATAATGTTCGATCATTTTGCTCAACTACAACGAGATATTGATGAACATTAATATTAAATGATGCCCAAACTGACAAAATTTGGAAACTTCTTCACCAATTTGGAAACTTCACCCCATAAAAAAGTACCACAAGATTTCAAGTATTTTGACGTATTTAGCTATATTTTCGGACAGAATTAGCTATAATTTGGTATTTAAAGTTCCAAGTGTTCAAAAAATGTATCTATAAATAATTGCGGACATATGTCCATGTTTTGCTGTAAGCCCTTATAACGGCACCACCGCGTGTGTCTTAATTCAGTAATGCCCACTACAGCTCGTACACTACATAATTGCTAATACATTTTCAAAATCGAAAAGTGATGCAGTTTTTAAGATGTTGCTTACAAGTGCTATATTATTATGTTCCACACAAATTTCCCACGTGGCGATTAAAGGAGGTCCTATTTCTTTGAACTAAATGATTTGCATGATCATGAGGGAAATAGATTTTGGTTTCCAGGGAAATCTTTCAATCGTTAAATCTTTAAAATAACTGATTTATAGATCAAAGCAATTTCTAGCCCATTTTCAGCTTTGATATAGTATTTAGTGTTAACACTATCTTACCACTAAGGCAATCCGATGACATAATAATTACCTAATAAATTTCGAAATACGCACATAGCCAACTATAACAAATTACCAAAGCTAATTGTATTATTACAGCAACAACTGTTTCACAGAAAAGTTTACACAGAACAACTGATGTCTGTGCGTGCTAAAATCGATTTTGGTTGGTATTCGCGCTTTTTATTATTATTTGAGTAGGAGAGGACAATGAGTGCAACATTTCTTTTTTTTTTGCTTTTTTCGCTGAGTTGAACTGGCGCTAGCTCCCATGGTATGGGATAGTGTTTATGTTACCATGTCTTCTACTTCGTCGTCGTCGTTTACCCTGCCATTTGAAATAATATTTTTCTTCGATGCTTGTCGTTTTCAGCTTCAGCGGCTTCCTCCATAGCTGTGGCAATATAGTTGGTAGAAAATATATATCAGCATCACCATCGTTGATATCATTTCCTTCCATTCCCTATAATGATAATAATGGAATGAAAAATGTATAGTTGGCTTTTCACCCAACAACAAGAGCAAAAGCACCAACAGAATCGAATTCAGTTCAGTATCGGCATCAGTTGAGTCGTATCATCATTATGCCATTGCTTTCTTTTTATTCACCCCCACCAACCGCTCGTGAATGTGACAAGCAACATTTCGCGACAAAATGTTATTTTATTCTGCTCTGCCTGTGGCTGCAGAACGCAAATGTAGGGGGGTTCACTACTTGCCAATGTCACATTTATCGTTGACGCCATAACTATCGATGTCAACTGGGAAGATAAGCGTAATTGTTTCCTTAACTTGAGTTTTCGTCTTCTTATTGTTCTCTCGCCGCCACAAGCCTTTTTTTCGGTTCCATTATTCGCAAAAGAAAATAATTTTCCTTGATGCTTCAACAAACTTTGTCTATGAATAGATGACTTAAAGAATGGCATAATGTTTTAAAAAGGAGAATAAGAAGAAAAATGAGAATTGAGGAGAGAAAATATTCAAAGTATTTCATATATAACATTAAAGACAATATTTGCTAGTCGCTCCCATTATTTGTAAACTTTGCAACAAATATATTATAAATGCCGATGTGTTAGTTTTGAATCTTATTTAAAAATTCCCGTAAGTTTTGCTGCCCTCTTTATAAAAACACAAGTAAGAAAAGGCTATAGTCGGACGGGGCCGACCATGTGATACCCTACACCACATCCTCTAGGAATTTGTTATGTGCAACCGCCTTGCACGCTGAGTGTCCGGATTTGATTACCACTCCTGGCCACATCACATTTTCAACGGTGGCAAAATACCCCTTAGTAATGTTGGCGATATTACCTGAGCATTTCAGCCATGCTCAGTGGCAACTTAGGACACGCCTTTTGGACTCGGCGATAAAAACGAGGTCACATATCAATAACTGAATATGAATCCATTGATATAAAAGAAGCCTCCCTTGTCCCTACTTGGATGTTTGTGGAACAATTATATAAATTATACATTTAAGCCCCTCCTGCTACATCTTCATATTGTCTTTGAAAATCAGGTTCCTTTTAGGAATACACCTAAAATAAAAATATTTACAATGCAATTCGCTATATCTCTGATATTTGATATTTGGGAAAATTATGAGTTTATTGAAGATTTATCGTCCTAAAATTTTGCACTTGTACCTCAAATATGCTTGATAATGCAGTTTTGTGCTTTTCAGGGTATTTCGAAAATAGTTCATTGTGTGTATATATTGTGATATCAAAAATATATTTTATACCGGTAGAAATAACTAATAATAAATAGAAATTCAAATAATTCAAACAAATTTATAAATCCCAAAATTATTCATATTCAATCACACTAAAGAAGATAGTATAAATCAGCTGCGCTAACGGTGATATACTCACAGCCTCTGACCAAAAAAAAAGAAACAAACACAATAATTATGCCTTATAAAAATATATTGATTTTCTATCACGAGTTTTTTTCAAAATACGCGGAATCTTTAGGTATCGTAATGTGGGGCTATACCGAATCAATTTTAGAGAATTTACTTCTGATTTTTTAAAAAAATTGAGAATTATTTTTCTGACTTGTAATTTTAGTTGGAACCGGCAGGTGTTTTTGGAACTTTTGGACCATTATCTCAGGAAGTATGGACTTACCCCGGAAAAATTGTACCGTTGCAATAGGGACCATGAAAAAAACCTTCTTCAAAAAATTGAAATAGATCCGATACGAGCCCTCAAACTGCAATTTTCCCAAATTTTGTGTGGGAATACTCGAAGTAGGGGACTGATATAGTCCATATTCTAACCTGATACGTGACTGGATGAAATAATAGGATGTGCAAAGTATGGACCAATCAAAAATCCCCTCGATAGCTATCTTCCGGATTTGCCATTTTCGGCCATAATCTCAGGAAGTATGGACTTTCCATTGCAATTGTACCATCGTAGACGTGGCCGCAAGGACAATCTGTTGAAAAGAAATTCAAAACTGTTCGAGAGGACTCTTAAATTACACTCTCCGAATTCTGTGTGGGAGGTACCCGAATGTGTGGACAGATATAGTCTTACCCGATCTATATCTGGGGTCTAAAACCATTATTTCGATGAGACACATCTTTGGTCGTATTTTGTATGTATCCCCTTTACCCAAAATCCTGAGGTATAAAATAGGAGGCGAGGCGACACCATGCTGCAATATTTGTATAAAAAAATCCAATTGGACAATTGATCTGAAAATTCCTGTGTCATGATAGAGACAATTTGTATCATGGGATGGAATTGTGGTTATCTACACCAAACCCATAATATATTAGGCAGTAGGCCCATTATCTAGCAGACACATTATTGCAATTTGCATCAGGGGGAAAGGTCAGTAGTAATTTTTCCATATGTAGGCTACTTTGCCGGTATATGCCCTCCAGGAATTAAAATGTGGACCAAAAATAAAATTTGTATATTTTTCTTACAAAAGTAGTGGTCTATTTCACCCGTTAAATTATATCAGATTATCATGTAAATTAATAGGCATTTTCTTCAACCTAAACTCTTACCTAGTGCAAAATTTGTGACTATTGAGCTGTAATTGCGACCAATTGAGCTATAATAGCGTGTTTATGATTACACTACAAACAAAAAACTGGATATATTAGGCTCTAACTCTGTTATCTGATCACGTACATCAACATAATTGACATCAGTGGAAAGGTCAAGAGACCGTCTTCCAAATGTAACTCACGAGGAAGGAATGTGTCTTTCAGTACCTAAGATATAAACTGTATATTAAAAATTTTCAAAATTTTCACACAAAAGTTGAGGTCCCTCTATATATTATCTGATCGTCATCTCAAATTGCAAGCTTCTTCTTTGTCATATACTCTAATTTTATTTAAAATTTCGGACTATTATTATATACTATTATAATTATTATATAATCGGACTATTATATTATAATCGGACTATTATTGCGACCTACAGAGCCGCTACAAAATCGGATAAAAATTATGTTTTTGGTCCATTTCACCCGCCAAATATTTCACGATCATCACCAATTAAAATAGGGATCTATTCTGATGTGAAACAGCTCTCCATACCAAATTTCGTGACGATCTGTCCATAATTGCGACCTGCAGTTTGATTATAATTTATAATCGACAGACGGACACACGGACGGACGGACACACATCTCAAAATCGCTTTATCTCGCCGATATATGAAGATGGGTATACCACATTGGGGGTCTCCGACGAATATTTCGCGGTGTTACATGAATTTTTACCAAAACAAACATATAATACCCTTTCCACATAGTGGTGTAGGGTATAAAAACAAGTGAAAAAGTATCAGTCATCAAATATACCCTCAGCCTGTGTCCGTTGAAACATTCATCCATGGACTATATAGAACCGAACACCGGCTACGCAACCAAAATTCTTTTCCCCAATAATTATGTATTAAGGATTTTTATACCCTCAGCATTTATACCCTCGTTAGGGCATATACACTTTCATACGGGCAAAATGTGCCTCATCGAAATAATGGTTTCAGACCCCAAGTATGTTTGGACGAAATGTGTTTCAGACAATTTGGAGTCGATTTAGCAATGTCCATCCGTCTGTCTGTCTGTCCGTTTGTCTGTCTGGCTGGCTGGTGCGCACGATAGCTCTCGAACGGATGAACCGATTTGGTCCAAAATTTGGATATCGCAATATTTTGTCCAAACTTAGTTTAAGTTCGAAGATGGGTTATATCGGTCCACTGCTTCCGGTACCCTCCCCCACAAAAGTTCGAAAATGTTCGTAAAATTTGTGCGCACGATAACTTTTGAAGGGAGTAACCGATTTGGTCCATACATTGCACATCTTAAAATTTCTACCAGACTTAGATGACGTTCCAATTTGCTCTTAATCAGTTCACACCTTCGGGTACCTCCAACATAAAATTTCAGAAAAGTGCAGTTTAGGATGTGCTCTCGAATTGCTTTGATTTTTGCTGTAACAACTTGTATTCACTGCCCCCCATACGACGGTACAAGTTTCAACAGGGGCAAGTCCATACTTTCTGAGAAAATAGACTGAAAGGTGCAAAAAACCCCTATGACACCGTGTGTAGTGATTGGAGCGCAAGATAATTCTTGAACGGATCGACCGATTTGGTCCAAACTTTGGTCTTCGTCATATTTTGTCCAAACTTAGTTTCAGTTCGAAGATGGGCAATATCGGTATTTCCCCCCATAATTTAAATAAATAAAATATCACTAAAATGGTATGTACGAAATATCTTGAACTGTCTGTTCGAAGATCCTTTGGACATGTATACCGATGCTGTTCGTTGTGGCCCCGTTTACAGCGACATTACGTTTTCCGTGCACTAGTCCATGCTTCCTGCTGATCCAAAAGTTATACGATGACCCACTAAAATTACTAGTGGACGCTATTTCAATCGAAAAGATATGACTCCCAAAATAAGATTAACTTCCATAATGAACTATATGTCGGTCCATTCTTTCAAGTAGCTACTCCGCAGCATTTTGAACTTTAATCCTAATCCGTATTGTTGTCGGCAAGTTCAAATGTCCAAAAAGAGCCACAAAATTCTGTACCTAGATTAAAATTTCGATTCATATAGGCTGAGGGTAAAGGGCAAAGCCGAATGATACTTTTTTACTTGTTCAGATATTGTGGCCAATTTTGGGCGTATGAACTTTCCAACAAGCAACATTTCGCGACAAAATACATATGTATTTAGATCAAAGCTCGCAAGTGATTCGGAGGATGTACCTGAAATGAATCTTATTTTGGGAATCATTTCAGTTGGTCACCGTATAACTCAGAGGTTTTGGACCATTATGTCAAAAAGCATGGACTTGCCCACGAAAACATAAATTTTGGAGCGAATCGGTTGATCTGTTCGAGAGTTATAGTGCGCTTCAGCCAATACACATTGCAACATAGGGTTTTTCTTACACCTATAGGGCCATTTTCTCAGGAAGTGTGGACTTGCCCCAGAAAAAACTTGTACGATTTAATTGGGCCAGGTAATACAAGTTGTTGAAATAGACATCGAAGGAATTCGAGAGCAGCTTCTAAACTGCATTTTTAGAAATTTTGTGAGGGAGGCACCCAAAGGGGTTGACATATTTAGTGTATTTTTGAACCTGATCAATGTCTCGTAGGAATATTATGATGTGTAAAGTATGGACCAAATCGATTACTGCCTTCGAGAGTTATCGTATGCACCTTTTTAGAGAAAAGTGTTGAACTTTTGTGGGCGAGCTACCTGAAGGAGTGGATCGATATGACCCATCTTCGAACTTAAACTAAGTTTGAACAAAATATTACGAAAGTTCGAAAGTATTGTGCGCTCCAACCAGTACAGTAGGGAATTTTTGGACAAGATTTATAACGTCGTAATGTGGGCATCGAACACAAGCTGTTGCAAAAAGAAACAAAGCGATTCGAGAGCAGGTCTTAAGCTGTACCTTTAAGAAATTTTGTGTGGGAGGTACCCGAAGGAGTAGACTGATATAGTCTATATTCGAACCTCATCTTTGTATGGTAGAAATTTTACGATGTGTAAAGTATGGACCAACTCGGTTACCATATTCGAAGTTATCATGGACAACATTTTAGCGAAAAGTTTTGAGCTTTTGTGTGGGAGCATCGATAAGAACCGAAATAATGGACCGATATGGCCCTTCCTCGAACTTAATCTAAGTTTGCACTAAATATTACGAAGTGCAAAATTTGGTTCGAAGCGGTTCATCCGTTCGAGAGTTATCGTGCGCACCGACCAGACAGACGGACGGGCATGGGTAAATCGACACCAATTTGTCTGGAACGGGTTTCGTCCAAACATACTTAAGGGTCTAAAATCATTATTTTTATGAAACACATTTTTGGTCATATCAAAGTGTATACACTAGAGTGGGGCGATTTGAACACCATCACGGGCGCCTGGAGTTTCTGATTCTTGGGATTGTACTGAGCAAAAAAGTCAACTAGACCATATGTCTACGGTGAAAATCGAGCCCCCGGATTTTGACTTGAAGTTTTTTTTCAAGGATTTTTGGATATTTTGGCATATAACAACCAAACCACTGATATTTTCCATGCAACACACATACAACAATTGTAGCCAAGACAATAATAAAGAACTCTCTAGTACATCGCAAAAGGATTGGAACGCACCTTCAGGCAGTTATGGCCTCGAGAAGGTGCACATTTTTCGGAAAATATCGATAAATGACACTGTGCTACAAAATGGGACTTAAATTCAGTGGGTGGAAAATCCCTTTTGGAGATGAAAGCCCTTGGTGGGTGTACTAAGAACCCAAAAGGAAATTTTCACCATAGGTCAAGTTTCCGAGATATCGGGTGATTAATGGTTTAATTTTGGCCCCTTAATTTGCGAGAAAATAGCTTTATATCTCTGTTAAGCGTTATTGTAGCTTCATTTTGAGATTACATGTCTTCAGTCAAATCGAATGGTGAATCTTTTTGTAGAATATTTCATACCTCTAACTCAATTCCTTGTATGTCCTTTTCGTCCTTTATTTTTTGAACCGTAGTAAAAGTACCACTTCTTTTTCTTTATTGCATATTCGATATTCGAATGTTAGCGACCATATTACATTTCATGTATAATATTTTATATATCATTGACAAAATAAGAAAATAATTCTCTATTTCTTGCGACACTTATTAAATTTTCTGCATTTCGGAATTCTGTCCTTTGTTGAATATTTTGGAGCCAGGACATCTCTTGTCTTCCTCTGCTACGCTTTCCTTCTATACTGGCTTGTAGAATTGATTGTAGAATGTGGTATTTTGAGTTTCGCATTATATGCCCAAGATATGCAATTTTTCTCCTTTTTATATGATTGAAGAGTTCTCTTGTTCTGTTTAATCTGCGTAGGACCTCGTCATTTGGCACGTGAGCTATCCATGGGATTTTAAGAATTCTCCGATATATCCACATTTCGAATGCTTCTAATCGCTTGACGTCTACTGTTTTTATAGTTCATACTTCCGTTGCGTATAACAGTACTGGCCATATGTAGGCTTTTATGAACCTTGTCTTTGTTGTGATGTTAATATCATGACTTGTCAAAACTTTTCTATATTTGTGAAAGGCGTCTCTTGCCATTTCTATCCGGCATTTAATTTCTTTGGAGTTATCCCACTGATCATTTATTGAGAACCCGAGATATTTGAAGCTCGACACTCTCTCGAGTGGAGTGTTGTGAATTATTATATTCATGTTTTCGTAATTGTTTTTTCTGCTTATTATCATATATTTAGTTTTCTTGATGTTTAATTTTAATCCATATCTTTCACTACACGCAGTTAGTCTGGTGACAAGATTTTGTAAACCTGATAGGATGTCTGCTATTAGTGTAGTATCGTCAGCGTATCTGATATTGTTTATATAAGCATTATTTATGAGGATTCCTTCTTTAGTGTTATTTATTGCTTCTTTGAATATTTTTTCCGAGTATATATTAAACAGTAGTGGGGACAGAGTACAACCCTGTCTTACTCCTTTGGATATAGATATTGCTTCCGTCATTTCTCCGTTGATATTAACATGTGCGGTTTGGTGCCAATACAGACTTTTAATGCATCTAATTTCTTTTCCCCCTATTCCAATTGACGCCAAAATATCAATGAGCTTGTCATGTTGTACGGTGTCAAATGCCTTCTCGTAGTCGATAAAGCACATAAAAACGTCTTTATGGACACTTCTACATTTTTGGACCAACACTTGTACGCAGAATAGTGCTTCTCTGGTTCCTTTTGCTTCTTTAAAACCAAATTGTGTTTCGCCCATTTCTTGTTCGCATTTTTCGTATATCCGTCTATGTTTAATTTTCAGAAAAATTTTTAAGGCGTGACTCATCAAGCTAATAAGTCGGTAGTCGTTGCATCTTTTGGGGTGAAATTTCTTTGGAATGGTTATAAATGTGGACTTCAGCCAATCCTCTGGGTATTTTCCGGTGTCATAAATATAGTTAAATAGTTTCGTTAACAGATCAATATTGTTATCATTTATCATTTTTAGTATTTCGGCAGGTATTTCATCAGGACCCGTGGCTTTTCGTTCTCGGAGGGATTTTATTGCATCTTCAACTTCGTTGTTTGTTATTGCCTCGCCTGTCATTTGCTGTGATATCCGGTAGTCATAATCAGATCTAGTAGGATCATTGAATAAGTTTTGAATATATTCTTTCCAGATGTTTTTCTTCTCAGCGGTTTCAAAAACGGGTTCATTATTGTTATTGTAAAGGACTGATGAATTATTATTTCTGTATATGCCGGCTGCTTCTTTCATTTTCTTGTGTAGCTGAAAGTCGTCGTGCAGTGTCATCAGTCGTTCAATTTCTTGGCATTGACTGTTAAGATGGTTGTTTTTGGCTATACGCACTTCCCTTTGAATTTCCCTGTTGATTTCCCAATACATCTCGTAGTTACTATTTTTGTATTTTCTACGCTCATCCATCAGTTGAAGTATCTCTTCAGTCATCCAGCTTTTACTTTTTGGTTTTGTGTAGTTTCCAAGCATGTTACGTGCAATTGAATTGATTGTGGTCTTCACACTGTTCCATATATTTTCCACGTCATCCTGTTGATATTGATTAACTCTGTGTTGACTTGAGAAGAAACGCCAGACCTTATTGTAGGATTTCCGAGTTTTCCGATGTCAATTTTTCGATTTCGTGTTTTCTTTGATTGACGTGCTTGTTTTATGTGGATTTTTGCCATCAGAAGATTGTGATCAGATGGTACATCTGCGCTAGGGTATGTTGTGACCTTTCTTACAGATGAGCAATGTCGCCTGTTTATAAGTATGAAATCTATTTGATTTCTTATTACATTGCCGACTCTATCTTGGGGGGATTTCCAAGTATATAACCTTCTTGGCGGTAGGGTGAACAGGGTATTGGTAATTTTCATTTAAAATTCCTGACAAAATTCGATGGGTCTGTCACCTCTTTCATTTTTGTCTCCTAGACCATATCTTCCTTTTACTCCTGCAACTATATCGCTTCCTACCTTTGCATTGAAATCGCCTTGGATTATGGTTATTTCATGCGGTTTTGTTATTTTAATTAGTTCTTCGACTTCAATGTAGAAGGTTTCAATCTCGTCATTACTTTTGTCTGCTGTAGGTGCATAGACTTGAATTATATTAACGTTGACTGGATTTGCTGATATTTTTATTATCATAGTTCTGTCAGATTTTGGAATGAATCCGATGACACTTTTGGCTATATGTTCTTTCACTATAATGCCAACTCCATTCCCATGATTTCTATCCGAGTTACCTGAAAAGTATATTTTGGCATTTTGAGATATAAAATCTCCAGAGTTTGGCCACCAAGTTTCACACACTCCTAGTATGTCAACATTGAGTCTGTCCATTTCAGTTATTGTATTGTTTAGTTTACCTGCTTCATATAAACTTCGGATATTCCATGTACCAATATTAAGTGTCTTTTTGGTTTTACCTCCGGGGATTCTTAGCACCCTCGAGTTACCGGAGATTGAGGGCCGTGTGTTTTGTTCTGCATTCATTGTTATATGGTTTTCAAGGGATAAATACATCAGTGATTTCCCCTTATCTTCTGATGGGTTTAAAGTTTACCGTCTTCGTTTCAGCCGCTCTTCTTAGAGTACAGACGCTGTTTGCAGCCGCCCACTGTGGAAACAGACACCGCTACCTGTTGGTCCGCGAGAGGTATTTGATTTCCCCCTTACCACCCATATCTGGGAAGCATTCCCCTATCCGCCACCTGGGGACGCGTCCTCTAGGGGTTACAGGCTCCCCCGAGGAAAAAGTACCACAAGACGAGATTTTACAGCATCCAAATATTCTACAAAAATGTTGTTCAGAAGATTTTAGGTACGGTTCTCATTGATGACCAATCGATATTTCCCCGTTTCCATGGTCCTTTTTGACATTTACCGGTATTTTGTTGAGAAAACTATGTTTTGTTTTTATGTATATTCGTTATTGGTCTGTGGTGCATCTGAAATAGTAGTATACACCCTTGTTAGCCTAAAGGCTGAGGGTATAATTATTTGAAAGGAGAAAATATCAAAGACTCTGCTTTCGGTACGTGGCTTTTTTTGGTTATAACCCTAATCTATATATGTGTTTATGTATTTTCAATTAAAAACAACATGCATATCTATTTCCATTTAATAAAGCACAACAATTTCAACATATTTTTAACATTCCACTTCTATTCCATATTCACCTGTCACTTAAAGATCCGAAGTCAAATTCGACAATAAAAGTACATTTTTGTGTTAAATATTTGTTTCTAGTCTAGAATTTCTATTCAAAATGTATCCTGCCCCACATTCATCGTGTTGCAGCAGCACATGTTGTTGTGGCACCTACGACAACATATTTTGATTCATGAAAATACATTTCTGTCAAAATCAGAACATGTCAAAAATACATATAGCGATTGAACCAATTTTGTTTGGCTGATATTAACGTTTAGTTGGTTGTGTTTGTAAACAATTTTGTTTGGAACCAACAAAAATTTTTTCATATCAAAGAAAACAAAAAAAAAAAAACAAAAAACATTCGGCCATTAACACCGGCATCGAAAAAGAACATAACAACAACTGTAACAATTATCCAAATGCAATGGACAACAGTCATTCATTACCCAGGGCATGGATATATCCATTCATTCCATGCCTCAAACAAACAGACATGCCGGCTAACAATGGCAGCGGCAATAAATCGAAAGAACCGAAAAAATGCGAACACATTTTTGGTAAGGAAGAGAACAGAGGCAATGCCAACCAAACACTAGTTCAAATTAATGTTTTCGTAAATCCAAAATCTAAAATCAGAGCGTTGCATATCAATCTATTTTGGTGCGGAATGTATTTCATCAAAGTGTTGTTGTTTTTTGCTGGGCGACGCGGCAGTTTATTTTCGTAATCTTCTGCTAAACTGCTAAATTACAAAATGTTCTGGAATGTTGACAGACAGCCTGCTTGCTACGACACAAGCAAGTATTGGGTAGATTCCAGACTTGTGGCAAGTGACTCAGAACACAAGAGCTGGATATACATATGTTACATTCAGTTGGGTGAATCATGGTGTACCCTATTTAACATCACTTAGAATACATTAGAAAATATAAGTACTAAGAAATGTGATAGATGAAAAATCTTAAATAAAATAGCGCACTCAATTTGTAACCCTCTTGTAACTTCATATAAAACAAATCATTGCAGTTATTTCACCGCGCCTACCTAATGTGCATCAAGTGCATATGGACCTTGATTTAGATTGCCAGTGTCTACATATCTCATATTTTCCTTTTTTTCCCTATCGCCAGTCTTGTCAGAGAGACCGGGCGGTCAACCTAACAAAACTGGATATTCATAAGTCTGCAAAGTCGACAAACAAATAGACAGGCAGCCAATCTGACAGACGAGAACAAGTCACCAAGCCATGTATTTAGCAGAAGTTGGCAGAAATCTTCTTATTTATAGATTCCATTAAATGTTCCCCTATTTTATAATCACATTTCTTGCCGTTTTCGTAGCCAGTCAAACGTACAGATGCACGTCGTTTTTCTTGTCGCATCTTTCGGCATATTCCAGTTTTCAGTTGAATGTTGTGGATTTTTTTATTGGATCATCATCATTTTATGGCTGAGCGTCTGGAAAAGGGGTTGACATCAGGCACGTCCTTACACATGTACATATTTAAATTTGGATACACTCGATAGAAAATGTTAGTCAAAAATATAACATACTCAATTTTTTTAACATTTCTAAGAGAAATTTGTAAATGTTTGCGAAAACTATTATTTTCTTACATAGACATAGTAATATTATTTATTTATTTATGAGATTTTAATTAATTTAATTAATCAAGCTATATGACCTAATGAGATTAAATTGAAAAATTGATATCTAGCGAAGTCCTACACACACATCAACCGCTATGCAACGATCGTTTCGTTAATTGGTTAGGTTAACATCCTCGGGCATATTAGATGTTGTTGTTCCAAGACAATTTTCGCCATTTGGAGCCTCTATTTATACATCCAAGATTGCAAATTTGCACTTGTGATTTTCAAATTGCAGCTTTTTATTTCCAAAGACGAATCATTTATCCCCATTCTATTCCAGATATCAATTTTTCAATATTACAGCATATTATTGCCAATGGCTTTTTTCCATCGTAGAATGTTTATGTCTTTCACATCGAAAGATTTTAAGTGAATTGTGGTTCAGAACGCTAAGACGTCAGCAACATTTTCTGTTAGTTCGCGACGACCCAGGTTCGAATCCCAGCCGGGCTCAGTTGAATTTTTATTTTCAAGTTTTGCCTTTTTAGGGCGAAGGCCATTATTTGTGAGATTTTAATTAATTCGAACCTGGTCATCGCCAACTAACAGAAAAAGTTGCTGACGTCTTAGCGTTCTGAACCACAATTGACCGAAAACCTTTCGATGTGAAAGACATACAATATAAAAAAAAATATTTATTTATTGAAAACCCTACACAACAGGAACAAAAGTCTTATAGTCACAGTGCAGGCTCAAATATATTACGATATATCCATTTTAATTTGAAATAATTATTTAATATTATAATACATATTTCAATTTAATAATATTTGTGCCTTGATGAAAATTTGCAATTTTAATTAAGACACCCTTATGTACGATTCTATATTTGGTCCATGTAATCTTTTAATATGTTGATACATACCTACATTTATTTTTATCTTTTTTGTACATACATGCGTTATGCATTTCTTTCACATAGATCGCTATGCATTGATTAAAATATATTCGTTTTTATATGCAGAATAAATATGTGAACACTAGCAAAATGCCCGCTACTTCGTATGCGGAAAAGAAATAATTTTCAAATAAACATTTAATATGGTGAACACTGAACATTTTTATGTACTTATAGCTATTTAAATTGATATTTAATTTCTTTCAAGAACTGTTCGTGCATGTTTTGTTCGAATCTCAATCTCCGAATTTTGGAAATTGTGATATCAAAATGTAGAAAACCAATCGATTCCCCGGTCAGGCAACATCAAATTTTCGACGGTTGCAAAATACCCCTCAGTAATGTTGGCGACATTTACTGAGTATTTCAGTCATGTAAAACTTCTCTACAAATGATGTCGTAAGGCACGCCGTTCGGACTCGGCGATAATCAGTACGTCCATATCATTGATCTAATATGAATCGAGGTGCACTCATTGATATGAGAGAAGTCTCCCTTGTCCCGTCTGGGATGTTTGTGAAACAATTATTACATTATTTAGAAACCGAATTCGTGTTAAGATAGAAACAATAGAACATTATTCAGTACAATTTTTAGAACTCAGAACCTTAGCTCATTAGCTTGTTACAGTTTTAGCTCTACTTGTTCACCCAATGTCAATAGTATTACATATGGAAACCTTTCATACATTTAAAGGTGGATTTTAATAAACATTCTGATCCAATCTCAACAGTGATCCTCACAACAAATTTCATTTATCGATTCACCCAATACCAGTGCTTCAATATTTAGTATTACTTAATACTCCTAGTACATTTATTGTACGACCACTTCTAAAAACAAACCTGTCAAATAGATAATATACCTATTCCTTAGCCCAATACCAAATTGATTGCAATTTTGTACTTTTCACACACTAATTATATTATTCCAGCTTCATTGCTACACCAACGTCAAATTTAATACCATTGTGTATTTCTCAATAAGTCAGCCAGCCCTAAGCCAAATTTCAGAATTTGTATGCATTTAAAAAAAAATCTTATCTAAACACCAACACCATCCCTCAACAACAATTCGAAATTCCACTTTATCCCTTCAACGCCAAACTGGTACCAAATTCAGTACCTATAATATGTATAAGTTAAAAAACTACTGCCTTTTATCCAAAACATAATCCCAACCGCAATTTAGTATTTTTCGCATACATAAGTACGTACACATAATATCGAATTTCACAATTTCAGCTCTACTAATTTACACAATAACAGTTTGAACCAAATTCCACAACCACATCCATATCTCAACCCTACACATCAAGAGGGTCTATAATACCAAATTTCCGAATTCCATCTCTATTCATAATGTCATTAATACTTTTCGTATGAAAGTACGAATTTCAATAACTATCTCCAACAGTAATTCCAAATTTCAGGATACTACCCTATCCGTCCACCTAAAACTAAATTGTACGAAATTTAGTACCATTTAGTACTTTTCGTAACCATAAGTACGAACTTCCAAAACTATCTCAGTCCTACACTCCAACAGTAATCTAAAATTCAGGATTCCAGCTCTCTCCGTTCACCCAAATATAAATGGTACCAATTTAGTACCACTTAGTACATTCCGTGCCCATAAGTACGAATTTCCAAAACTTCCTTAACCCTACACTCCAACAATAACCTTAACTCGAAATTCCAGGATTCTTGCTCTATCCGTTCACCCAAATATAGATTGTACTAAATTAAGTGCCATTTAGTACATACATTCCATACCCATAAGTACGAATTTCCAAAACTACCTCAACCCTACACTCCATAAGTAATCTTAATTATAAATTTCAGGATTCCAGCTCTATCTGTTTACCCAAATCCAAAATGTACAAAACTTAGTACCATTTAGTACTTTCCGTACCCATAAGTACGAACATCCGAAACTACTTCAATCCTACACTCCATAAGTAATCATAATTCCAAATTTCAGGATTCCAGCTTTATCGGTCCACGTAAATTTCAATTGTACCAAATTTAGTACTTTCCGTACACATAAGTACGAATTTCCAAGACTAACTCAATCCTACAGTCCAACAGTAATCTTAATTCCAAATTTCAGGATTCCAGCTCTATTCGTTCACCCAAATCTAAAGTATACCAAAGTTAGTACCATTTAGTACTTTCCGTACCCATAAGTACGAATTTCCAAAACTACCTCAATCTTACACCCCAAAAGTAACTTTAATTATAAATTTCAGGATTCCAGCTCTATCTGTTCACCCAAATCCAAATTGTACCAAATTTAGTACATTTAGTACCTTCCGTACCCATAAGTATGAATTTCCAAAACTACATCAATCCTTCACTCCATCAGTAACCTTAATTCCAGATTTCAGGATTCCAGCTCTATCCGTGCACCCAAATCCAAATTGAGTACCATTTAGTACTTTCGTACAAATTTCCACAACTTGTTCAATCCTACAGCCCAATAGATATCTTAATTCAATATTTCAAGATTCCAGCTCTGTCCGTTTACCTAAATTTAAATTGTACCAAATTTAGTACCATTGTACCAAATTTAGTATTTTCCGTACCCATAGGTACGAATTTCCAAAATTAACTCAATCCTACAGTCCAACCGTAATCTTGATTCCAAATTACAGGATTCCACCTATATCCATTCACCCAAATCCAAATTGTACCAAATTCACGACCGTTTAGAACTTTTCGTACGAATAAGTACAAATTTTCAAAACTACCTCAATCCCATACTCTAACAGTAATAATTATTCAAAATTTCAGGATTCCACCTCTATCCATTCACCCAAATCCAAATTGTACCAAATTTAGTACTTTTCGTACACATAAGTACGAATTTCCAAAAATAACCCTCATATCTCAATCCTACTCTTCAATAGTAGTCTTAATTTTAAAATTCAGGTTTCCAGCTTTATCCGTTCACTCAAATCCAAATTGTACTAAATTTAGTACACTTTAGTACTTTTCGTACACATGAGAACGAATTTCCTTTCATAAACACCACCTCCCATCCTTTATTTCCATACCAAATTTCAAGATTCTAGCTATAGCCGTTCAAAATATACAACTGGTACTAAATTTTATAACTTTTAGTACTTTTCGTACACTTCTAGGTCGAAATTCCAAAAACCCTTTGGTACATCTTGCTAACTCTCCACCAGTGACCCTCATCCCAAATTTCAGAATTCTAGCTTTTCCCGTTTGCCTAATACAAATGGTACCATATTTAGTACCATTTAGTACTTTTCGTACCCTTCCAGTTCGAATTTCTAAAAACCGAGCCTTATCTCACGCCTACATACCAACATCAACCTACACTCAAAATTTCAAACTTCTAGCTTCATCGGTCAGGCGGTCAGCCACACAAATGAGACAATTTTTAGTACATTTTAGTGCTTGTCGCATCCTTCTAGGACGAATTTCCAAAAACCCAGCCTTATCGAGCACGTTCGCCCCAAGATTAACATTCACACAAAATTTAAAGATTCTAGCTTCAGCCGTTTCGTCTGTGCGTTGATTATTAATCAGTCAGCCATACAAAAAGCACCATTGTTAGTACATTTTAGTACTTTTCGCACCCTTCTAGGACAAATTTCCAAAAACCCAGCCTTATCGGGCACCTTCGCCACAAATCTAACCCTCACCCATATTTTCAAGATTCTAGTTTCAGCCGTTTCGTCTGAGCGTTGATTATTAATCAGTCAGCCACACAAATGTTACCATTTTAAGTACATTTTAGTGTTTTTCGCACCCTTGTAGGACAAATTTCCAAAAACCCAGCCTTATCGAGCACCTTCGCCCCAAGACTAACACTCACACAAAATTTCAGGTTTCTAGCTTCAGCCGTTTCGTCTGGGCGTTGATTATTAGGCGGTCAGCCACACAAATTTGACAATTTTTAGTACATTTTAGTGCTTTTCGCACCCTTGTAGGACGAATTTCCAAAAACCCAGCCTTATCGAGCACCTTCGCCCCAAGACTAATCCTCGCCCAAAATTTGGGAATTCTAGCTTCAGCCGTTTCGTCTGGGCGTTGATTCTTAATCGGCCCCCACACAAATTTGACCATTTTTAGTACATTTTAGTGCTTTTCGCACCCTTGTAGGACAAATTTCCAAAAACCCAGCCTTATCGAGCACCTTCGCCCCAAGACTAATCCTCAACCAAAATTTGGGAATTCTAGCTTCAGACGTTTCGTCTGGGCGTTGATTCTTAGTCGGCCCCCACACAAATTTGACCATTTTTAGTACATTTTAGTGCTTTTCGCACCCTTGTAGGACGAATTTCCAAAAACCCAGCCTTATCGAGCACCTTCGCCCCAAGACTAATCCTCACCCAAAATTTGGGAATTCTAGCTTCAGCCGTTTCGTCTGGGCGTTGATTCTTAGTCGGCCCCCCACACAAATGGTACCATTTTTAGTACATTTTAGTACTTTTCGTAACCTTCTAGGACGAATTTCCAAAAACCCAGCCTTATCGAGCACCTTCGCCCCAAGACTAATCCTCACACAAAATTTGGGGATTCTAGCTTCAGCTGTTTCGCCTGGGCGTTGTAGATCTGTCAGTCATCACTTTACTCTTTTATATATATAGATTAATGTTGACTTTATGCTTTCGGATATAAGTAACAAATATTCATAGTCTGCAGTAAGGTATTTGCTAGGCTGTTCAGAGAGGAACAGATTGATAGGTTTGTCCACGGTTCTTAATAACAAATGCAATTGGAAACTGTGGCCAAAACCCTTCAAAAACTTTTAATTTCGACCGTTATACGAGGGTTGCTCTATAATTTTCTGGCTTTACAATGAAATCGCTAATATTTACCATTAAAAATTGTTTTATTGTTTTCTTAAGTATTTTTCAGCATGATTTTTTATGCGCTCAAACCAATTGTTGGATAACTTTGTCCGCTCCGAATGTAACACCTCAAAAACATGGTTTTTGAACGCTTCAACAACATTTTCTAAGAAATCGTTGACCACCCGTTTTTTCTTCATGTGCAGGAATAAAAAGCGACTGCTTGCCAAGTCAGGGCTGTATGGCGGATGACGCATCAAATCCACGTTTTGTCCGGGAAAAAAGAGACTGGTACACAATGGTTCGTCTCCTCTTGTTCGTTTTTCAAATTTCTTAGGAGACTTCAGTCAAACAAATTGTAGTGTACCACTCATAATTAACCGTCATACGTTGCACGAAGAAAGGTCTGCGCAGAAACATGTGACCATTTGCTTCGAAGTGCTTCTTCCATGAACAACTTTCGTTGGATTTGGCTAGCCTTCGGGCTCATACACATAGATTCAAGACTCGTCAATCTTGTCGATCTTATAAACGTCGTTTCTTTGTACTAAACCACAATAGCGTTTTTGAGTGATTGCCAAATTGTGCAGAATCTAACGAGAAAAATCCCATTTTTGCCCCCAAGTTTTCATGCAATATCAAATGTTAGTTGGTGGAATAAATGTCCAAGGATGCCACTATCTCACGGTATATAACATACAATGATTTTATTTTTCGATGCACTATTGCCGTGATTATCCACGTCGAAATTTGTGAAAAACAAGAAAAAAAGTATCAGTCGGCTTTGCCGACAGAGATATACCCTCAGCCTATGTGAATTAGAACTTTCATCTACGGACAGATCGAATGTATTTAGGGTCTTTACAGAATTTTATGGTACTTTTTGGACATATGAACTTGCCGACAAAAATGTGGATTAGGATTAAAGTGCAAAAGTTCTGCGGAGGAGGGAATGGACAGACATAGTGCATTACGGAAATGGATCTTATTTTGAGAGTCATATCTGTTCGATAGATATCGCGCCCACTAGTCATTTCAGTGGGTTATCGTACACCTGTTGGACTAGTATACGAGGAAGCATGGACTTGCCCACGGAAAACATAATATGGCTGTAAACAGGACCACAAAGAACATCATCGGTATAAATTTCCAAGGTATCCAAAGGAGAGGACCAATATGGACCATTTTAGAAGTTAAACTAAGTTTGGGCAAAATATGACGAAGGCCAAATTTTGGACCAAATCGGTTTATCAGTTCGAGAGTTATTGTGCTCTCCAGCTACTACATATGGTGCCACAGGTGTTTTTTACAACTTTCGGGCTCTTTTCCCAAGAAGTATGGACTTGCCACGGAACAAACTTCTACCGTCGTAATTGAGACAGCGATTACAAGTTGCTTCAACAGAAATCAAAGTTAGTCAAGAGCAGGTCCTAAACTGAACTTATCCGAAATTTAATGTGGGAGGTAGCCGAACGAATAAACAAATATAGTCCATATTCAAACCTGATCTATATCTGGTAGATATATAAGGATGCGTAAAGTATGGAGCAAATTGGTCCTTCCCTTGAAGAGTTATCGTGCGAACAATTTTATTTTTGAACTTTTGTGGGGGAGTTGCCTGAAGGAGAGTGCAATACAAAGTACAACAAAAATATGAACGATTCGAGATCAGGTCCTAAACTGAACTTTTCCGAAATTTTGTGTGGGAGGTACCCGAAGGCGTGGACCGATTGAGTCCACATTGGAACCTCATCTAAGTTTGGTAGAAATTTCTCGATGTGCAAAGTATGGACCAAATCGGTTACTCCCTTCAAGAGTTATCGTGCGCACAAATTTTCCGAACATTTTCGAACTTTTGTGGGGGAGCTACCGGAAGGAGTGAACCGATATAACCCATCTTCGAACTTAAAGTAAGTTTGGACAAAATATTGCGAAAGCTAAATTTTGGACCGAATCGGTCCGTTCGAGAGTTATCGTGCACTCCAGCCAGCCAGATAGACGGACGGACATTGCTCAATCGACTTCTAATTGTCTGAAACACGTTTCGTCCAAACATACTTGGGGTATAAAACCATTATTTCGGTGAGGCACATTTTGCCCGTATGAAAGTGTATATACCCTCGTTAGCATAAATGCTGAGGGTATAAAAAAATTTAAATGACGCTTGGCGGCACTACGTGTTGCCTAGCCCAGAAATTTTTCCGGAGAGCCTCGTAACTCAAAAAATAGTTACAGAATTGCACTACTGGTCGCAAAAAAGGTTTGTTCTCGTTGGATTCCGTCAACAGACTAAACGTTTAAAATATCATCGCAGGTGACGAATCATGCATCTAGACAGCAATCACCAGAACATGCTGTTGAAACGTTCAAAAACCACGATTTGGAGGTGTTTCAATGGGCGCGGAAAAAGTGCTTAAACAATTAGTTTGAGCGAATGCAGTCGTGTATAAATTATTCTTTGCCAATTTGGCAGCATGAGTAAAATATATTCAGATCGTAACTTACCGATGTCCAATTTCCTAGATTTTCTGTTCGTACTTTATTTGTTTTATTTAATCGGGTACATAGAGTTGATGCAACTACCCTGCAAAGTCTATCAGTATCATTCATTGTGGAGACTCAATTACCGGGCAGTTTTTCATCTTGAAAATTTCAGCAATACACATATGTTTCGTAGTTATTAATTTAGAGCCGCTGGATCAGTGATTATGACTACTGTGTAGGGGGTGAAACTGGGGACTATATTTTTCACTTTCGATGAACTAAAAATCGATATACAGTGCGTCGACTTTACGTGTGTTGTGACGTCATTCCTAATCAAGTCAAGTGTCCATTTGTGACTACCCAGCAAATCAATCCTAAGGAAATCGGAACAAAATTTGGACGCTACGTCCGATGTCGGATCCGAAATCGTAACAATATCTTGAAAGTTGTATGAAGTGGTTGAAAAAATTTCGGAATGAAATGTTGGAGCGAAATAAGATAGATTTTAGTAAGAATTCGGAACGACATCGGAAGAAAATCCTTGAGAAATTCGGAAGACGATTTTTTCTTCCGAATCTTCGTACAGACTTCTGAACGATTTCGGAATAATGTCGTATAAAAATCGGAGGTACCTTCCGATTCTTCTTAAAGATTTCTGAACGATTTTGGAACAATGTCGTATGAATATCGAAGGAAACAATTTTTCTCTGACTGCTCTTTTTTAATAATTGATTTTGTGGTTTTATTGGAAGATTGTAATTTCAAACGTTTATCTAGTGATTTTCACCGTTGTTATCATTTTGTAGTTATTGTACAACAATGTAAACTTTGTGTGCCAATATGTTGAGTCTATCCGCACTAGCTTGAATTATTATATGTTGCATTTACATTTTAATATTTAAAAATTATATATATGCGAATATTATAACCAACAATTTGGTTTTTCTACAACAAACTAAAATCAAATCAACCACATTTTTATACACCTAACAGCACGGAGTTAGATACATACAAAAGGTGGTTGTTGTGCGGAGGGAAATTTGTTTCCGACATATCGATCCGAATTCGTACCGAAATCGGAAGAAAAATCGTATATAAATCGGAACGAAATCTGCATGATTTGCTTCCGAAATTTTTCAGACAACCGACATTTGGTTTGCTGGCTAAATAGGGAATAATAAAAGTCCTGGCTTTGCCCAAGTGATGCATGAAGACATGCACAAGCAGATAAGGTGGGGTTGAGAGAAAATTTATTTGAAATATCTACGGTCCATTCTGCGTTAATGGCGAATATCGACGTGGTTTGAATGAGAAACTGTACTGGCTATACATCGGCATAGTTAAACGTATCAAACTCAAGACTTTAGTATAGGTTTCTTGATTACACTATTTTTAAGATCCTCTCAAACAATGTGAAATTTCGTTGTACGAATATTGGCAGCATATTGTTTCTTAAAAAAGAATTTTTTTTTGAAAACTGGCGCTGAATACAGTAGGCAAACCATTAACAAGGCCCTTAGTTGGTCATACCTTAATTCAAAATGGCATAACGTGGACCTCTGTGAATTTCATAGCGAACTCTCCATGTTAGTTTGTATATTATTTACCGTCTGCCTCACTATCTGTCTATTTGTCAGACATTCCTACATATGTATGTCTGTACAACTACACGATAGAGAGAAAGAGTGCAAGCACGCATAGCTGTCGTTATTTTGATAGGGCTTAAAATTAATGAAAACTACACAAGATGTCGATCTATTGAAGGCAATACTTGACAGGAGCACAAATGCCACAAAGACAAATATACACCACAACAACTACGCTATCTATTCCATATTCCAATGTCCATAAAATGAGGGGAAAAACTTGACTTGGCAATTATTTCAATTACTTGTTGTGGTCAGTAACCTATACGTCCTTTCATAGTTTCTATGGTCCCTCTCATATTTTATTTAAAGAATATCTTCTTCTAGATTACTAACAATTAGCTCAAGAGATCTCAGCTCATTCACTTGTACATGGGAAAAGTATTCCATGAATGTTTGCAATTCTAAAAACATCGTTGACCAACCAGTTGATGCTGCAGCCAGAGCTCATCACACATTCTTATGCAAGACCAACTGACTGTATCTTTGGTTTGTCTCTTTTTCTTGCTTTATTGATGAATCAAATTATTTTATGATTCAGAAAATGAAAACAGTTTTTTGTTGTTGTTGCTTGTTGTTTATGTATGTTTTATAGATATGAATGGGACAGACTTTTTATGTTTGAAATTAAGATATTCATTGAAAACTAAAAGTTGATTTTATTATTGTTATAAATGCTTTAATTAAACAATTATTGGATATTGTAGATTGTGACAACAAAAACAACAACACATTATTCTTTGTAGTTATATTCCGATGAATTTGCATAAAAAAAAACCTATAGCTTTATTTACAAATAAATGCATTTGCCTTTTAATTACGGAAAGTAATATTGAAAATCAAAGTTTTATCGTTGTGATATTTATATGTAAACATTACGAGCTGTTGTTTATAAAGAAAGCGTAAGAATTTGGCATACATACACTCCGTTTCATTTCAATAGCACATTTCAAATTTTTTATTTGTTACTTCATTTTAGTTGATGTTGGTCGAATATCCTGGGATATGTTTACTTGTTTTGTATACTTATGAAGCATCTTTCAACAAAAAGTGTTGCTTTGATAAAGTCCCGCTATATTTTTTTTACATTTTTTTTTTGTTTCATCGAAATAGCACATTCTTTAATAACTTGAGTACGACTGCAAATTTTGAATGCTACTGTTACGATTCTTTAAAATTGGAATGAATAAATGTAATTTCAAGTTTAAAACGCTAAAACTGGTCAAACGATGTCTTTAATACTGGGGAAATAAGAGGTTCTGAAGGCTGTGACCTTTAATTGTCTATAATATGTTAAAAATTTGACATAAGTTGACAGTTTCTTGTTAGATTTATAAACAACTAATGGAAAACGAGTGATAGAAGAGAGATGATGCAAAATAAACTTGAACTGCTACTGAAATTTGGGTACACTTCTTCGTGAAACTTCAAATTCCTATGACTCCTATTCCATAATGGGGTCCAATGCTGGCAGTAAGATAAGTTGATCGTTAAAATATCAGGTGGTTTTTATTGCTTTGGGTCTGAGCCAACATACTATAAAGAAAAAACCAGATCATTCCTATTCAAAACAAGATATATAAACATATCCCAGGATATTCGACTAATGTCAACTAAAATGAAGTAACAAATAAACATTTGAAATGTGCTATTGACATGAAACGGAGTGTATGTATGTACGGCACACATACAATACTGGCATTTGGGATGTTAGTACATTTCTTTTTCGAGAAGAACGACTATACTATGCAGTTATTATTGTTTGTTTGTTACTCACAAGTTATTATTGTTTTATTTTGAAATTAAAACATAGCAATAAAGATTTAGGCGTTAGATGATTCTGTATTTAATATAGGTAAACCTATTACTATTAACATAATCCGCAGGCCAGAAATCTGTTCGACAAATCTAACCAATAACAAAATATGGTTCTGTTTGTTTTAAACCACAAAATGTAAATTAATGCCTAGAAACGTTTTAAATTGTCTCTGTTTATCCCTTTCCATATTCATGTGTATGTATGTACACTTGTTTATATATATATATATAAAAAACAGTTAAGGGGTTACTCCAATATCGGTGACAAAAAACAACATCTCTCAAATTGGTTTTAGACTCCATTTAGTTTAACTAAATTCGCCAGGTGCAAAGTGAAATCTAAAAGTGGTAACAGATATTGAGCTGGCTGTGGCACTATTGACCCGTAAAATAGCGCTACAATTAAAAAACTCAATTTCCAATAAAAATTGAACATGTCAATCACTGGACAAAATTGGTAAAACAAAACTGCACAGATGATACAGCACAGACTTAAAATATCGTTTATATGTATAAGTGGAAAAGATTTATTTTAGTTTTGAACAATAAATATGCTGGGGGGAATAGAAAAACAGAGAATTTTTAAAAATTGTTGAACGAAGAGTTGTTAATCTTTGTAATCCTAAATCGATTACCTACTTGTGGTAAGCAATGTGTCGGTCGATAGGACACAAAAATTCTAAAATGAAATGTAAAATGCTAAGCGACGGTTTAACATCAAAATATGCGTATTTACTATTAATCTAGGTTAATTTAGCCGATAGCTTTTACTGCTAGTTATTTTTGGTTGGATTCCTTCTACAAAAATGTTCGCCATAAAATTTCACTATAGGCCCTAAAATATATCAGAACTCTAAATCTTACTTGAAAGCCCAGAATCTATAGAAATCAAAATCACTTTATCTATGTTTATGCCAAGTTGTCCCCCAAAACGTCATTCTAGATGGATGACGTCGAAGACAAAAATATTCTCCTTTAAATTTTACTATTAGTCACCGAAGAAATTAAATATTTATTTACATTATATAACAATAATATCTATATAAATTTTGTGAGCAAGACACAAAAATATTTTTCATGAAATTTAGTTCGTTCGTTTTTCGAGGTGATGCATGAAACTAACATGAAACTCAGTTTTAACCAAATAGTACCAAAAGAAAATTTCACTACGATCAGAAAATCGGAAAAAAAAATTTATTGGCCTACTTTAAAGTATAAATAGAACATAATATGTGGTGAAACTTTCAAGTCTATCGGAACAAAATTGACGGAAATATGAGTGTTGGAAGGAAAAAATTGATTGTGATTTGTCTCGAAATCACATTTTGAAAACGGGGCCAACTATAGCTCAAAAACTAATACACTGATTGCCATATAATTTTGTGGGCTTATCAAATCAAAAAATTGTTTGCCCCTTTTATGACCGAAAAATATCAGTTTTTAAGCAAAAAATTTAAATTTTGATTTTTTGATTTTCAGTAAAATCAAATATTTTTAAAAAAAGAAGGACTTAGGGCCATTATTACATGTGTTCTTTTACTATCTGATGGATTTGAAAACGCAAAATAAACCAATTTGGAGGCATCAAAAATATAGTTTTTACATTGAAAGTTAATGCCAAGAAGCTCCTCCTTGAAATTCAATCATCATTTTTAATTTAAAGTTAACCGGAACGCTGTAAATCTGTTCGGTAAATCCAAACTATAACAAAAGAATACTTATAATAATGGGGGTTAATCTTTATGTTCTAAATAAGCACAAAAAAATGTATAACATTCGGTTTAATAGTTTTCGAGCTAGAGTTGGCACCGCAACACGCTTCAATAAAAACAGTGTTTGGTAGACAGTCAATTGCCACAAAACTACATGATATTTTTCAACAAAAAAAAAATCAGAAAGTAGAGTAAGAGTGCTCTTTCAGATGAAAAAACATCCACTAAAAACTGTCATAGTTTTCTTGGAAAAAAAATCATGAAAAATGACTTAAATTGGGCTTTACAAGTGGGGGTCACCCCTTAAGTTCAACAGTTCCAAACTTTGTATACCATCCACCACGAACTGTATTGAAGTAAATATAAACAATTAATAACTCCTAAGCTCTTTGTCTATGCTAAGTCTATTTCCTTGGAGCAGAATAATATTTTAACTGTTGACAATAACTTTATACTGAACCATATATAATATTGTTGGAATTTGGAAAATGTCACCGAATTCGGACTAGAAATAAATGTGCCAAACAATACTGAAATCGATTCAGATTTGGATATAGCTCCCATATATATGTTCGCCCGATTTCATGTATTGGGTGTACTAAACACCCAAAATCCACCCAATTTTGATAAGATTTCGAAAATATAATTGTGCCAAAAAATATTGAAATCAGTTAAGATTTGGATATAGTTCCATATATATGTTCACTCGATTTGAGGTATTTGGTACACCAAAAACAAATTCTGTTCATTTATCACTTATATTTTCGGCCGATTTCATCTATTTGACTCACCAAACACAGATATTTTGAAGAAATATGGAAAATGTAACGTAATTTTGTCTATAAAAAAACTTCGCCTACTTATATTGAAATCGTGGTGGTGTAGGGCAGCGTATGTAAAAATATTTTATGAAACAATTCCAGTAGTTTCGTTTCGTATTTTCATTGCAACAATACAAAACGAAACATAACTCACGTTTACCGAACTCGCCGTTTTGTTTCGTTTTGTTACATTCGTGAGTGCGAACAAAATGAATAGGATAAAGTTCTTAATACCACAACAACAGATAGAAAACGAAAAATTTCAAAATATACGAACGTTTCAATGAATGATTCGTTTGGTGGTTGAACAACATCCAAGTTTGTTGATGTTAGCTTATAGGGTTGTAAGTAATCAAATGTGTGTGGCTGAATGTGGCATTGATAATTTTGCTTAGCAAATGCTTGCCAAAAATTCTTTTTGTTTCTGTGGTGAATGAAACAACTCGGCAAAGCATACCCGAAGTGAATTTCAGTAATCGCAAGGTTTTCGTATTTTTGCATTGAAAAGTTTGTGTTTTTGTTTTCTTTTGGGAGCGAAACGATTCAGAGAAACTGAAAAGTTTGTGACTTTGTGTGATTGGTACGGGAATCTTTTTGTTTGTTTGCGTTCATTGATGTAGGGTATCATATAGTCGGCTCCGCCCGAATTTAATGTTTCCGAATTAATTCTCTTTCTAGTTTAGCTGTTATGACCAAAGTTGTACATTGAAAAATTAGGAAACACAGATTCAAATATTACGCAACGATCATGGGTGGTTAAATCCGATTATCGGCATATCAGAATGTTATTTTAGTAGGTGGACGAAGGCTAAGCTTAGAAACACATTTATATGTAAATCATTCGAAAATTGTTCATACGAATTAATGTCAGTTATATAATTCCAAACTTTTTCTGTAATAAGTTTAAGTTTCAAATAATAACTTTGTACAATCGGATATTTTCATCAACATATCCTGAGGATATTATAAAATTCTGAGAGACTATTAACCAATAGTAAATGAACATAATTGCCACTGTAACTAAAAGTTAAACTTTTTCAATGTCAATATACTTTACAGAATATAGCATATTTGTTACAGGCAATATACTATCCATTTAATTTCAACCTTCGTTACATTTTACTTTGAACCCCAATTGCAAAATATTACTGACAAGATCATACAGTTCAAAGAAATGTCAATGACATACTCTGCAAATGTTACAGGTATTCATTCCTTCCAATTCATTCTACTCGAATTCCAATTGTTCCTTTAAAAGACAAATTATTTCAATGGTTTTCATTTCAGTTGACAAAAAACATTTTGCAAATTACTTTACATAAAAAATGACAATAATATAAAGAAGAAGAAGTAATTGCTAAAAACAAAAAACAAAAACTGTAATTCGATGCAAAGTGAAATCAACGACTGACTGACAGACATATTGGAAGTTGGCAGCAAATTAACACTTAAGGCAAGGGTCACTAGCATGAATATCTTTTTGTGTGTTTTTTTTATTTTCTGTTACCTTGAGTGACAAGTTGGAGGTCTGTAAACGGTAATTATTCGATTACATGTATGACTGAATGTGTTGTCTTCCTATGGGTTGTTGGATGGATAGATGTTAATGATTATAACGTATGACAGTCAGTTATACAATTGCTTCTTCGATCTTCTTACTCAGCAATCGATGGCAGTGGCAACAATATTTCTGTACATATGTTTGAATTTAATTATAAACATTAGACAGTAGTGAGATGTTTGCTTCAAAACATATGTCGAAATATCCCAAAAACAAACCATGCTGCTGCTGCTATTGATGAGCATTTATTTCGTGTTATCTTCATGCAAATCTCCTATGACAAGTGTACCAATGTTGTCCGTACTAATTCTATTTCATTGTCAGTAATCGTGGACGATTATGGCGTGTTTTCATAATTAACGTGTCGAACCATCGGTGCCATGGGGTATCAAATAGCTGCACCATTATAGCAACCAATACATATTGACCATAAGCCATCAAACATTAGCTTTGCCTGTGGTTAGGGTTGCCGTTTAAAGAAATTCAACCAGAAAATTTGCTATTTTGTCAACAATCCCTTGCTTATATCATTGTTTATTTCGTTATAACATAAAGTATATTTTGATCAGTATCTCCAGCAACAACAAGTGACAATATGTGTCCACTTTATAGGGACCACAATAGAATCAGAACCTTGGTATATTTATTATATAAAGCTAAACGGAGAAAAAAAAGGCCTCTCTTACATATGTCCCAAACATATTTTTCAGTAATGTTTGGGTGAAACAAATATTTGTTTCGGTGCAAAAAACTATTTGTTTAGCTGAAATATAAATACAAACCCAACATCCACAAAAACACATACACACATACATACACCACAGTAAGGCAATGTGTCTCCCGTGAGCGTAAATGTACTCTCGCCCACAACCTGTGTAGACTCTAACTGGTGGTGCCCGAGAGTAAATTTACGCTTACAGGAGACCAATTGTCTTCCTCCGACATACACACATTTATAAATGGTGGTTTTTTTCTTTTATTGAAATGTGTAGAAATACCAAAAACAAAAGCAACACGCGTAGATACATACAAAATTCCAAATTAAAGAAAGTGTGCCACACTTTTAGAAAGAAAAAACAACAAATAAAAACTATTAATTAGAAAAAATATTTCATTATTAAACGCGATTTCTTCCTTGCCCAATAAAATATTTCAATTCACCTTTTTGATACAATTTTAAATATTCAATCATAAAATGAATTGGGCATTAAATTTAATAAAAAGGACAATTTCTTTAAGAAAACACAAACAATGATTTATGCACTCACTTTACCGTCTTTATTCAACGACTTCCTTGGGGAAACTGAAGAAAAATAATGAATCCCCTTTTTTATTTACCTCTTCGCTTGTGGATGAATAAATCGCAACAACAACAAAGAACGGGACACACGATTTTGGCCGCGATATGCAAACATACCACCAAAGCAACAAATTGTTCACCCTCCCGTCGTCACTTCTACTTCTTCTATTGCACCATACACACAGCTCTTTATTATACAGGGCTCTCCCTTACACTGTTGTTACGCTCTTTGACAAAAATCGTCTCTCCACCCATTAACAATATGTTCTAACATAAAAAATATGTTGGTACCGATACAAACCACATTGAGATTGAGATATGTTTCAAAATGTTAGGATCCAAACACATATTTCTTTGCAACCAGTCCCAAACATATTTTTGTTTGGATCCAAACATATTTCTAACGTATATTTTGCGTGTATATATATAGTTACCCACCTTTAGTCAATAAAAAAATGTAAATTGGACACCGAACTATCCACTGTGTCACCTGGAGAACTACCTGTAATACCCCTTAGAAGTAGGAAGCTAAAATGTGCCTTGCCTTTACCCATAAGAACGGTAAAACTTGGGTTTGGCGTAGAGTTAGTAGCCGATCCCGGGTACCAAAACCACCACTTAAAAATCTATGCCACGATCAGATATTTCGTAAGGCTACTCAAGAGAAGAATCCGGCATACTGGGCATTCTTGCAGTCAGTATCAGCAACAAACTATTATGGCCTGGGTTTATAAGCTGACTCGCCTGCTTGCAAATTTCGAAATTGGTTCGGCCTTCTTTATTCTTTTATTTCTGTTATGTCAAAAATGAAGCAGGGAAGCAAGGCAAGGCCTTAAGGAAGAAGAAGATAAGTGTATTTAGTATCGTAAAAGAAGGAACAGGAAAACCGTTAGCGTGATACGCTCGAGGTGTTCAGTAACCCGATTGAATACTTAAAATTGTACCTGAGTACAAGACACGTGTTGGAGAACGTGCCGGTGTATACCGTTACACCGGCACGTTCTCCAACAAAGATTATGTAGATAATCTTGTAGCTGATATAGATAGCGTACTGAAGATATTGATTAAACATTTTATAAAGATTTATTATGAAACATTGTTGATGAAGATACCCAAGAACCAATCGCAAACGACGATATGTATAAAATATCGAAAAAAGCTCCGAAATATTAAAAATCGGACGGTACAATTCTATGGGGGCTATTCCAAAACGTGAACATATGGAGAAGTTGTTTGCTTAATATCCCAGCAAACCAATCGTACCAACAACGCAACGAAACCGGAACAAAATTCGGACGCTATGTCCGATGTCGGATCCGAAATCGTAACGACATATAAACGAACGTTATACGAAGTGGTTGACATAATTCGGGAAAGAAATGTCTTAGCGAAATCGGATCGTTTTCGGTTAGAATTCGGAACGAAATCGGAAGAAAATGCTTGGGAAATTCGGAAGGCGATTTTTTTCTTCCGATTTTTCTTGCGGATTTCTGAAAGATTTCGAAATAATGTCGTATGAACCCTGCAAACCAAATGACGCAGATTTCGTTCCGATTTCTAAACGATTTTTCGATGAATTCGTTCAGATTTCGTTCCGATTTCGGATAGAATGTCGGATGTAAATTTCCCTTTCAATATGCTAATGTTTTTCTCCAGATTTCAATCCGAATTTGTGATCGATATGTCGGAAAAAAATGTCCCTTCGCACAACAACCACCTTTTGTATATATCTAACTAGCAACATTTTATTTTGTTGTCGAAAAACAAAATGGTTGGTTATAAACTTCGCATATACAATTTTGAAATATTTTAAATATAAATGCAACATATGTATAATAATTCAAGCTTATGCTCATATAGTCAACATAATTGTACACAAAGTTTAGATTGTTCTACAATAACTACAAAGTGATAACAACCCAGCAAACCAAATGTCTGATATCCGACACGTCTGAACAATTTCGGAAGCAAAGTCGTTCAGATTTCGTTCCGATTTCTAAACGATTTTTCGGAGAGGAAATAGTTCAGATTTTGTACCGATTTCGTTCAGATTTCGGAACGAATTTCGGATAAAATTTCCTTTTCGAATTTCCCAAGGATTTTCTTCAGATTTCGTTACGAAATCGGACCGAAATCGATCCCATGTCGCTCCGACATTTCGTTCCGAAATTATGTCAACCACTTCATACAACTTTCGTTAAGATATCGTTACGATTTCGGATCAGATATCGGACGTATCGTCCGAATTTTGTTCCGATTTCGTTACGATGTCGGTACGACTGGTTTGCTGGGAACAGTGAAAATCCTTAGATACGTTTGAAATTACAATTTTCCAATAAAAAACATAAAGAAAAATTGATCAATAAAAAAGAGACGTCAAAAAATTTTTTCCATCGATATTCATACGACATTATTCCAAAGATTCGGAAGGTCCGATCCAAAGCCATGATGGAACTTCAGAAATACGCGAAAAACTGAATTGCGACATCAGATTCATCCCCCAGCGGCAAACAATTTCGTTCGATTTACAGGACTTATCATTGCAACAGCGAAAAGGTTTCCCCGGGGTTACCGAAAAGATTTTATCCCTTGCTGAAATGAAGAAAGTGAATTTCTCGAAGAGTTTCGTTCCACACAAAAGATTAGTTAACAAAAGGAATTGATGAAGCTAGAAGATCCGAGTGGGTCAACACGGTCAATAATATGAACGTCATGCACACAACACGCAAATCTTGGAGTTTTCTTCGCAAGCTCGGAGCTTCTAACCCTCCTCCGTCTTTAATATTATATGTGAATGCAAAAGTTATCGCTTCTAATGGTATAAAGCCACCTAAAGCCGATCAAAACAAACATTTTCAGGCAAGATCAACCTCGAAGTTAAACACCTATGCAACAACACAACTCTCTACTCACATTCTCCACTCACATTCTTCCTCTACGTCTGAAATCGATTATGCTCTCTCAAAAATGAAACCAGGTATAGCCGCCGGGGTCGACTGTGTCTACCCAGAATTAATTCTACATACGCTTGAAGGCATGACTCACAAGATTCTACACAGACATTCTGCACATTGACTACCTTCCCCGCTAATTCAAAAGATCTAAAGTAATCGCGTTATTGAAACCAGTAGTGCGATTCTCTAACTCATTTTTTGAGTTACCGACAAATATCGGTAAAATAAGCCTTTTAATTTTCGGTAATTAACGATATTTTTCGGTAAGTTAGCGACGAAAAGAAAGTAGTCGTAAAGTTCTACCGGTAACTTAAAAAATGAGTTAAAGAATCGCACTACAGGTAAAGATCCAGCAAAATCATCCAGCTATCGACTTATTGATCTGCCAAATACTCTCCCTCACCAATACTCCCCTGCAGTAGAATATGCAACATCATACACGCCATGCTCAGCGACAGACTTTTTACTGTCCACAGTTCTAGCAAACCAAAAAACTCAATATCGCCCTTCAACAGAATTCAGTCCTAATATCATCTTACTGCCACAAATGGAGACTATTTATTGCGGAAACTTTAACAGTCACCATAACGAAGCCGAAATCGGGGAACAACTATCCCAATGGGCCGAAATATATGATTTACATCCAGCTAATCCCACTCACCTGTCTTCTGATTCTTTACGAATGCAACCAGTCCAGGTTGCAGGAGTATTGAACGTGAATACATAGGAACCAGAACCTGATAACTGAAATAACACCCGAACGAACATATTTCCGTTGCTACAACAACAACGTAATTCCACAGCCAAAACATCAGAGCCTATAACAATGTGGGGCCTTCCGTAAACGGTAACGTGTCACTAGTGTTAAGTGTCACTGCTAGGGGTTTGCTATTCGCTAAGGTGGGGTGTTGGTAATATTTGGAGGGGACTACCCATTGTGGCTTTCCCATTGATACATTGCACACAGTGATTTCTTGTTTACTGTCCCTCACAGAGACTTCGATTTTCTGTTTTACGGTTTCCCGCCCACAAAGACACTTTTGTTTTCTGCACCACACTGAAGCGTTGGCTTTACGTCCCACACAAAGGCTTCTGTTTTCTGTCCCATACGGAGGTTTCGGCTTTCCGTCCCACAAAGAGACTTCGGTCTTCTGTCCAACAACCACTTCCCGATCATCGTTAAATCGTAGAAACCGAATGCCAAGAAGCATTGTCTCTACGACCAGCGCAGAACCAGATCATCAACTCAGATTGTCATTAACGAACATCGTCAATACTGAAGCATCAATCAACATCAACATTCTCCATCACACCTAACAGCTAGTCACCCTTATCATCGGCCTTACTCAAGCCTATCAATAATATGACATTTCATTGATTTAAAACATACTAGTATTTAGATCAACAAACATTCGATTAAAACCTAGAAGGGATAAAACTTATCTTGTATATCGTTAGGTTTAATGGGTCCTTATGGAGACCATGAAGCTTTCCTTTGTGTTACTATAATTTTTCCACTTTCCTTATTTTGGTGTAGGAATACCAATTCTTAGATAAGTGGTAACCCTTGCAGCAATATGACATCATTACCATCAACAGTAGTCATCATCAACGTTGTCACCATCATTGCCATCATCTTCGCTAGACATTTGCCAAATTCATTTTTACATACTGTGGTCACAGAAGTTCACAGAACCATACATACATTTGTCTAGGTGGTGGTAACTGTTACACCGCGGAGCCATACAATGGGGTTTTTTTGAGCGCTTTGGACAATTAATACCGTTTTTGTTTCCTTTGTTGCTCAAAAATCTGCTTTGGTTGCGATGATGTTGATGTAGTTGTTGTAACTTCCATCTATCTATCCATTCATGCGGCTGCTGGATGCTGCTGATGATGTTACATTGCGATTGATATGTTGTTACTTGTATGATGCGGTGCGATGGTTCTTGCTGTTTGTGTGTGTGTTTTTTTCGTCTGAAAATAATGTTTTTGGTTACTGTTGTTTTTGTTGCCGACATTACTGCTGGTGTGTTTTACCATAAACATTTCCACCTCTAATTACAACACAATGAGGTGGCAGAAAATGCGAATATGAAGATCTTAACGTCTACATCTCGTATTTGGTTGATACGACACGACTTCTTGTTTGTTGTGTCGGTTATTACAAAATTTTAATGTTTTAAAAACATGATTTGCAATAAAAATTTAAAGATATCACATGTTGCTGCTATTATGGGCCTTAATAGCTGACATGTCTGTATGTAAATGGTAAACAAAAACACATGTAAGTGTGCAGAGATTTAAATATTGTCGGTGTATGGATGATGGAGTGTACAGTACTGGAGAAATATATGAAATTGTAAATCGAATGCCGGTAAGTTTTTCTAGGTGGGTGGTCCCTTCTCAATATTGATGTTAATCATAAGATTGTTGTTTACAATAAACTCTCAACCAGAAATCATCTTTTAATACTTCCTGATTGGTGGATCTAATAATATAGGACGCTCTTAAATACATGCCCATTAATGTCGTTTTGTCCTGTCCCTACAAATAATTCCACAAAAATCGGCGGACTCTCTATGCCTTTTTTGGGAGAAATTTCTAAGTGAAGTCTGGACTTCTTTAATCAATTATGCTTGTTTTCAGGAAGATGCAAACGAATATATTTTTGCAAGCTTTTAGTTTCAAGTTCTTTGCACTACTCATGTTCCAATGTCTCCATGGTTTCGCAAATCAAGTTCAAAATTATGATAAACTCAAACTTTTACAGCAATAAATTATTTAACTTTGACAGGGAAGAATTACAACGAATTACAGCTCCAAAGAAGTAGAGAGTTATATCCATACATTAAAATCCAATTTCTACAGCTGACGACTGCATAGATTATGCATGGGATAGGCTGTGGATTATTCTATGACCAATTCACTTGCAACATACATTCATATGTAACTTAGAAGTCAAAAGAGATTCAGACACGAAATCTTCCATTTCCCGCTTATCCTTTAATGTAATGAATAACTGAAGCTGTGTCTGTGGTAGCTGCCACCTTTTCTCTTTTAAAGATTAAGGCGATGACTTGCAATTCCCTTTTTAAAACGCCGAAGTAGGTCTTCATTTACCTTTTTAATTTCTGATGCTGCTGCTTAGCAATGTGAAGCATAACAAAAGCAATCTCATTGAACAACAACTTCATCATCCATCCCCACCATCATGAAAAATAAGCGAAAAAGGTAAAGTGGTAGTCATGCTTTTATGTTCGGTTAGCCTCTTAAGGGATCCCTGGCAACGCATGCAATCATGAAATATGGACGAATTGTAGTTTCTGTCTAAACGACATTATCGTTGTTTATGCGACACCAGCAGTCAACACCTGCTAAGGGGCTGTCCGTCCGCGTGTCGTCCACAAAAACGCAAAAACTTCATTGCAAGCAACATCGTCATCTCTGGGATAACAAACAACTTTAACGTCATCATCCTCAGCTTCATTGTCGTCGTTGCCGTCTTCGTCACACAAAATATGCAAAATTTAGTAAAACCTGACGCAGATATGCCGCCCATATCTAAAAGACTACATATGTAGTTACGCTAGTCGGCCGGAGATGCTGATATGACTGACTGTCGTTTGCAAATGCATTTCGATGGCATACATATGGGAAAATATATAACTTGAGGTACGTACGCGCGCCAGCAGTACATGGAAAGACAATTTTCATGAAATTGTTCAGTACTTTAGTATGGAATTGTAGCATTGGTCTTTTTATGCAATGCACGATTAGCAGTGGAATGTCTGGAGATAATATAAAATACAGACCAAGTGCATGACATATGGCGTTTAAAGTGGGTAGTAGTCGTTAAATTGTGTGTATGTGGTTAACAGAACATAGACAAGTGAGATTAAAAGATTTCAAGCTAATTAACTTTAATCCGGTTATGTGAAGGTTAGAAAACTTCTTTGAAGAAATTGACCCATAGCTGTGGCATGCTATGGAAAGTAGCAAAGATACCCAAGCACCTCCATCATTTTAGCTACAGTATCTGACACAATATTTCCACATGTACTTTTAGCGTATTATATCGCAGTTTGGTCCTTTTTAAAATAATCCGTTTAAACATCTCATGGTTGGCGGTTCAGACGATGTGTAAGGTGATTTCCTCGTCGGCTAAGGTATGCCCAGTCGCATCCAGGGTCTCAGGGCTAAATCTGATCTTTATTGAGCTAAATTCTAACCTAGTCTACTTCGAATGAAGTACGACAGTACGATAATTGGTTTGGATGTGTTGTGTGATGGAGTGATTGGCCGTTAAGATGCTTGGATTCAACGATTATCGTATAGGACAAAACTGAGTGACAATTGGGTTCAGCTTAGATAGTTAGGTATTACGATTTAACGGTAAGCGATAACGTTATATTATTATGTTGTTCGTTTAACTCCCATTGGAGCATAGAGCGTCGTTTTCCATGTCACTGGGTTTGGAGCTAAGTTGATCATTGCGGCTTCGGTGGAACGTCTCGAGGTTTTCTTTGGTCTTCCAACTCTTCTTTGTTCTTGGCTGAACGAGCTTGTTTTGTTATATTGTTGTCATCACGGCGTATAACATGTCCAATAGGGCTATAACCAAAAAAATACCACCACATAGCCGTGTAGAGCATGGAAAACTATTATGAAATATGGTGTAAATTTTTCTCTATCGCGAAAAAAGTTTCCGCACCAAATGCATTGAAGTTCAGTAATGCATTTTTTAATTTTATCTGTAATAACAACATATATGCGTTTCATTAAAATTTTTATTTTTTTGTAATCTAATTTAAAATCATTATCAAACCGTTCTGGACCAATTTGTTCTCAAATCGCGCCATTTCGGAGCATATTAGGAACTTTTGACACTATTGCAATTATTGGTTTTTCTTTGTAAACTCGTGAATTTTATGTTTATATTTATTGTACCTATCGGACAAGAGAATATGGGGTCATTTGCAAGGAATTCGCGAAAGTTACAGGTTGTTTTTGTTTGACTTTTTTTGACATTGCCTGTGAGAATCGTATTTGTTTTCTACAAAAAGACAACACCTGTACCATGTGGGGAATTTTGTCCTAATAATGAAAACGCGTTTCTAAGATCTATTCGGTGAAAAATGTTTCCACACCGACTGTGATTACTTAAACCCTTTTGATATTTTTTCTACTTAAAATTTTGCTTGTTTTAATAAATTTGCTTTGTTTGAATAAATATTATAGAAAATAAATTCAATTCTCACAGGCAAAGTCAGTAAAAACGGTCTGTAACTTTCGCGATTTTGTTGCAAATGACACCATATTCTCTTGTCCGATAGGTACAATAAATATAAACATAAAATTCACGAGTTTACAAAGAAAAACCAATAATTGCAATAGTGTCAAAAGTTCCTAATATGCTCTGAAATGGCGCGAATTGAGAACAAATTGGTCCAGAACGGTTTGATAATGATTTTAAATTAGATTACAAAAAAATAAAAATTTTAATGAAAAGCAAATATGTTGTTATAACAACTAAAATTAAAAAATGCATTACTAAACTTCAATGCATTTGGTGCGGAAACTTTTTTCGCGTTAGAGAAAAACTTACACCTTATTTCATAATAGTTTTTCATGCTCTACAGGGCTATGTGGTGGTATTTTTGATATTTGCAAAAAAGTGCAAAAAGTTATATCCCTAATGTCCAATCAATTACCATGTACATTTTCGGATTTCAGATCCCACATCCACATTTGCTTGGCGTAAGAGCTATGTTTTCATTATTACACACGGCCAAAATATACGTAGAATCCGGCGAATTCAGCGTTTAAGGTTGGATTCGAATATTCCGAGCTTTGTTCATAGGGTTAAGCTGTTGTTTTGCCAAATGCTGCTTAAGCTTTGGTAATTATTGCTTCTACATCTACTTCTGTGTCATCATCCGGGTCCACCAAGCTTCCCAAATAACAGAATTGGTCTATTGAGCCATAGCTTTGACCTCCTGCTTAATTCGTATATCCAATAAACATTTTTGGAAACGTAGCCTAGTTGCAAAAAGATATATCTTATTTGCTGTATTACACCGATCATGCGAGGTCCAAGTAGTCTTGTAGCAGTCTTTATGTTCGTAGATGATGCCAGCAATAACCATTCAAAACATTTGCTCTCTCTTGCATGCTCTTTCTTTGCGTTCGGATCGTATGTGTGTAAATTGCCGAAAATCTTCGTAACCAGCGACAAATCGCTGTTCGGCACTGTTTTAAGCCTTCTTATGCGATATCCAAATTCGTTAACGAGTATTCCGGCTTATTTTTGTAATTTTTATTAGAGATTCGGTAGCAAGAAAAGTTCAGGAACATGTAGTGCCGGCCTAACTTACCTTGTTTGGTGATAGGATAGGAGGTACGGGAATATTTGGGACTCTGCTTCAGTGACTTTATCCATCAGTTTTCACCTGTTTACCTGGTATGCCACACATCATACTGACCATTCAGGCTACAGATTTCCAGGTGCTGCATGACATTTCTTCCATACAGCGGTTTTTGGGCTATACCGCCCAGAAGGATCGTTGAGCCCGTCATCGGATAAGACGACGCAGATGAAGTCAACGATGCCGAAAAGCTGCTGGCTCCCCACACAAAAATTATGCGTAGATCAGTTTTAAGCATTTCAGGTCGTGGAGAATTTTGACATAGGCAGTATACAAGAACCCTACCCCTACAAAAACGAAGTAAAGGGTCTAGATAAGAGAACCTACGAAACCAAATACATAATGAATAACCGTTAGCCTAGATGAACTTCGTAATTAAAGGGTCTTACCTTAGCAGTTTTTACTTGAATTCCAAGTTCTTGATTAGACAATGCGTCTATAGATCTCGGACCAACTGTGGAAGGTTTGAGGTTTTGAAGAAGAATTAGCAGAAGAAGTAAGCAGTTTAAAAACAAAGTCAAACACCAATGCTATTGTATGGTTCCGAAGCATGGGTACTTGCGCAAGCAGACAAGGCAGTGCTTGTTTTGTTCGAGTGACGGTGAATACCGACGTCGTATAAACAACGAGCTGTAATAACTATACAACGACAACAGTATAGTTAAGCGTATCGAGATACAACGATTGCGTTGGCTTGGTCGTGTCAGAAAAATGAGTGATGTTGAACCCGCTAAAAAGTAGAGTTGGGCAATCTCGTTCAATTGAACGATCCGGATCACTGGCCTCATTCAAAGACGAATGAGTAACATCATAAAAACCAACGTGTAAAATTAAGTATACGCAGTTTTTATCAAAGAAGTGACCGGTGTGCATTGAACGCGATAGTGATCCGGATCGTTCAATTGAAGGAGATTGCCCATCTCTACTAAAAAGACGTATAAATATGAGCCGCATGGCACACGCCGAATTGGAAGGCCAAGGATTCGTTGGAGCGAACAAGTGAAACGCAACATCAGAAAACTCCATATCTCAGATTGGGAAAATAAAGCAACAAACAGAGAGAAATGGAGATCTTTTCTTAGTACGGCTTATAGAACAATTGTTCTGTAATATAAATAATATATATATATATATATATATATATATATATATATATATATATAATTCATGGGTATAAATCCTGTACGGATAAGCTTGGTAGTATTTATTTCCAAAGCTACTTCGAGCTTAAAATTACTTGTTATATTTTTTCACTTGTATTAAACCCGATTGAAGTGAATTGAAAGTTGGATTCGAAATTCAAAACAACATTTCAAAAAATGGCATTGCAAATGTCAATGTTTCTTCTCTTCTTACATTTAACCACCAACTACAATCTCAACAATACAATGCAAAGAAGTACTTTATCCTGGTATGCCTGTGTTTTGTGGTTGGTATTCGTTAGGGCTCTTGTTTAGATTGAATTTCTTTTGACTTCAACAATAACAAGACCGAACGAACAGATTGTAACTCAAGGAGAAAACCCTTCTGTTCAGTGTTATTCAGTCCATTCGAGAGAGTTATTCTTTTCCACACATTGAGTGATTGGTGGCATCACAACCAGCCGGCTGGCCGGACTGTCGGCCAGCAAGCAAGTCATCCAGCATCATCAACACTGTCATTATGATCATTTTCTGGGCCAATATCAGCATTGGCATGTAATCGAAGAGTAGAACTGCTGCTGCTGCTACTACTGAACAAGTGGCATTTTTTGATTGACATTAAGGCCCCCGCTCAATGCTTGCTGCTGGCATTTCTTCTCGTTCATCATCTACTTTATGGTCATATTTATCTCAGGGTGTCTATGGTCGTCACAACAACAGCAGCATCATCATCGGCATCAGCAATAGTATCCCGTGCAGCAGCCTTCTGTCTGTCTTTGGCTTTTGCTCCACTTAAGTTAACAACTTTTTTCTTCTTCATTGTTTCTTTTGGCCCTCTTGTGGCTCTCTAAACAGGGAGAAAAGATAACATATTCTGGATATTAAGATGCTTGTAGGATGGTTATTGTGAGGAGTTGTTGTCAAGTGTTCGTATGTATATGTGTGGTGTTTTTGATTTTCTGTATCAGCCATGCTTACATGTAATGCAAACCATCTTCATGACCACAAAATATCCTTATGTTGGCCTTGTAATTGGAGATGTTTTTCGTATTTGCTTCTCTTTCCTTATCTTCGTGATAGACCTGTGTTTCAACATTTCTGGTTTTTGTTCTTGTTTTATAGACTTTTTGTTCGTATGACATGTATGACCACATTATCCTTACTTATATTGACGTTGTTGTTTGTTTATTTTTATTTTTTACATAAAGAATATTTTCTTCGCAAAATATGAAGTCCACAAAAGGAACAGAAAAAAATGTTCAAGGATCTTTTTTCGGCAGTTCATAGTCATTCTTTTGTAGTCGATGACAGGTTTTTAGACACTTTCAAGGCGAATGTAAAATATGTTTGTACTCCAGAATAAAAAATGTCAGGCTTAATGTTTTTCGTATATGTATTTTTTAAGTGTTAAGTCCTTGAACAATAAGACAAGTTATACGAAAATAATATATGGTCGTTTCAGTAGTATTGTTGTTTCAAAAGTATTCAAATGTTGATTCAATAATTTACTTAAAAGGCTGGGATGTAAGATACCAAGCAATCTTGTGGACAATAGCGACCCCATGATAACACCTAGGGTACTGCCTTTAATATCGTTTTAAGGTATTGAACTAATACGTGCAGCGCATTCTTCCGAAAATCGGAACAATTAATTAACATTCAAAATACCCCTGACGAGCTTTGGCAACCACCAAGCGAAACGGTCCGTAGGGTAATTTGTTGAATGTGTGTTGTGGTATAACGCTAGAATTCATTTTTCAATACAAAACTCCTTAGGCCATGTTAGCTCGATTAATTCATAATTAAGAAACAAACTTGGGTCGGTCGACGGCTTATTTACCTAACACTATAAAAACATCCTTCTAAAAAAACAAAAGCTCCGAAGTTGACGATCCCAGCGAACTTTTTAAGGACCATGATATTCCAATCTGTTCGGATTCTAAATAGAGAATCTGCAGTTTAAGCACTGAAAGTTTATATGAACTTAAAAATACGATGGATTAGGAAAGACGTCACAACAACACCTAAAAGTGGCGCATTGTATTCTAGCTGCTGTGATATAAAGCACAAGTTTGGATGTTGATTTGTAATTAGTCAGACGTCAAAACATCTCCAGTTTCACCCCATTCAATGAAAGATTTGGTACAATTCGGATAAGACTTATTTGGAGCTCATGCTACCAACGAAGGCAATGACGGGCCGACTATCTTATATTTTACGAGCGGTTAGAAAAAAAGATATAACCATATAAAGGCAGGACGCATATGACTTCATTATGATCGAAATAATATCTTTGGTCCAACGAACGGGAAATTCAATCTCAGCAATTAAACATCTGGCAAAGTCTCGCACTCTTATGACTTCGCAGCGGCAAAACATGTTAGTTTGCAATATCAGATCGAACAAGTAAAAAAGTATCAGTCGACTTTGGCGACATAAATATACTATAAGCCTGTGTGAGTTGATACTTTTATCTATGGACAGATCGATAAGCAGCCACACAACGAAGATCCTTTTCCTAAAAATTATGTATTTAGAGGGTTTTCTGAATTTTGTGGCCTTTTTTGGACATATGAAACTCTCGACAAAATTATGGATTTGAATTAAAGCTCAAAGTGTTGCGAAGGAGGTACACTTTGGGAAGTGGATCTAATATTTGGGAGTCATTTGTTTCGAAAGATATCGCACCCACCAGTCATTTCAGTTGCTCACCGTATAATTTAGAGCTTTTGGACCACTACGTGAGGATGCATGGACTTGTGCGCGAAAAACATAATATCGCTGTAAACAGGACCACAAGGAGTAAATTAGGTATACACTTTCTAAGAATCTTCCAACAGATCCTAAACTACGGTTAAACAAAAATCTTGAACTTTAGTGAATATGGACCATTTGCGAAGTTAAATTTGGACGAAATATTAAAAAGGCCAAAATTTGGACCGAATCGGCTAATCCGTTAGAATGTTATCGTGTGCTCTAGCCCCTAAACTTGGTGCCATTTTTACAACGTTCGGTCCATTTTCTCAGGAAGTATGGACTTGCCCCTGGAAAAACTTGAATCATCGTAATGTGGGCAGCGAATACAAATTGTTACAGCAAGGGTCAAAGAGATTGGAAAGAAAATCTTTAACTGTACTTTTCCGAAGTTGTGTGTGTGAGTTACCCGAAGGATTGGGCTTATATAGACCATATTTGAACCTGATCTATGTATCGTACAGATATTACAATGTGTAAAGTATGGACCAACTCGGTTATTGCGCACGATGCCCAATTTTATCGAAAAGTTTTGAAGTTTTGTGGAGTAGGTACCTGAACGAACAAGATATTGGACAAGATATTACGAATTGCAAAATTTGGTTCTAATCGGTTGATACGTTAGAGGGTTATCGTGCGCACCAGCTAGCCAGACAGACGGACGAACTAACATGGCTAAATCTTCTCCAAATTGTCTGAAATGAATTTCGTCCAAACATACTGGGGTCTAAAACCATTATTTCGATGAGTCACATTTTTGGTCTTATCAAAGTGTGTATACCCTCATTAGACTGATGAAGATCCAGATCAAATTGATCACGTTGTGGTCAGTGGAAGGTATTCATCGATCGTGCTAAATATACTAACGACCTAAGGGAAAGTTTGCTCCTCGTCTCGGATCAGTACCTTGTTGTGGCAAAGGCTACGTGTGATTAAACGATACAAATAATTTACGAACCGACACCGCACGGAAGCTGGAGTTCGAAAAGTTGCTATTTGCCACTCAACTTGCCTAACTACTTAATCAAAGCTCTCCGATAATATATCATGCAATCAACCGCAAAATGCATACTGGTTTACCAAAGGACAAATGGTATTTCCAGAAGAATCGTGCTGTTACTTATGCATACTCCTTATCAGCGTGTCGCCACGGGTCGTGAACAGTTCGGTAGGTAGTCAATCAGCTACTGCTGCTTTCATGAATTCACTTTTCTAGCTTTTAAACACTCAGAGTCGTCGCTTATCATTGGTTCAGTATTATCTCCATCGTCGCCCATGAATACGATACCAAAATCTTGATAAATGTTATTTCCAGATCCTCAATGCGCTATCTGTATCAGTTGCCAAGTTCCTTTTATGATCTTTGCCGGAGAAAATGTTCGGACTTCATTGTAACTCCAAAACATCTTGAGTTTCTCACTCTCTCGTTTTTCTCATTTTCATTTCGCGTATTCTTCTTTTTTTTTGAAGACACACGTCTCCGATATTTTTCCTTGGCGCTTCGCCTTGATACTGACTGTATGGTTGCCCTCTTTTCATTAGCTTTACGAATCTCCTGATCGTACCATGGAATTTTAGGTGGTGGGTACCTAACCAAGCTTAAATTGTACGACAGTTTAAAGAAATTAGACTCTATTTGCCACCGTGCTTCCACATAATCGGGGCAAGGAGTGCAGTCTTCCAGGAGAGTTCAACTTACACACAGTTGAGCGGAGTAGACTTCTGCTATTTGTTGTATTTTACAGCTTCTCGACTTGTGTGACTTGGCTATAAGGGCTTGCTCCAAATCGATGTTCTCTTCTCGACTCGATCGGACCTCTACTCACTGGAAGAGTGTTTTCCATTTATCACAAGATGATCGACCTGGCTTCTGTTTTTATAACCTCCACGATAGTATGGATGCACAGTGGTCCCACTTGTATGGAAAGGAGTGCCAAAAATAGTTCTAATCGATTTAACGCCTCGAAATTTTAAACATAGTTTTATAACGAGAAAAACAAAAGGGAGAAAAACAAATTTAATGGATGTAGGTCCACATTTGGGTGTAGCCCCATATAAAGGTACCCCCCGATTTTTTATATTTTGACGATTTTAGCCAATTGATTTGGCTGTAATTTTGCATTTTGTGTTCTGAGGGAACAACATACCACCTTGCAAGAAATGTTCAATATAGGTCCACGTTTAGGTTTAGCTCCCATATTAACGTACCTCCCTATATTCGGTGTTTTGACAATTTTAGCCAGATTTTCCAACCGAGTTGGCTGTAATTTTGTATTTTGACTTCGGAGGGAAGATCATAAGTCTGCGCAAAAAATTTTCAATATAGGTCCAAGTTTAGGTATAGCTCCCATATAAACGTAACTCCCGATATTCTGTATTTAGACGATTTTAGCCAAATTTTCCAACCGATTTGGCTGTAATTTTGCATTTTAAGTTCTGAGGGAACACCATACCTCCTTGCAAAAAATGTTCAATATAGGTCAACGTTTCGGTATAGCTCCCATATAAAAGTACCTCCCGATTTTCGGAATTTCGGCGATTTTACAGGCGTGGTATAAGGGGAATAACTTATAGGGTGGCAGATGGTGACAGCTGGATTTATTTTTATCTTAAACCAGAGACTTTCCTCTGTATTTTAAAAAAAATTTATGGACTTGCCTATACGGGGCCAACATTAGTAAAACTCAACATAAACTTATAGCAATGATATTAAAAATAGCACAAAAAGTCATTTACAAAGAATTTATTTTTAAGGAACTTAGAAAACGAATTTTGAATTTGCTTTTCGTAAGAATATTGTCAATGCCAACCAACTATAAGGGCCTGTTTATGTATGTCGATAAGAAAATGAATACTCAAGAAAAACTACCAAATTTGAGTATGCTTTTCAAATTTGCTTTTTGTTTTGAAGCAAAAGCAAAGGAAATAATATTTCCAAAACTAAGGTTTGGGTGTGTTTCATGCGCACACATTTTCGTTTCGAAATACATAAACGGGGGGTAATACCCTAGACAGACGGCAGCGTTAATTTGCATTAACTGCCTTAATTCACATTAATTCGTACATTATCCACATTCTTAATGCACAAAATCAAAGGAAATTTAAACTGAATTTAGCAATTTCAATATGGCAATGCTGTTGAAAATCAATTGTCTTTTGTCAAATTTCCATGTTTAAGAAAATAAAAAGAGAAAGCAAATCAGCAATTTTCGCGTTTCTTCAAAATAAGTAGTGGTCTTTCGCGAGTAGAATAACAGCTAATTGTTTTTCACGCCTTCTAACAAATCTGTTTTTAAAATGTTTATTTTCACAAAAAATTTCATTACCCACCATACCAATTCTATTGAAAATTATATCTTCCTCAAATGTTTTTTAAAGTTTTGCAATATTTTTATAATATTAAAAAGACTCAAAAATATCGCGAATAAATTAAATTTATTTTTGCTTTATCGTGGTGAAAAGATCAAAGGTAGAAAGTGTATTTGTTTCGTATATTTTGGCGAACTTTTGTAAAGCTTTATGAAATGGTTTGCTGGGTACAAACAAACAACACAAACAGCTGTTTCATAAATGCAGATACTATCGTCTGTCAGGGTGAAAAATTAATTCAAATTAGGACATTTTTAATGCAAATTAACTCTGCCGTCTGTCTAGGGTATAAGTTTCATTTTGGAAATTGTACATTTATAAAAATTTAATGTGTTTAGAGAATATTTATTTCAATCGCAATTAAATTTGTCTACATAAATTTTTCGATTTTTGTCCACGGGCGGAACCACAGTGGGATGGTGTTTTAAGTTAGTTTTTCCGTTTGCAATGCATTGATAAAAATTTGCGAACCTATAAAATACGAGTATATATTTTTTTGATCAGGGTAAAATTCCGAGTCGATCTAGTCATGCCCGATTTTCGGTATTTTGATGATTTTTGCTATAATTTGTAAGCGATCTAGCTACAATTTGACATTTGAGGTCCCTAGTATCCACAACAATTCTCAACCAAAAGTTTTCAATAGGGGTTCATATTTTGGTACAACCCCCATATAACGGTTCCTCCCGATTCTCGGTCCTTTGAGGATCTTAGCTTGAGGATCTTGACTGAACTACCTGTAATTTGTCATTTGAGATTACCAGTGGTACTTTGAGGGTTTTGGCTACAAAATCAATGAAACTTGATGGCACTTATGATACGTAGTAGTCACAACAATTTTACCCATACAACGGTACCTTCCGATTTTCGGAATTTTGAAGATTTTAGCAACATTTTTGAACGGAACTACCTGTAATTTGATATTTCATATTCCTAGTTGTAACAAAACTTCTGGAATAACAAATTGTCGACACACCTCCATGTTTTGGTAAAATCCATATAACGGAACTTCCCGATTTTCAAAATTTTGAAGGGTTTGGCTACAATTTTAATAGAACTACCTGCAATTTGACATTTGAAGTTCTTAGTGCTCAAAACACTTCTCCACCAAAAATTGTCAATAAAAAAACTTCTACACCTAAACTTGTGGACAGGAAAGAAAACTATGTAGACTCCTTTCCTGTCCACAAGTTTAGGTGGCCATTTCAGTTCAGAATACTTTATGGTGGTGGGTTTCATTTTTATACCCACAGCATTTATGCGCCTCATCGAAATAATGATTTTAGACCCCAAATATGTTTCGATGAAATCCGTTTCAGACAATTTGGAGTCAACTTAGCAATGTCCGTCAGCCTGTGTGTCTGATTGGAGCTCACGATAACTCTAGAAAGGATGAACCGATTTGATCAATAATTCTACATTCGTAATATTTTGTGCCATATCGGTTCACTCCTTCAAGTACCTCCCCCACAAATGTTACAAAATGGTCGGAAAAATTGTGCTCACGATAACCCCTGTAGGGGGTAACCGAATAGGTCCATACTTCGCACATTGTGAAATTTCTACTAGGTATAGAAGGGGTTCCAATATGGACTCTATCGGGCCACTCCCTTGATTATCTCTCACACAAATTTTCGGAAATCGATCGATTTGAGTTTTGTTGCAGCCATTTTTATTAACTGCACCCATTACGACGATACAAATTTTTTCAGGACCAAGTCCATACACACAGAGAAGAGATATTGTTGGAACAATCATATTCTAAGAACAAAATAGTGTATTTTAAAAATCTGAAAATATATATTGTTGTTTCAACCATATATTTTTTTATTGGGGAACATGATGACACAAAATATATTGTTGCGCCAACAATACATATTTTAAGAATTTTAAAATACACTATTTTGTTCTTAGAATATAATTGTTCCAACAATATTTTTTCTCTGCGTGTACTTCCTTAGAAAATAACCTGAAAGCCGAAAACAACCCCTATGGTACCATGAGTAGTGGCCGGGGCACATGATAACTCTAGAACGAATCAGCAGACGGTCCCATATTTGACCTTCGTAACATTGTTACCAAACTTAGGATAAGTTCGAAGATGAGCCATGTCGGTCCGCTCCTTCGGGAACATCCCTCACAAAAGTTGCAACGTTTTCTTAAAAATGGTACGCGCTATATCAGTTGAACGGACAACTGATTTGGTCCAAACTTTGAATCTCCTAATATTTTGTCCAAATGTGGTTTAACTTCGAAAATGGTACATATCAGTCTTCTACTTTGGGCACTTCCCCAACCAAACTTCATCATTTATGTCTGTTCGGCAATTTATTCAGATGCTACCCCTTATGGTTCTGTTTACAGTTGTAGATCCTGTTTTCATGGGTAAGTCTAGGCTACCTGACATAGTGGTCCATAACCTATTATTTATACGGTGAAATGACAGGAGAGCGAGTTATCTATGGAAAAGAAATTACTCCCAAAACTAGATCCACTTCCAAAATAGAACATGCCGATGCATCCCGTCAGGTATCTCCTCTGCAGAACTTTTGAGCTTTAATCCAAATATATACTTTTGTCGCTAAGTTCGTGCGTCCAAAACAGGCCACAACATCTGAAAACCTCTTAAATACATGATTATTTTTATAAATGATTTTAATTGTGTAACTGATAGTTGATCTGCCCATAGGTATAAGTTTCAATTCACTCATGCTGAGGGTATATCTCTGTCGGCAAAGCCGGATAATACTTTTTTACTTTTTTACTTGTTATTTTTTTTTCATCTGAGGACATCCACTTGGCCTTGTGTATGTCGAGTTTCTATCTGTAAGCAAATCGTACCTTTAAAAAGTCGAAGTGGGCATGACATGTTGCAGACGTTATCTTTAGAGAGAAGTAGGGTGTTTCCTAAGGTGAGATCATGAAGAGTATGAAATATCCCTCTATATATATAACGCCAGCATGCCCACCTTGCATCCTATTGGTCCTAAACCCGAAGGAGTGGACCGATTGAATCCATACCAGAATCTCATCTAAGTCAGGTAGAAATTTCACGATGTGCAAAGTATGGACCAAATCAGTTACTCCCTTCAAGAGTTATGGTGCGCACAAATTTTTTGAAAATTTTCGAACTTTTGTGGGGGAGGTACGGGAAGGAGTGGACCGATATAACCCATCTTCAAACTTAAATTAAGTTTGGGCAAAATATTACAAGTTTTGGACCAAATCGGTTCATTCGTTCGACAGTTATCGTGCGCACGAGCCAGCCAGACGGACATTGCTAAATCGACTCCAAATTGTCTGAAACGGATTTCGTCCAAACATACATGGGGTATAAAACCATTATATCGATGAGACACATTTTGCCCGTATGAAAGTGTATATCACCAATATTTTTGAAAATTTAACATAGCTGAAGCCAAGGTTTACCCTTTTAGAATAAGCGACTTGTGATTCTATATTATACAAATTAAATATTTTTGAATAAAATGAAATGTTTTTGGACTTGGCAAAAAATATTGGCCTTAAAAGATAATTTGGGTGGAAGCTGTGGCTATATTTATGTTAAAAAATGGGTAAAAATGGGTTGAAGCCACCATGTCTTTTTTTGTTTTCTCTCGATTTGTGAGTAAACCACACTTCTCTCGATTTTCCTGTCAAAGTAAAAGTAGAAGCAAACTAAATAAAGATCATCTCACTAATGTATTACTCTTCAAAATTTGAACTGCTTCTACCATTAAATGATGCTGACATTTTGAAGCCAGATTTACAGTGTTTTTTGAAATTTTCTTCTAATTTCATTCCGCAAACAGGTTTTTCAAAAAGTTATATATGGGATTGTAGTATTTGCGATTCTGAGTTATTTTAATCGACTAATGTGAATGTAGTCTGCACAGCTTCATAGAAATCTACAACCAAATGCGGAAATTTTGTGCGAACATTTTTGTAAAAAACATATTTTTCGGGCCTAATTTTTACAATTGTCATTCGATTTCATCGTACTTGATTGCACATTTTAGTTTTTACGTTCCGGATCTAATAAATCATTCCCCGTAAAAATCCATCTACTAAAACGCGAGTTACAAGAAAGTCCAAAGTAGAAAAATCACCTAAAATTGTTTTTGGAAATATCGCGTATTTTATCGCGTTTTTTGCGGTTCGTTTCCACTGCAATAAAAAAACTAATACAGCATCTTCGTTTTAGCGGAAACAGAGATTTGAAAACTTCATTTTATCCCAAAAAATAGTGTGTGATGCTACATCCACGGTTCTTAATTGATCACCTTCAAATAGATATATATCGATGTAGATTTTCATGGTGGACATTGAAATCGGATGCGGACAAATATTGTATGCCCCTTGCGCAAATTAGCGATATTTTATAGGTATTTTAATGCTAAGATGCAGCTGATGCTACATCTTAGCCACCAAATTAAATTTCGAAAACTATATTCAAATTTAAAGATACGGTATTGCTGTACATGAAAATCACATGCGGACAAAAAGATTTTGATAATTACGCGATTTACACGTATTTTAAAATACATATAAATAAAAATGGGTTATTTGACCTCTATTTTCATTTCAGAATCTTTGACATATATCCCCATCAACCCAATTAGCTTCCCTAATGGGAAAGCTTTAATATGAATGTCAATAAAGCAAAATCCGTCTATTTTGTTGGGAGATTTAAGCAAAATGAAGGAAGTATTCTTATAAATTTTTACAATATTTTCTACTACATAATGCATGTGAAAAAATATTTTTTTAAACAAAAAATTATTTTTTTGACCAAAATATGTGCTTATTTTGGTTGTAACATCCAAACTATAACACCAATCTGTATGATTGTAGTCTCATTTGATTTGCCATGAAGTTTGGATCCACAACAATTTTTTATGTAATTTTATGACCACTAAATGGGCGTTAATTTTGAAAAAAGTAGACTTATATTCAAAAATTTATCAATTTTATGTACATTCCGCGATTTCTGTGTAACATTTTGCAGGTATTATGCAATCTACTCGCTGAAGTCACTTCGAGAAAACTTTTTTGTAACAATTGTGTTCATTAAAATAATTAGCGTTTTTATAATATTTTCTTTCTTGGAAAGCGAAATAAAAGCGCCATAACTTTTGTCCGCAACAACCAAAAATTGGCCCGCGACCAGATTCGTACTGGGAATTTTTTTTCTTAACCTACATTTCAAAAATTGTTGATGTAGCGCGAAAAAAATTTATCCTTTTTTTCTGAAATGGAATATAAAATAATTGACAATATTCGTGATATACCCTCGTTAACATAAATGTTGAGGGTATAAAAACCTATTCCTGTACTCTAAAAACTAAAAAACATGCAATTCTCTTTAAACAAAAATGGCAAATTTTGGCGAGAAAGAAGTAGCAACATGTTTGATGGCTTGTGGTTGATTGATATGTTATTTTCGGATCTTATCTCTATCTTATCTCACGATAAGCACACCATGTTACGAAAAATGTGGGGGAGGCAGCCGAAGGTGTGGACTGATATTGTCCATATTCTAACATAATCTAATTATGGACGATATAATTCAAAATATAAGTAAAACTTTGTCCTTAATAAATGAGAGAAACTAAGCCACTCATGAATATATCTCGTATTCGCTATTCGAAAGGAAGAACACTTTTAAAATTGTTTTTTTTTGTATTTTTTTTGTCAGTAAACGATCGGCTGAAATAGAGGTAATCAGTCTGCAATTGCCAACCTGTATGTCCTTACAAAATCACAGCCTTAACAATATCCCTTATTATGTAAATTTATTATTCTGCGTTGTTTCACTTTTTTCCAATAATCCCATGCATATGTGTTAATATTTGCAACTATATAATTGTGTGTATTTTGTAACAAGAACAAAAAAGTATTTAATAACTTTCAATAAATTTCATTTAATTATTAAAGTTCATTGGAAAGCAATATCTCGTGCAATAAAGAAATCCACACCAATTTGTAGTGAGTGCTGCGGACCCATTTGTAATTTTCATTTCAACGCTTAACACAGTTTTCTTTGTGTGGGCTTATTCTATTAAAGCAAAAAAAAAAAAAAAACACACACACAGAAAAATACATTTAGCTACAGAACATGAGGATTAAACTGCTGCACACATTGCAGTCGACGGGTTGTGCAAAATCAGATTTTTCACTGCTATGAATAATTATTAAATAGGAATCAGCGAAATGAAAATGCCATCGATTGCGAATGCCAAAAGGATAAACAGTATGGCTGGTTGGCTGCCACTTATTTCGCTGACTGTGAGGAAAAAGAAGCGGGGAGCAAAGGTTTGAAATGTATACGTTTGCTTTAATTCATATGCGAATATTGTTTTTTCCTATAGGGGTCTAGAGTATATATTCAAACCTCTTATAAGTCAAAAGTTGCATCAATACAATTTTTAAAGCAAAAAATGAGAATTGGTTTTTGGCAAATAAATTAAACAATTATAACAAATTACTTCAAATCATCTTCAAAAGTATATGAAATATTAATATATTTCAAAAACTTATACTTCTGACAAAGCTGGTAATATTGTGTTTCTTCGTCATATCCAAAAGTAGTGGTAACATTGTACCATCTACTGTAAAACTGTATCACATGTTCAATGCACATTCAAAATTGTTTGAACTGCAATTATAACGACTGCGTTGCTTTTAATTATTGGAATCGGCTTTCAGGTAATTACTGTAAATGTATTTTGTTCGGTATGACACATTAAACTTTTACAATTCAACAATGCTTTAGCGATGTAAAGATGTAGGTACAGCAACATACATACATACATGCAGACGTGCATAACCGACACTTGCATCATCGCATTTGCACAAAGGATTCTTGTCTGGGTACTTTTTACATTACAAACAATGTACTTTAAATATAGAATGTGTGTCTGTGGCACAGTGTTCAGTTTACTTTTGTTGAAAATTTCGGCGCACGCAATGATAGTTTCTCAAAATGTTTCAAAAAATACTTAATGCGAAAAAATCATAAACAAACCGATTTTTTGGCAAAAATGTAGCTAAGAAATGAAAAACAAATGAAACGTATTATTTATGTCTCAAACATATGCCGCGCATTCACCCATAAGAATGATAGTGAAGGTTTACGCCCTGGCAGATGTACTTGAAAAGGCAAAACCGATATTACTCCCATATAGTAAATACGATTGGGAAAGACATCAAAACAACACCAAAAGGTCAAGGACTGTATAGCTACCATGATATAAAACAGGAGTTGGTTGTGAATTTGTAGTAAGTAACACTATGCAACACTGAAAATGCAAACAACTTCTAGTATGCATTTTTTGAAAGTACATATTTAGACTACAAAAACCGTAGTAGGGTTTTGTCCTGTCAGATCCAGTTCGGATTTTATGGCCTCATCTAAACCGGGCTAAATGTACACTTTTTTGCATTTGTCAGGCCTTTATCTCAGAAACAAATAAGAATTTTGCCTCGCTGTCTTTAGCAATATTGTAGCCCTCAACTAGTAGAACCTATCTTTTGAAAAACCCATATAAGAAAAACTCCATCTAGGGCATCAAAATCTATAAAATATAGAAAATTTTGCATAATTTATGAAATTCTGTTCAGTATCGGCTAAACTGTTGGGAGTTGAACCAAGTACCCTTTTGTAAAAATCTTCCCAATAAAGTTCTCAACAATTCTTTAGAACATTCTGAAACTCTAAAATGCTTAATTCATGTTGTTTCAGCGGTATTTTGCATCATATCTTTTACAACACGTATTTCAAACACAGTTCACACCAACAGTTTATTCTCGCATTTCGGATTTCACTACATAATTGACATTTTTATTAAATCGTCGTTGAAAAATGTACTGAAAACAACGACATAGAGGTATTTTACAAAAATGACATGTTCTGAAAAGTTGTGTATTACATTCTAGGGAATATTTTTCTAACAGAAAATGTTCAGAAAAAATTAACGGTTTTGGAGATACGGTGCGAAATGTATAAAAATTGTGGAATTTTTGCATATATTTTGAAATTTGAGGCAATAAATGTAGTTTTTCGAGTTCATTATTTCTACAAATATTTTATTCTTGTCCTTATCTACAAATTTGCTTCGGAGGTCAGAAGAAGATTCGCATTGGTTTCAGAGATATAGCCCCGAATTTCTTTAAAAACTCAATATTTAACCATGTTTAGATGGGGCCATAAAATCCGAGCTGGATCTGACACAACAAAACCCAACTAGGGTTTCTTGTCGTTTGGGTCTGTACTTTCAAAAAATCCTCAGTTCGAATTGTTTGCACAAGATCACCTTAAAAATGTTGCACAGTGTAATAGTAACCCCGTTGGATAAAAGACTTGCTGCAATTCTAAATTAGCTAAATTATTTTTATGTACATATTTATTTTTTAATTTTGCGTGCTAGGGTGAAGTTCATTTCATGTTAATTATACCCCACATCACTATGTGAGAAGGGTATTATAAGTTTGTTTTGGAAAAAAATCATGTAATATTTTCGGAATATTTTTTGTCGCGACGAGATAAAGCGATTTTGAAATATGTGTCCGTCCGTCCCTCTGTCCATTATAAATGTTATCAAGGTCACAATTATGGACCGATCGTCACGAAATTTTTCATGGAGGTCGGGCTCTGGCCAGAATAGGCACCTATTGTTATTGGCGATGATCGTGAAATATTTAGTGGGTGAAATGGACCGAAAACTTTTTAACCGATTTTTGACCTACAGAGCGGTCGCTATAATAGTCCGATCGCCTCGGAATTTTAAATAAGGTAAACGTATATGACAAAGAAAAAGTTTGCAATTTGAGATGGTGACAAGACAACATTTTTGTATGAAAATTTTTTATACGAGGGCTTAACGATAACTATCTGGCCTAACAATGAAAACGCGAAAATTTACCATCAAAAACGATTTTATTGTTTTCTTAAGTAGTCTCCAGCATGATTTACACACTTTTTCGTGCGATCAAACCTATTGGCGAAGCACTTTTTCCAATCCGATTGAGACCCCTCCAAAACATAGTTTTTGAACGATTTTACAGAATCTTCAGGCATCAATTCCATGTTTTGTCCGGTCAAACGGCGCTGATTTGAGTAGATGTGTGAGAGCCCAAGTTCCCTTGTTAGTTTTTCGAACTTCTCAGGAGACTTCAGGCAAACAAATTATAGTGTACCACTCAGAATTGATCTCCTATATTTCTCAAACCGTATAGTCGCCTCACGGTCAGCTTTTCTGAAGAAACAGTCAACCTTTTGCTTCGAAGTGCTTCTTACATGAACAACTTTCATTTGATTTGGCTTGCTTTCGAAGATCCCAACGGCCGATTCCTGCTTTGTTTAAGGTGACGATCTTATAAACGTCGTTTGAAGCACCGCGATCGATTTTATGCTCAATTTATTTGAACCAATTCACAAGAGCCTTTTTCGAGCGATTGTGCTGGTTCTAACGAGAGGAATCAATTTTTGCGGCCAGGTGTTTTTGCTCGCTGTATTTAATATGGCGATCTCGCATTATCTGTTCGTGCACGGCATATTTTTTCTGCCACAACGACCGATTTTGGGCAACCCTCACGACATTCGTTTTTAGCGAGTGTCAACCATGGTTGAATTCATTAAACCAGTTTTTCATAGTCTTATAGGATGGTCCTTTATCGACAAACAAAGATTTAATTTGATCGATACACTCTTTTGGTGATTATCTACGTCAATATTAGTGAAAAATTCATGGACGAAAATGTTCACAAGTAAATTCCATTTTTTTGCAAAGTGATTTTTTCAAGTCACTGTAAACAACACATAACATGGTCGTACGACAAACTGTCCTAATTTTACAATCTTATTGGCTGTAATTTGGCACAGTGAGTTCTAAATGTGTATAAAATATCCTTGCAAAAATCTATCAATGTGTAGCCTCCATATAAGGTACCCCGATTTCGAGTATTTACCCAAGTATTGGGTCAAAACTATTAATCTGCGAAATTTGGCTCAAATCCTTCATATATCAATAGAATTTCTGGTACTGAAAATGGGGTCTCTGGGTCCATGTTTTGATGTAGCCCCCCGATTTAAGGGAGTTTGAATTGGTTCAAACGAAGTCGTGAAAAATCCGATCTTTTCATTAGCATTTGAAACAATTCAAAGGAAGTCGTGAAAGATCGGATCTTTTCATCAGCATTTGAACCCATTCCATCGATCCAATAGATATGAATTTTGTGTTTTTATTTATACACATTTTTCTTAATATACAAGATTAATTATTTACAATTCGGAGAATCGAAATCACAACCAACGTTGTTAAAACTCTCGTCGTAATGACAATTTCATTGCAAAGGGTTGGTGAAAGTGACATGCCAAAGCATTGGTGGAAATGACATGCTTTAGATCCAAATATGAATAGCATCTTTTGGGGTCCACGCTCATATAAAATTCATCGATGAAGATGCTAAAAAGATGACATGCCAGATCACTTGCACCCATGATTGAATAGCATCTTTTGCATCGAACATTTTGCTGGGACCGTACCCCCATTTAAATACCCAAATAAACACCCACAAATTTGTATTTACCCACCATGTGGGTATTTACCGGGCAAATACCCGGTAAATACCATCTCTAGACCAGGGATATATTCTGTGAGCGCCCAGAGAGGAGACTTTAAACTAAAATTGCAGCACAGAAACATGGCATTGAGCAGAAGCAGGTTCCAACACGTCGGCGTACACAAGGCCTCGACGATGTAACCAGATGGAAAAATCAGAAACGAAATCGATCATGTTGTGACATACAAAATACACTATTTGCTCTTCTCAAACTGCCGCAAAATCTAGTCTTGAGTTGCAAAAACCATTACGGTACCATCAGGAGTTTCGCAAGGACCAACGAAGATGCTAGTGAAAAGTGCGGAGAAAGTATTTTCAGAATTAAAAAAAAAAATAAAGAGGAGATAAAATTTAAACTTGAGAAACTCGGAATGTTGAGGAAAATGAAGTCCCAACAAGTAAAAAGTATCAGTCGGCTTTGCCGACAGAGATATACCCTCAGCCTATGTCTTTTCAGAAATTTGTAACTTAAATTTGAACTTGCCGATAGAAATGTGGATTAGCACTAAAAATTCAAAAGTGTTGCGGAGGAGGTATTTGAAGGAATGGACCGACATAGTCTATTATGGAAGTGGATCTTATTTTGGGAGTCATATCTTTTCGATAGATATCGCGCCCACTAGTAATTTCAGTTGTACCAATATAGACTTGACGCTGTAAACAGGACCACAACTAACAGCATCGGTATCTTCTACCGACACTTAACTGCACTTAGACACAAATGTCGAACCTGAGAAAGCTTTTACCGTCGTAATAGAGGCAGCGAATACAAGTTGCTTCAACAAAAACTTGTCCGAAATTTTGTGTGGGAGGTACCAGAAGGAGTAGACAAATATAGTCCATATTCGAAACTGATCTATATCTTGTAGATATATTAGGATGTGTAAAGTATGGACTAAATCGGTCACTCCCTTCAAGATTTATCGTGCACACAATTTTTACGAACATTTTCGAACTTTTGTGGGGGAGGTACCTGAAGGAGTGGACCGATATGGCTTATCTTCGAACTTAAACTAAGTTTAGACAAAGTATTACGAAGGCCAAATTTTGGACCGAATCGGCATATACGTTCGAGAGTTTTCTTTCGCTCCAACTTTCAGGATATTGTCTCAGGAAGTATGGACTTGCCCCTGATGAAACTTGTACCGTCGTTTGTGAATGTGGCAGTGAATACAAGTTGTTACAACAAAAATCAAAGCGATTCGAGAGCGGGTCCTAAACTGAACTTTTCCGAAATTTTGCGTAGGAGGTAGCCGAAGGAGTAAACCGATTGAGTCCATATTAAAACTTCATCTAAGTGTGATGGAAACTTCACGATGTTCAAAGTATGAACCAAATTTGTTACTATCTTAAAGAGTTATAGTGCGCACAAATTTTCCGAACTTTTTTGGGGGAGGTACAGGAAGGAATGGATCGATATAATTCATCTTCGAACTTAAACTAAGTTTGGACCAAATATTACGAAAGCCAAATTTTGGACCGAATCGGTTGATCCGTTCGAGAGTTATTGTGCGCTCCAGCCAGTCAGACAGACGGATGGACATGGCTAAATCAACTCCAAATTGTCTGAAACGGATTTCGTCCAGACATACTTGGGGTGTAAAACCATTATTTCGATGAGGCACATTTTGCCAATACGAAAGTGTATATACCCTCGTTAGCGTAAATGGTGAGTTTATAAAAAGAAGTAAAACTCCATGGTACAGACACATTCGTGCTCGAGATGGTGAAGGGAATTTGGTAACTGATACATATGTATATCGTACTGAGGATCTAGAAGGAACATTTCATTAAGCTTTTGGCACCGAACATAGTCGGCGATTAAGATACCACAGAACCAATGTCAAACGACTGCATTGAATGTATACCACCTATCCAATGTGAGGCCTTGACAGCAATTAATCGGCTGAAGAATAAAAAGGCAGCAGGAGCTGATGGAACCTGCGGAACTTTTCAAGACCGATGGCGTCATGCTGGTAAGGAGTATGCATCGGTTGATTAGAAAAATTTGGCAGGAACCATGTATACCCAACAATTAGAACCTCAGTCTAATATGTCACGTGCGCCAGAAAGGATTTGTGCCAACTACAGAGGCAGACATCTACGACTAATTCCTTTTTTTAGTTGTAAATTTCCTACTTATTTTTTTGTTACATATTCGAAATACTGTGTCCACTTGGCATTGCAATGCAGATGTTAAGAGTGAAATTTCCAATTATGCACAAAGGCATTAAGGATTGTTTTTTACAATAAATTGGATCGACATGCGTTTGGCATGGGCATTGCCGTAAAAATACATTCGTGTCGACAATGCGTTTCCCCACAGCAATGGCAATGATAGATTTTTCTTGTTGGCTGGATTTTAAAGTTTCGAAAACATTTAAAATAGCCAAACAGAACAACAACAACACCAACAACAAAAGTGGTGGCCATTTAAACATGGGCATCATCGTTGCTTTAGGTTGGTTGGTTGGTTTTTTTTTTTTTTTTTTTGGATATTCAGAGCAAAGCTGAATGAATGAATTTTACTCATTCCCTACTCTACATTCAAGTGAATGTGTCAGTAATGACTACAAGCTTCCAATATGTATGCGATGCGATTCCTCCTGGTTTGCATGTGCGTTTGCTTTCAGTTTTGAGAATCTGTTTTTGGTTCGGCACCAGCTGGGCGTATAAACAAAATAATTATTTCGAATTTTTAATGATTACAGCCGCACGAATTTATTACCCTTAAAAACAAAATCCACCAACACTGCAGACGGAAGAATCGCAATGTAACCAGCGCGAATACCGTAGCGTATGAATAATATTAATTATTGCGAAGACGCACATAGCCACACAAACACTGGGCCTATGCTACACACGCACACACACTTGTATTTGTAGAAGCAACAACAATTTACCGTTTGTTGCAGGGCAAATTTGCAACTATTAATATCGGCAACTTTGTTGTTTATGGCAACTGCAATCATCTCATTTGCCTTAACCAATTTGACCCATAAAGCGTACGAAAAGCCAAGCATTTACATGGTTAATTCATGCTTGTCTCCTGCTGTTCACTGCTGTTGCTGCTGCTGCAGCTGATAGTCGTTGCTTGCGTTTACGTACGCCACGCAACTGCAGCACCAACAGTTTGTGGCTATTGTTCGATTTATTTCATTTTATTATGCCTGGATTTGACAGACCGTTGGCGTTCAACACTTTGTTGTTGTTTTTTCCTCTGAGCTTTTTCTTTTCTTTTGCCAAAAGGATTTTATTTCCGCTCGACGGAAGATTCCACCACTTGTCAAAAGACTCTGGTGATTTACGATTGTGAATAAGGAATGCGATTACGACCATCATGACAACCGAAACACACTTGTCGTTCGATTTAATTAAGACTATATTTATCGGCTGAGTGCAAATGTGGTTGTCGAAAACTACTTAAGAAGAATAAATATGTGTATTCTTTTCTTTGTTGTGTTTTGTTGTTGCAGTAGTACAACAAACAAAATACTCAATGGCGTTTCCAGGGATCATCATTGTTCGAAATACATAATTTGTAATGAAATGTCTTCTTGTAGCTATGATGATGACAGGGTGATTTCAGGGTGATTATTTTTTAAATTGCAAAAACATCCTTTGGGCTATTTTGGATGTAAAGCAGAACACAAGATATGGAATATCTAATTGCACGGAAACAATATCGAAACTTTTTTTGAATTCACTACTGATACTATTCAACCTTTTTAATTACAATTTTGTAAATGATTGTGGAAGATGTGTGGGAACAGTATTAAAATGCTAGGCAACCATCTCGAGAGGAAACAGTTCGGAATCCCAGGACACAAAATCACAACTTCACAGTTTCGTCGACAAAAAGACGTGCCGTGGTCAACGATAAAAAGGAAAGTTATCCCCTACCACCACTGCGGAAAGTGGTAAAACAGTTATAGACATGTTTTTTACAAGCGAAAATTCTCGTGCCAAAATGAATCCTCGTGCCGTTGAAATGACTGACGAAAATGAACATCTTTGTTCCTATGAATGACTGGGCCGTAATCACCGCCGAGCCACCTAAAAAGAACAGCATGAGCATTAGTCCGTCAATCACTGACGACATTGGGGAATGAGCTGTTTTTGGTGCATTGCATGGAGAGGTCGATATGTATTACATCGGCAATGAAGAAAAGGTGTTTGACAACATGCGACCCATGCGAGAAGCGTGATCCACATCTTCGGGCGACAAACTAATGTTTAGGGTAGTCCAGATCAACCTGAAACACACTAGAGTCCGTTTAGATATCATGCGGAAGAAAAGGTCTCCACTCCTCTCTGTTTGTGCTGTATTTTCCCAATATGGGAAATGAGCTTTTCTGATGTCGCGTTTCACTTGTTCGCTCCAACGAAGCCTTGGCATACTAGGTCTGTGTGAGCCACTTTTTAGCGGGATCATCATCACTCATTCTTATGACATGGCCTAGCCAACGCAATCGTTGCATCTCGATTCGTTCAACTATACCGATGTCGTTGTATAGCTCGTGGTTCAAGCGAAGTGTATATTCACCATAAACGCAGATTGGTTTGTAGATCTTTCGAAGAATTTTTCTTCTAAACACATCAAGCACTACCTTATCTGCTTGATCAAGTACCCAGGCTTCGGAACCATTAGCACGAATTGTATCAGAGTTTTGTAAAGCGTTGTTTTTTTTTTTTTTGGCGAGATGTGGCTTTGTTTTTAAACTGCTTTCTTAAACCAAGTAGCATCAGTTGGCCAATACAATTCTTCTTTTTATTAAACAACTCATGTTGTTTGTTGCGTTTATGGGGGTGCCGAGGTAGATTAAGTCTTTTAGGAACCAACATCCACAGTTGGTCCGAGCTCTATGGACGCATTGCGCGTCGATACCATGAACTTGGCCTTCTCACCGTTTACCGTCAGACCCACCTTAGCAGATTCTTCTTCGACCTTCTGGAAGTCGGACCTAGCAGCGATTAACACCAATAGCCTCAACAGCTGAATAGGCGTCAACAACATCCAACCAAACGCGCATGCTTATATCCATAGACATTAATGTAAACAAGCAACAACTCGAGTGCGACGATTCTTGGGTACGTCGGACTTGAAAAACAAGTAGCAACAACTCGTGTGCCTTGACTTGGGCACGTCGGACTTGTAAACAAGTCGAACTTGTAAACAAGTAGCAACAACTAAGGTGCTTCGACTCCTGGGTACGTCGGACCTGAAAAACAAGTAGCAACAACTCGTGTGCTTTGACTTTGGGTACGCCGGACTCGTAAACAAGTTGGACTTATAAACAAGTAACAACAACTTGCGTGCTTTGACTTTGGGTACGCCGGACTAGTAAGCAAGTTGGACTTGTAAACAAGTAGGATTTGTAAACAGGTCTGACTTGTAAACAAGAAACAACAACTTGTACGGTACGCTCCAGGACGTTATGTTATAACTGGCGTCTGGTTGCCCTATAAAAAGAGTAGCGAACTTACAGGGGGGATTAGTCAGTGTGCAACCGTGCGAACCTGTAGCAACGAGGATCCAGAGAAAATCCAGGTGAGTAGAGTGGAAAGTGAATTGTGCGGACTTAGTGCGGACTTAGTGTGAACGGCGTAGAAGGCGAGTTTCCGTAAGCCGCCTTCTGGGGACCTTCCGAGCACTGGTGAGTTTTCATAAGCCACCATCACAAGAAAAACTGGAGCCCCAAACCACGACAAAGGAGGCGAGTTTTCCTTAAGCCCCCTCCCTAGTACAGCCCGAGAACCGGTGCACAGTGGTCCCACTTGTATGGGAAGGAGCGACAAAAATATTTATACTCGTCGGATCGATCTGATTTTTTCAGTATATGCTAAAAATAAGTAAAAAATACTTTAGCCAAAAAATCATCTATATGGGTCTAGTTTTTCCTATAGCCCCCATGTAGCGGTACCACCCGATTTCAGGTATTTTGAAGCTTGTATCTACATCTTCAACCTTAATTGGCTGTACTTTGGTATTTGGGGTTCCCAATGGTCAAAAACCTTCTGCGCAAAAAATTGTGGTCTTAGGTCCAGGTTTCGGTATAGCTCTCATATTACGGTACCTGCCGATTTCAGGGATTTTGAAGATTTTATCAACATTTTCGGCCCGAATTGGTTGTAATTTGCCATTTGGAGTTCTCAATGATCAAAAACCTTCTGCGCCAAAAATTGTGGTCTTGGGTCCATTTTTCGGTATAGCCCTCATATTACAGTACCTCCCTATTTCAATAATTTTGAGGTTTTTATCTACATTTTCGGTTCGAATTGGTTGTAATTTGCTATTTGGAGTTCTTAGTGGTCAAAAAACGTCTCCGACTGGTATCGTGGACAGGAAAGAAATTATTCCATTTGAGGTCAGAATATTTCATCGTAGGGATATACTAAAGTACGGTGCGACCGAACTTTAAACTTTTACTTGTTTTTCATATTATATGAAGCATCATACAAATCAATCAATATACAAATGTAAAAAATACCCTCATAAGTAGATCCCAAAACAAAAGTATCTAAATCTTTAAAGAAAAACACCAAAACAATCAATTAAAACACAAAACAAAGAAGAAACTTAAAATACAGTAATACGGCATATTCACTGAAACGACCAGAGGCATCGTAAGTAGTTTTGATGTCACGCACGGAAGCGCAAATATATGCAGGCTGGAATCAATTTTGTTGTAAACTTGACACTATTTCGAACATTCTCCAAAAAAAATTGAGAGTGGCGAAGGATGGCGAAGTTAGTAAAACTCAACTTCAATTTTTAAGACTTGGAGAAAATTTCACAAAAAAAGTATTATAACAAATTTAATTTCCAGCACGTTTTATTCGAGCAATATGTAAAAATTTTTATGTAAAAGTAATTAGAACACCTTGAACTAAAACTTCCATTTCAAACACAAAATATTTATCTTTTCAATTTTGAGTTATTTGCCTTGTAAAAAGTCACAACCTTACTGACGATTTTAAAGTTTTTGAAAGATCATACGTAAATGTCATCTTCTTCTGCTTTGCTTTGTTAAATACCGTTATAAAGTACAAAAACAGTGCTGGAATATTAAAATATGATATGTTTAGAGACAATTTGCTGAATTGTCGCAGAGATTTGCTGATATCGATTTTTCGATTTTTGTCGCAGGTTGGGACCAGTGTGCGGTGAGTTGTGAGTAACCACCGTCACAAGGAAACCCATTGTACCCCAGTACAAGGCGACGGAGGTGAGTTTCCCACGTCACCCCCATCTACATACACGACTGTGAACGTGAGTTGTTGTAAGCCACGTCAGCGGAGAACGGCGACCCGGCGGCCCCGTACAGAACCCCCGACGGAGCTCAGCTATTTGAGGACTAAGTGTAGATCGTATAATAAATCCCAATAAACCAGGTTAATCTACCCCTACAACCCTAACTCTCTTTATTCCTGTCACTGAAAGAAATAAATTTCTGTGACGAATTCTGGCCACCGCGAGCTAACCTCAGCCAACGGAGCCGGAGGTGTCGTTACACTTCTTAAATGTATCAGTTATTTCTTTTACTGATCGACCCATGGTGTATATATCGTCAGCATAAGAAAGTAATGTGTGGCTACTTATGTAAATTGTGCCATTTCTTTTAACATTTTCATCTCGTATAACCTTTTCCAGGTTGCTGTCTCTCTTTTGGTATTATACTCTTCGAAGAGGTTCCTTCCTATTGTTGGCGTTTTTTTATTGTTGGACTGCAGAATTTTACATCTTTGTGTTTATTTCAGCTTTAGTCCATATTTTGTTGTATTCAAGTATTTGAATAACAACAAAATGTTTTACAGTGGATATGAAATTGATTAGTTGCGGGCGGAGGGTCGGGAATACTATAGTTTCAGTTGTCACCAAACAACTTCATCAGTTCCCTTTTCCGCCGACTCTGTATCGATAAACAGGTCAATAAGCCCATCCAGCAAATTAAACAAAATGAGAAATTTGCTATATGGCCCTAAAACTGATTACCCTACAATTTGAGTCGAACTAAAGAATTTTATATCCACCACTGTTTTTATGTCGTCTTTGCATTGCAATGAATACGAACATAGTGTGTTGCTTCAATAAGCGGGGGTAAAACAACGAGAAAGTTGTTGTTTTTGCATTACGCATTGATCAACAGTATTCCCGACCCTCCGCCCGCAACTAATCAATTTCATATCCACTGTAAAACATTTTGTTGTTATTCAAATACTTGAATACAACAAAATATGGACTAAAGCTGAAATAAACACAAAGATGTAAAATTCTGCAGTCCAACAATAAAAAAACGCCAACAACAATAATAGGCATCAGCACGGCCTTGTTGATCAATGCGTAATGCAAAAACAACAATTTTCTCGTTGTTTTACCCCCGCTTATTGAAGCAACACACTATGTTCGTATTCTTTGCAATGCAAAGACGACATAAAAACAGTGGTGGATATAAAATTCTTTAGTTCGACTCAAATTGTAGGGTAATCAGTTTTAGGGCCATATAGCAAATTTCTCATTTTGTTTAATTTGCTGGATGGGCTTATTGACCTGTTTATCGATACAGAGTCGGCGGAAAAGGGAACTGATGAAGTTGTTTGGTGACAACTGAAACTATAGTATTCCCGACCCTCCGCCCGCAACTAATCAATTTCATATCCACTGTAAAACATTTTGTTGTTATTCAAATACTTGAATACAACAAAATATGGACTAAAGCTGAAATAAACACAAAGATGTTCCTTCCTATTTTAAATGAGGACTGGTTATCTGTTAATGTATTCTTACAAAGCCGAATGAGATTTGCGGGGATACCAAAATCAGACAGACTGATTTTACTTTTGAACGTCTAGGGCTGTCGAAGGCTGCTTTATAATCCACAAAAGGTTAGTAGGTGTGGAACTGCATTTCTTGGGTCTTTTCCAGGATTTGTCTCAAGGTAAATATCTGGCCAATGGTGGATTTGCCCCGTCTTAAGCCGCACTGATAGGGTCTATTTATTTCATTGACCGTAGGCTTTTGTCTCTCACGCAATATGCCAGGAAAGGAAATATCGTATATGTAATAGGGAGCAGACCTATGTCCATGTCTTATGCACACAGTCTTATATACCTTCTTGAGGAATGGACATAGAATGCTCACGTTCCAAACGTCGGGTACGCGTTCTTCCTGCCAAATGGTGGTAACTAGCTGATGCATACATCTTATAAGCGTGTCGCCTCCGGTTTTGAACAGCTCAGCTGAAATGCCATCGGCTCCTGCCACTTTATTTTTCATAAGCTGTATATATGCAATACCATCTTCTTCTGGGATTGTATCTGTGATATCTTCGTCGTCTTCGTTAAGTGCAGTACACATTGTCATTTTGACTGTCGATTTTTTGCAATTATCGATAACTGTCTAACTGTCCAAAAACCATAAAATACTTTGGTTGCATGATGAATGACAAAAATTAACGGGCACACTAGCAAGCAACAGCAAAGCTGTCATTCAAAAATGACAATGTACACCCAGCTTTAATATTGGATACTAACAGTTTGGAAAAATGCTCTTTTTATGTCATGAACACACTATCTGGAATCAACAGGAGGATGTACTTGTACCAAAGACATCAGTTTGATGTTTCACTCTTTGGTACAATTTTAGGAGGTATCTGGTATCCAAGTATGTATTTTGCGGCTGTTTGCATGGAGTGGGCAATGTTTTGCCATTGTCCTGATATGTTATCGGGACGAGGAGTGCTTTGATTAAGCAGTTGGGCCAGTTGAGTGGAATATGCTGTGGCTAATTGTTGTGATTGCAGCTTACCGATGTCCAACTTCCGTTTTGGGTCTGTTCGCACTTTGTTTGCTACGTTTAATCTGGTACGTACCTTTGCTGCAACAAGGTAGTGGTCCGAGTCCATATTTGCTCCACGGAACAATCGTACATCCAACACGCTCGATGAATGTCTTCCATCTATCACAACGTGATCAATTTAATTTGCCGTCCTGAATATCGAGATGCTTAAATCTAATACTGCTAACTACCATGTTTTTGCGGCTGCGAAGTCTATCAGCCTCATTCCATTGTCAGATGTGAATTTCCCGACTGAATAATTTTAATGTCTTGGGCAACGGACATATGTTCGTCCTTGTCTTCGGTTGGACAATGAGCGTAAAAAAGGCTAATGTTGAAAAATGGTGCGTTTGTCCGTAATCTAGCAAGTCTGTCATTCACTAGGGTGAAGCCGGAGAACAAATGTTTTAACCTCGTGTATCGTGGCTGCTATAATACAGTGCGTCACCTTTAGGTGTTATTGTGAAGGCGGTTATAACAGCCTTGTAGTTTTCAAGTACATCTCTCAGTGCGTAATCTGCACCTCCTTTATAAAGAGTGCGAACATTCCAGATGCTGATTCGCAGATCATGGTCCTTAAAACATTTGCCTGGGTCGTGAACTTTAGAGGGGTTTGTTATACCCGACACCACTATGTGGTGATTTTGGTGATGGTCGGATCATATTCAGGCGTCGGAATGGGGAAAAAAGTATGTTGAGAAATAGACAAGGATTATTCTAATGTAAATACTCGTATCTCCGCTTCTATCGGGAGTATTTCAAAAGAAAAGCCTGATACTGAAAGTGGAAAACTTAACCTTTACAATAATGCAAAGTAGGTTGTCGTAGGTGGACAAAAAACGCATATCTCGCAATAGTCGCTACTCCAACCCAAGTGGAGATGCTGATATAATATTCGGGAGGTCGGAATGGGCAAAAAAAAAAAACTAGTGTGGAGAAAATTTAACGTTTTGTTCTTATGTAAATACCCCCGCTTCTAGTAGGGGTATTCCAAAATCATATCCTGTCAATGAAAGAAGAAAAGTTCACCTTTAAAAAGATGCTTAGTAGGTTGGTGGTTAAACAATGCCGATATCACAATAGTCGATAATACATCACTTGTTTCCCATTTCTTGAACATCAAGATTCATGTCGCAATTTTGATGGAGTGAAATTCAACGTTTTATTATTATGCTAATATCTCCGGTTCTAATATGGGTATTCCAAAAGTAAAGCCCGTCAATGAAAAAAGAAAATATCACCTTATCTTATTTGAATTGTACTGACGAATACACTGTGCAACATTTTTAAGGTGATCTTGTGCAAACAATTCGAACTGAGGATTTTTTGAAAGTACAGACCCAAACGACAAGAAACCCTAGTTGGGTTTTGTTATGTCAGATCCAGCTCCGATTTTATGGCCCCATCTAAACATGGTTAAATATTGAGTTTTTAAAGAAATTCGGGGCTATATCTCTGAAACCAAAGCGAATCTTCTTCTGACCTCTGAAGCAAATTTGTAGATAAGAACAAGAATAAAATATTTGGAGAAATAATGAACTCAAAATTTGCATGTATTGCCTCAAATTTCAAAATATATGCAAAAATTCCACATTTTTTATATATTTCGCACCGTATCTCCAAAACCGTTTATTTTTTCTGAATATTTTCTTTTGGAAAAATATTCCCTGGAATGTAATACACAACTCTTCAGAACATGTCATTGTTGTAAAATGCCTCCACGCCGTTGTTTTCAGTACATTTTTCAACGACGATTTAATAAAAATGTCAATTATGTAGTGAAATCCGAAATGCGAGAATAAACAGTTGGTGTGAACTGTGTTTGAAATACGTATTGTAAAACATATGATGCAAAAAACCGCTGAAACAACATGAAGTAAGCATTTTAGAGTTTCAGAATGTTCTAAAGAATTGTTGAGAACTTTATTTGGAAGATTTTTGCAAAAGGTTACTTGGTTCAACTCCCAATAATTTAGCCGATACTGACCAGAATTTCAGCAATTATGTAAAATTGTCTATATTTTATAGATTTTGATGCCCTAGAAAATAATAAATAAGTTCTACTAGTTTAGGGCTACAATATTGCTAAAGACAGCAAGGCCAAATGCCTATTCGTTTCTGAGATAAAGGACTGATAAATTCAAAAAAGTGCAGATATAGCCCGGTTTAGATGATGCCATAAAATCCGAACTGGATCTGACAGGACACAACCCTACTAGGGTTTTTGTAGTCTAAATATGTACTTTCAGAAAATGCATACTAGAAGTTGTTTGCATTTTCAGTGTTGCATAGTGATATTCAAGCTTTGTTTGGGTGGTTGCACCTCAACCAAAGTGACATATTGAGCAATAAATTGATCCCAGTTTCGTTACCAAAAGTGGCAAAATGTAGAAAAAGACGCCCAGATATCCCGATTTCCAATTTGCGGAATTTTATTTTCAATGCGGATAACTTTTGTTGGACATATTATAAGGGGAGAGCCTGATAGTTAAATTAGAACATCTAATCTTAAAATTAATACCAAATATTTTTGCATTGATCAAAATATAAGAATTATTGCAAAATGTGCGCTAAGCTATCCCAATTTTATTATTTTGAAAAATTTATCTTAATGATAAATTCCTCTGCTTCTTTTTCTCTTCTACAAAGCGTTTAATCAGTACTAAGAACATTGTCGGCAGTAGTCCAAGATAAACAACTAAGAACGGCGTTAAGTTCGGCCGGGCCGAACTTGTTATACCCTCCACCACAAGTTGTATTGAAGTAAAATGGAATAATTAGTTTCCTTTCGTGTATGAAGAAGACTTAATACTAAATTTCAGCAATTTTGGTAAAACAATGTGAGGCACCATTCTATGGGGGCTATTTCAAAATGTCGATCTATACCGACAAATTTCTGACGGAAAGTTTTTAGGCTCAAAGAAGACCAAATACCAAATTTCCTATATTTCGGTAAGAGAATGTGACTAAAACTTAAAAAATACCGAAAGTCAAGAAGTACGCTTCTATGGGAATATAGGAAGATGTGGACCTATACTGATAATACTCTTCTGGAATATTTTATAACTCTTGGAAGACGAAATAACGAATTTCAGCCATTTCGGTTGGATATTGACGTCACAATCTTCAGTATTACACAAATCGGGAGGTACCGTTCTATGGGGGCTATATGAAGGCGTGGACCTATACCGACAAATTTAAGGGGGAAGTTTGAGCACCCCCAACAAAGTCTGAATACCAAATTTCAGCCATTTCGGTGGAATATTGAGGCCAAAGCGTTCAAAATACCGAAAATCGGGAGGTACCGTTCTATGGGGGCTATATGAAGGCATGGACCGATACCGACAAAGTTCTGGGGGAAGTTTTATACCACCAACGTATACTAAGTACCAAATTTCAGCCATTTCGGTGTGATAATGAAGCTAAAACCTTGAAAATACCGAAAATCGGGAGGTACCGTTCTATGGGGGCTATATAAAGGTGTGGACCGATACCGACAAAATTCTGGGGGAAAGTTTTATACCCCTGAAGAAGACTACGTACCAAATTTCAGCCATTTCGGTGCGATAATGAAGCTAAAACCTTAAAAATACCGAAAATCGGTAGGTACCGTTCTATGGCGGCTATATAAAGGTGTGGACCGATACCGACAAAATTCTGGGGGAAAGTTTTATACCCTAAAGAAGACTACGTACCAAATTTCAGCCATTTTGGTAGGATAATGAAGCTAAAACCTTAAAAATACCGAAAATCCGGAGGTACCGTTCTATGGGGGCTATATGAAGGTGTGGACCGATACCGACAAAATTCTGGGGGAAAGTTTTGTACCCCTAAAGAAGACTACGAACCAAGTTTTAGCCATTTTGGCAGGATAATGAAGCTAAAACCTTAAAAATACCGAAAATCGGGAGGTACCGTTCCATGGGGGCTATATCAAAACGTGGACCGATATATCCCATTTTCAATACCAACCATCCTGCAAGTAATAAAAACTTCTGTACCAAATTTTGACTCTCTATCTTTAAAATTGCGAGCTGTATCTTGATTTCAACAGACAGACAGACGGACGGACTGACGGACGGACGGACGGACGGACAGACGGACAGACGGACATGGTCAAATCGACATAGAATTTTATGCTGATCAATAATATATATACTTTATAGGGTCTCCGACGAATATTTCGATGTGTTACAAACGGAATGACAAATTTAAATATACCCTCCATATGGTGGAGGGTATAAATATTGATTATTTTTGTTTAGTTAGAACTGAGTCAACGTTAATTTTTGATGGCTTATAGGGTCTCCAGTGAAAAATTCATCACGCCATAACTCAAAAGTTCGACTCATAGCGGATCTTTCCTTTGGGGTTCTGTATGTACTCATCAAGTCCTTTCACCCCCAAAAGGAATTTTCCACCCTCCAAAATTTCGGTTCACAGTGTAATAAGTCTTACTCAGATCACAATTGGATCATATGTATGTAAGTATAAATGTTTCCGCAACCCTAAACGAACGAACTAATATTTGTGAACCCATATACTGAAAATTACATATAGGTAGTTATGTGTTAGTACCCATATAAGAATAACACATTTTAATAACATAATTATTTGTTGTCTAATAGCCGTAAACAATTTTGCCGTCCAAGCTAAAATCAATATCACACATCACTAACAAACACGCTATACCAAGAGAGATCTTCGTGGTTATTTCGGTAAATATCGTCTCATAAAGTACCTTTTTCGCTGTTGATTTTGTTTGTGGTTTTGTTCCTCCGATTCATAATCGGCAAACTAATTTGTAGGTCTTCTTTTGGTCATCAATAAAAAGTGGCAAAATGCATTGGCATTCATGCGTGTGTCATTAACAATAATTTAGCCTGCCTTAACCCCTACCATTCATTTATTGGTTGTTGGTGTTGGTGGCTCCCTTGTCGGAGAACGAGATTCAATGATTGTGAAGTGTGATGACAAAACCGACATAAAATATTCAAGTGGAAAGACAAACGGCAGATACATTCTTGGAATTGATTTCTTGTGGTTTTTGTGGTTCAAACAGAATTTTTAAAGATAATTCCTCGGGCAACAAACATTTCAACAACAACAACTATTTATACCACATTGTATAGCAACGCAACGCAATGGTAACAATCCAAAGGAATTTTGTAAAGCAAGTTTTTGAAAATAGTGTTTAACATCATCTACTGGGTTTGTCATTTTGAAATTTCAAATTTTATGTCCATCTTATTTGTCGCATTGATGGACGGCTGGATGGTTGGAAGCTGCAATGCACTGCAATACACAGCAACTATTCATTTTCATTTTTCATTCTGGATAATTACACCGGCAGAAAACCTGATGATGGGGCAACATACGATGATGACGACAACGCCGATGTTGTCAATAAATATACACCTGGTTGTTGAAATTGTCGACTTGCGAAGTTCGTTGGTTGTTGTTGTTGTTTGGTTATTTGTTACTCTCGTAAGTTTGTTGCAGAATAAATGCTTATATCTGGTGGCATAACATGTTGCAGAGAAAAATATCTATTTTTTCTAGTTCAAACATGTTTTCGTTTGGTTTTTCTAACCATGGGAACATTTTTAGTTTATTAGCCAAAGTGACTATTTACCATTTGACTTACAAGTTCGTAGCTACTTCAGGGGAGTTGGGTATACTGCATTTGAGATGGAGAATGTTACAAAAATGCCATAAACTAATAACCAAAGTGGATGAGTATTTTGTGCATAGTAGAATAACACAACTAGAGACTACAGTAGACAATTAGCTTAATGTGTAATGGTCAAGTTCAAAGTGTGCGTTTCAACGCAGGTCGGTATGGTTCCAGGGTGGCTGTTACCTATAGTGGGTGCTAAAAATAGTTTTTAAAGTGACAACTGGTGGAGGTAGGTGTGTACGTCGATCTTTGCATTTTAGAAATGATTCCTTGCTGACTAACATCTTCAACTTTAGACTGGTCTTGTAATGGGAAATTTTCTATATTCGGTCTGAACAAACTGAACGCATTTTTTTATTTTCTCATCGTTTAGGCTTACGAGGATATATCCACTGTTATACGATCAAATTGTATCTCTTTGCAATAATGGCTTTGGAGTAAATTTTGGCAAATCTTGAAGTCAGTTACAGATTTGTTCTAACTTACCCGAAATATACCAGGCCGAATGTGGACTTAATCGATCCAATTTCGGTACATTCCCCACAAAATTTCAAAATATTTTACAAAAGTTCGGTGTTAGACATGTCTCCGTTTTGATTTCTTGTAGCAGGTCCTACTCGCGGCCCTTAACCCTTTGTGGCCCGCCTTAACCCTTTTTAGCAGTACCAGATTTAAGTATCTCGACATTTATAAGGGAGAAATCAAATTGATCACGTTGTGATAGACAGAAGACATTCATTGAACGTGTTGGGTGTATGATGGTTCCAAGGAGGAAACATAGACTCGGACCCCCACCCTATCTTAGCAAAGGTATACACCCGATTAAACGTAGCAAATATAGTACGAAAAGACAAAGCAAAGTTGTACGTCGGTAAGTTGCAATCACTACAGATAGCCACAGCATATTCCACTCAACTTACCCAATTGCGTAATAAAAGCACAAGGAATCAGCTTTTCGTGTGACATATTCAACATTCAGAGGCTAAAGCTGGCAGTTGCAAACAGCAACAATTAAATGAAGTTTTTGTTCACGCACAGTGTACGTGAGAGAGAGAGAGAGAAGCAAATGCAAAAACAACTGAGTGGGATCGCTCAGAATACTGTCTTTGCAAAAAAGATCATCCATGATTTACACCAATAGTCACATATTAATTTCTTATGCTGACGATATAGACATCATGGGTTCATCAGTAAGAGAAGAAACCGATACCTTTAACACGTAAAAAAGTGTCAGTCGGCTTTGCCGACAGATATGTACCCTCAGCCAATGTGAATTGAAGCTTTCATCTACGGAAAGATCGAATGAATTTAAGGTCTCTTTCGAATTTCGTGGTCCCTTTTTGGACATTTGATGGTACCTGTAGGAGTGGACCGATATGGCTTATCTTCGAACTTGAACTATGTTTGGACAAAATAATACTAAGGCCAAATGTTGGACCGAATCGGCAGATCCGTTCTAGATTTATCTTGCGCTCCAACTACCTCACACGGTGTCATATGGGCTTTTTGCAGCTTTCATGCTATTTTCTCAGGAAGTATGGACTTGCCCCTAATGAAACTTGTACCGTCGTATGGGAGGCATTTATGCTCGTTAGCATAAATGCTGAGGGTATAAAAAGGTTAAAGCAGAAACTGCTAAAGTGGGTCTGGTGGTAAACGGCGACATAACCATGTTGATGGTGTCGACGAGCAATGCGTCCACAGAGCTCGGACCAATTGTGTAAGTTGGTTCCTATAATTTTGAGGTAGTAAGAGACCTCGTCTACCTCGGCACCGCCATAAACAAAACAAAGAATATCAGTTGTGAAATAAGAAGAATAGTGTTGGTCAACAGATGGCTAAAGTAAGCAGTTTAAAAACAAATCACATCCCGTCAAACAAAAATAACGCTTTACGTGCTAATGCAGATAGAGCAGTGCTTGATGTGTTTGAGAGAAAAATTCCACGAAAGTTCTACGAGACAATCTGCGTTGACCGTTCGACATTCGATCGAGTATTTGCTAGTGAATGAAAAAATCGAACTACGAAAACCTTTTTGAGCCACCAACCGTACATTTGTTAAGGCAGATGCATTAGGAATTTGTTACAACAATGTCAAAAAGTTTTACAAAAATAAATCATTTCGTATATTTTTCTGGCACAACTTCATTCCAAAATTATTACCCAAAGTATTATTCAACGATTTCAAAAAATATTTTCATATTTTTATTAATAACTAGCATGTGCCCGCTACTTCGTTAGCGAAAAGTTCTCATTTATAGAAGAGAGGATGCAAAGTTTGCATTGCAAACAGAATTGTTATTCACCCCTTTTTTGTACCACCACTTTATTTACCTCAGAATTTATAAAGTAACATTTAAAAAATGTACAAAATTATACTTTCCGTACACTTATGGTAGATTTTTGTAAGATGATTAAATTTCGAATTCGTTCGAATTACTACTTTATTGTAGAGTTTTTGGTTGTTTCAAAACAAAAATGAATTTAATATTTTGAAAAAAAATGTTTGGTAGTAGTTTGAACAAATTTAGATTCAAATTGTCCTAGTTAAACAGGTCATTAGAGTAGTGTGAATATCAAGAAAAATATTTTTATGTTAACCTCTCACACTTACGGTCACTGGCCTTAGCTCAACAATTTTGTACAATTTAGTACTTTTATACGCATATAGTACGCATTTTCCAGATATATTCCATCACTCAATACCAAATGTAGATCCATTAATTACCTTTTGTTTGCTTATATCTATAATTTCCAACATCGCCTCCATATCTAAGCCCAGATTTACGCTTACGTACGTTTTTATTTATTTTTCCAAAGGGAACTCCTTGTCTCAACACCACACATCAACAGTAACCCTCATTACAAATTTCAAAATCCCAATTCTTTCCTATCACTCAATACCAAAATTTACCAAATTTAGTTCTTTTCATACATATACATTTATTACCATTTATCACTTTTCGTACACAAAAGTGCGAATTTCTACAACTATCTCCATACCCCAATCGTAACCTCCAAAATTAATCTTAATTGCAAATTTCAGGATTTTAGCTCCATCCATTCAACCTAATCCTAATTGTACTAAATTAAGTATGCACCATTTAGTACCCATAAATACGATTTTCCAAATCTACCTTCATATGTATCTCAAATCTACACTACAACAGTAATAATAACTCCAAATTTCAGGATTCCAGCTACATCCGTTCACATACATTAAAATTGTACCAAATTTAGTACCATTAGTATTCTTCGTAACCATAAGTACCTCAATCCTATAATCCAACAGTAATCTTAATTACAAATTTTAGGATTTCAGCTCTATCTGTTCACCCAAATCCAAATTGTACTAAATTTAGTACCACGTAGTGCTTTTCATACACTTGTAGTTCAGATTTCCAAAAACTCCATGGTACATCATTCTTACTCTCCATTAGTTACCCTCATTCCAACTTTCCGAATTCCAGCTCTATCCGTTCACCCAAATCCAAATTGTACTAAATTTAGTACCATTTATTGCTTTTCGTACATTTATAGTTCGAATTTCCAAAAACCCTTCGGTACATCTTTCTTACTCTTCATCAGTGAGCCTTCTTCAAAATTTCAGGATTCCAACTCCAAATCAAAATTGTTCTAAACTTAGTACCATTCACTACTTTTCGTACACTTATAGTTCGAATTTCCAAAAACCCTTTCTTACATTTTGTCTACTCTTCACCAGTGACCCTCATTCTAAATTTCAGGTTTCAGCTCTATCCGTTCAGCCAAATCCAAATTGTACTAAATTCAGTACCATTTAGTACTTTTCGTACATTTATAGTTCGAGTTTCCAAAAACCCTTTGGAACATGCTTCTTACTCTTCATCAGTGACCCTCATTCCAAATTATAGGATTCAAGCTCTGTCCGTTCACCAAATTCAAAATGTACCAAATTTAGTACCATTTAGTACTTTTCGTATCCCTTAGTACTTATTTCCAAAACTACCTCCATACCTCAATCCTACACACCAACAGTAATCCTAATTCCAAATTTCAAGATTTCAACTCTCTCCTTTCACCTAAATTCAAATTGTACCAAATTTAGTACCGTTTAGTAGTTTTCGTACACATAAGGACACACTTGCAAAACCACATCCTTATATCAACACTTCTCCTCAACCTTGATTCTCATTCCAAATTTCAAGTTTTTAGCTACATATATCCGTTCACATGATACCAAATGATACTAAATTTAGTACATTTTAGTACTTTTCGTACACTTATAGTTCCAATTTCAAAAAACCCTATGGTACATCTTTCTAACTCTTCGTCAGTGACCCTCATTCCAAATTTCAGAATTCTAGCTCTTCCCAGTTGCCTAATACAAAGGGTACCGTACCGTTCTAGTTCGAATTTCCAAAAACCCAGCCTTATCTGACCCCTTCGGCCAAGAGTGATCCACACCCAAAATTTCAAGCTCCAGCCGTTTCGTCTGGGCGTTGATGAATCAGTCAATAAGTCAGTCAATCACTTTACTCTTTTATTAATATAGATTTTGATTATTAGTTTTTCCTTTAAAATAAACACATTTTTTACCATCTACATTCTTAATAGGCCTGTTCGATAAAAAGTATTTGCAAGTTATTGCAACTACTTGCAAGTACTTCTCATTTCTCTTTTACTGAACAAGTTTGTTATCGACCAGCATTTTGTAAAAGTTTTTAAAAATTTGTACAAACTTTTGAGTTGTCGTACAGACCTAATGTTAGATTTTTTTATAGTTCGATGTTTTCATTCACGAGCAAATACTCGATCAAATCGAATGTCGTAACTAAGCCTCAGTATTTTAAAACCTATCGAGATACAACGACTGCGTTGGCAGGGCCATGTCAGAAGAATGAGCGATTATGAACCCGCTAAAAAGGCTCATAAATACGGGCTAAATGGCGATACAAGCACAACTGGAAATTCCCGGCTTCGATGAAGCAAACAAGTGGAAGACGAGATCGAAAGACACGGTATTCCAAATTGGAAAAGCAATGCAACAATATAGGGGAGTGGAAAGCTTTTCTTAGTTCGGCTTATTGGACAAATGTCCAGCAGAGGACCAACTAAGTAATCCTGATAACAGCGATATTTTTCATGGGAAGACCATGCGTCCCGACATAACGACCAACTAAAATGCCTGGTAGCACGTCATCTATCGAAAGGATCGACTGACCTTTGTACATTTCTCTCTCGAACTTAAATCAAGTTCGAAGATGGACTATATCGTACAACCACCGGCAAAAAATTTCAACATTTTCGCTTATGCTCAGTTAAAAGTTTGTTCGAAAATTTATTTAAAATTTTTATCGATGTAGGCCTTGTGATTTTGAGTAAAACGATATATTTTTGCATGGACCAGACATAATGATCCACAAGCTCTAAATTCGCTTCTGCGATGTAGGGTATATTTTGAATTCAATATAACCGTAATACAATTTTGTAACAACCAATTTATTAGTATTTCAAGGCGTGATTAGAGTTAGAGCAGCTGGAAAGGAAAATAGAAAAAAAAATCCGTAACAATAGAATACGAATAGAATAACCAATATACTCTCTGTGCTGGTCCTAAACTGCAATGTATGGCCAAATGAACAGGACTGTCAATGCATTTATTTCGAGTCATTCATTATTCCGATCATATTCACTCAGTCACTTACTAAGCAACACGCATACTCCACAAGAACAACAACAACAGAAGCAACACAACATCACAGTTGCATATATAGCAAAGAACAAAAAGAGCAATCAAAGCAGTGCTGTTGGCCAAGTTATTTACTTGTACCTCTAACTTTGAGGCCAAAACAATGGTCTCACATAACATCAGAAACAAGGTTAAAAAATTCGCTGAAATTGAATAATATTCCAATGGTCGGCCATTGGTCAAGACTAGCCTCTGCGCTGGTAATCATTTCTTGCTTAGTTCTTTTTTATTTATTTTTTCATAGTTGTTATAAAATAGTGAAGTCAATTTCCAGCAATACCTGAGAAACACCTTGCGCTCATTCAGTATCGCCTTGCCGCAGCGACTACGATGCTGGGGTTTTCTTCCACTGATTTGATGTGTAATACTTTTGCCATGCAAAAACCAAAAAAAAAAGTGTAAGAACCATTGAAACGATGGTAGTGCTCGTAAAAACACGTTTTCAATAACAACAAAGATACATCATCGAGACTGAGCGGCAGGCAACAATGCCTGGTAATAATTTTATTACATGTTTTTGTGGCTTTATTTTGTTTTCTTCTACGACTACTACGAAGGGGTAAGACAAACTGGACAAATAAAAACATAATCCAACTTCTAAGACAAGAACAACAACAACAACAACAACGAACACAATTCAATGCAACAGATGCTAAAGATTCCAAATGAGCTCTTAACACAAAAGTTCTTGTAGAAAAAATCTCAGTTCATTTCACCCTTCCCCCATTCATGTATTTTCTTCCTCACCTAAACCATTGACCATTGGTCGGCCACCTTAGTTTTGCGAATACATATCTACAACAAGATAACACCACTTGTTGGAGAAATCCGCACTCAAGACATTCTTAGCATTGAAAACTTGAAATACAGCATCATTGACAAACAACAACAACAACATTACTGCTTTGTTCTCGGCTGATGTTAGCTTGCGGAGCCCCAGAAAAACAGCTGCTTTTTGTTGCTTAGAAATGTTCTGTGTTTAGTAGTTGTGATTGGATACTAATGCGCCGGCGCCGTAGTATTACCCAACTTGGTCGTAAACAATGTCGTTTTTACGCTTTCCTGAACTCGCCAACAATCATCATCATCAATTGGAAATCGTGTGGTTATGGTAGTAAGTAATGTGTGTACTTCTATATTAAGTGAACGTTATAGCAAGGTACATACATACATATGTATGTATGTACATATGTACGTATGTAGGTGTCATAGGTTCATGTTCCCTGCAAAAATGTGTGGAGGGCATTATAAGTTTATTTGCCAAAACATGATCTAATATCCCTTTGGTATCCCGATTTTCATGTCCCGAAGAGATAAAACTTTAGCCGTGTGTGTCTTTCCATCCATTATAAATGGTAGAAAAGTTTGGATCGCAGTTATGGGCCGATCGTTACGAAATTCCAAATGGAAGTCGGGTTCTAACCAGAATAGGCACTTATAACTTTTGGTGATGATCGTAAAATATTTGGCTAATTTTCTCGTTGCTCTACAGTTTACCATTATAGTCCGATTAACATGATATTTCAAAAGAATTTAGAGCACTGAACATAGAAGAAGTTCACAATTGTATATAATGATCATACTATTATATTTAGCGGAGGATATTTCCTCTGGTATAAAAATTGCTCAAATGTTCACTTCAAGGCTTGGAGGACACATTCCTACGATGTAACTTTGTATGGAGGAAATATATTCCTACCGCAAAGAATGAATTTATTCTTAAGCTATAATTAATAGCTTAAGCTATATTGAATGATAGGAGAGGAATTATACATTTTATTTATGTGGACGTGTAGATCTTATTTGTAGCAGCCGAAATTGTCAATATCTAACATGTTTCACATATGCGTTATAGCGCTTCTTTTTACTCGATTTTTGAAAAAAATGACAAAATATTAGCATGTTTTAATGGTTGAACAGGATAGAACCACCCTAAGAATTTACACAAATGGCTTGTCAGATGTATACTTTTATAAACAAAACTATTTATAATTAAGAATAAAGGCTGTGAGTGCCCATTGCCATCATTGAACACTTCATGTCAACATCAAGGGCTTTGATTTAGAAGATATCGCATGACATGAAGTGCACAGAAACATAAACGCTCTTTCTTGTGTAATGACGGATTAGAAATAATTTTTCGGTACGTATACCATAATTAATTGAGGTCTAAATATCATATTTATCTAAACTAAACACTTTTCTTCCGAAAAAAATAAACGTCAAGGCCTTGATATTGACATGAAGCGTTCAGCGGTGGGATTTTTGTTATTTTTCGAAACTGTAGATGTCCACAGAACTGTTTACATCACTTTGTAATGGGTTACATTATGACTAACGGATCCGAATTTTTGTTGAATCGAGTAAAAAGTACCGTTATAAAACATATGTGAAACATGTTCGGTATTGAAAATATCGGCTACTATATACTCTACTCGCCTACAAAAATAAAATTTACATTTCCTCTCCTATCGTTAGATATAACGGTATCTGTAGGCGAAATTCTATTCAAATGAGCCGGAGTGTATATCTATCGCCAGCACGAAATTCTATTCAGATTTAGGAAAGTTTGTGAAAAGTTTTCGAACGTATTTATCATTTATCTAAATAACATGATATTTAAATGTATTTAAGGTAGTATCCCTTTTGTGTAACGTAGTTGATATACGATTCCAAGAAACAATCCAATATCGCTTTAACATGACAAGGCCCACAATGAATCTTGGTCCCTTTTTCATCCCAAGTGTACACTTACGTCCCTGTAGTGTCACCTGGAGAATTGCGTTTAACATCCGTTAAAAGTAGTAAGATAACATGTGCAGCGATTTCCGTCCGGCTGTCCATTTAAACTTTGTAATCGTCACGAAATTTTGGGGGTTCATCCTAGAGGGAAGAAGCCTGTTGACTTTGTGTTGGTCGGATCATATTCAGGGGTCGGAATGGGCATACAACTTATTTGGAGTGTTTTATTTTGATGTGAATATCTCCGCTTCTTTAGAGAGTATTCCTAAGGCAATGAAAGCGGAAAAATTCACGTTTACAACAATGCAATGCAGTAGGTTGGCATAGGTTTCATTTGTACCAATTGTAATGACGAATAGTACAGCTTTGGTTGGTGGCCTTCCAAAATCAAAGCCTGGCTATGAAAGTAAAAAATCTCACCTTAACGAAGATATCGCCATAGTCGGTATCACCAGTACATCCCATTTTTTTGTAGTCACGCTACAGGTCGCAATTTTGATCGGATCGTCATGAAATTTCTGGGCTGATGGAGGTCTCAGAGAAGAAGAGGGCTATTGATTTTTCTGTTGGTTGGATAATATTTAGGGGTCGGAATGGGCAATAGACTAATGTAGAGAAAAATAAAACGTTTTGTTCTTATGCAACTATATCCGCTTATATAGTCCGGTCAAAATAGACATTGAAATAGCAAAAATTCCCACAGACCTGAATTTTGGTGGAGAGCTAGGGTTTGCCATTAGAAGCAACGTCCTAAAAGTCCCCATCGATCCCATATGTGTAAAAAAATTATTCGGGGTCAAAGGTCAAATTTTAAGGGGTTTTCAGGTTTTCGGATTTATTTTTTGAAAACGGTTGATCTAATCAAAAAATGACTAAAGTAAATATTGTAGACAAGAAAATTATCTACAAGTTTGACTTTTATAATTTTTTCCTAGGAGGAACCATTCTTGATATATAGCTCTTCTATAAAACACATGATTTTTATGCACTTATAAGGGAAATATGCACATATTCAGACGAAATAAACGAAGTAATCGGGTCTGTCCCATAAAAAAATATATATTTTCTTGAAGAACGAAATTATAGATATCTTCTAAAAAAAAAATCCAAAAAAATCGGAGTGTTAGAGTCGTTTTATGCAAAAATAGGCCAATGTTAGAGTCATTTTATTCAAAAATAGGCCATTTAACCCACATGGAGGGGTTGTTGCACTGATTACGGAAATGTATAATTTTCAACGGTTGCAGATCCGGTTCGCCGGTTATTCGACCCGAAAGGCCAGATTTAAAAACCGGGTTAGACCCGGTTCTACTGAACCGATTACTGCAAAGTGGTTCGCCTCATAATGTACTTACGCGGCTAATTCTTTATTTGACTTTAGATCGCGATATCTCAAAAATGGTAAGTCTTTTTTAAGAATCATAAAGACAACTCTTGTAGACAATTATTGAATCTACAACTTTTACTTTAGCCGGCTTTTGCTAAGTCTTACCCTTTTTGAGAAAAATTAAAAAAAAACTGAATAATGCCTCCAAAAATGACCTTTGACCCCGAATAACTTGTTTTGCACACATGTGATCGATGGGGACTTTTAGGACGTTGCTTCTAATGGCTAACCCTAGATATCCACCAAAATTCAGCTTTGTGGGAATTTTTGCTATTTCCCCCTTATACGCATGTCTATTTTGACCGGACTAATAGTAAGGGTATCCAAAATCAAAGTCTATCAATGGAAGAAGAAGGTTCAAAGGTGGTCAAACAATGGAGATATCGCAATAGTCGATAAATATCCCTTTTTTCCCATTGTTCTTAAACACGCAATAGGTCGCAATTTCGATCGGAACCTAATGAAATTTTTGGGGTTGATGGGAGTCCAGTCAGGAGTCAGAATAGGCAAAAAACTTGCATATGTGCAGGAAAATTCAACGTTTTATTCTTTTGCTAATATATCGGCTTCTAATAGGGGTATTCCAGAAGCAATGTCTATCAGTGGAAGAACAACAAAACATTACCTTATCAATGATACAATGTAGGTTGGCGTAGCATTTTTATACCCTCAGCATTTATGCTAACGAGGGTATATACAGCTTCACACGGGCAAAATGTGCCTCATCGAAATAATGGTTGTAGATTCCAAGTATGTTTAGACGAAATGTGTTTCAGACAATTTGGAGTTGATTTAGCAATGCCCGTCCGTCCGTCTGTGTGTCTGTCTGGCTGGTGTGCACGATGAGCCGATTTGGTCCAAAATTTGGCTTCCGTAATATTTTGTCCAAACTTAGTTTAAGTTCGAAGATGGGTTATATCGGTCCACTCCTTCCGGTACCTCCCCCACAAAAAGTTCGGAAAATTTGTGCGCATGATAACTCTTAAAGGAAATAACCAGACATAGATGAGGTTCCAATATGGACTCAATCGGTCCACTCCTTCGGGTACCTCCCACACAAAATTTCGGAAAAGTTCAGTTTAGGACCTGCCCTCCAATCGCTTTGATTTTTCTTGTAGCAACTTGTATTCACTGTCCCCCATACGAACGAATAAGTTTCATTAGGGGCAAGTCTATAGTTCCTGAGAAAATAGCCTGAAAGTTGAAAAACCCCCTATGACACCATGTGTAGTGGTCGGAGCGCAAGATAATTCTCGAACGGACATGCCGATTCCGTCCAAAATGTGACCTTCGTAATATTGTGTCCAAACTTAGTTTAAGTTCGAATATAAGCCATATCGGTCCACTCCTTCAGGTACCTCCCCCACAAAGTTTCAAAAATGTTTGGAAAAATTGTGCGCATGATAACTCTTGAAGGGAGTGGCCGATTTGGTTCATACTAACACATCCTAATATATCTACCAGATGTAAATCAGGTTCGAATATTACTATATTTGTGCACTCCATCCGGTACCTCCCAGACAAAAGTTCGGATAAGTTCACTTTAAGACCTGCTATCGAATCACTTTGATTTTTGTTGAAGCAACTCATTCGCTGCCTCAATTATGATGGTAAAAGTTTTTTCAGGGGCGAGTCCATACTTCTTGAGAAAACAGACCGAAGGGTGTAAAAACCCCCTAGTGCACCCCCATGTTCAATGTCGGTCCATTCCTTTAAGTACCTACTACGCAAAACTCTTGAACTTTAATCCTAATCAAAATTTTTGTCGGTTCATACGCCCAAAATTTTGAAACCCCCTAAATACATACGTTTTTTGGGAAAAAACGTGCTTCAATTTACACAGGCTGAGGGTATATCTCTTCTTTACTTGTTTAATTGAATTTTAATGACGAATATTTCAGGTTTGTGCATTTCATTTAAAATGACACATAATAACCTGGAAACTCAGAGCTTTAAATTGATCCCAATTGTATTACCAAAAGTGGTCAAATACCAGAGAAATAGACGCTTAGATATCCCAATTTGCAATTTGTGATATTATATTTCCAATGTGGATATATCATTTTCTGCTGGACATATTCCAAGGGGAGAGATTCATAATGAAATTAGACCATCTGTGTTGACATTGATGGTAAAATATCAGAGTTATTGCAAAATGCGCTAAGCTATCCCAATTTTAATATTTTGAAGTATATATTTTAATGGCATATATCTCCGATTCTCTTCTTCTTCTTTTCTGCGAAGCTTCCAATCAGTAGATTGTCGACGGTAGTCAAATATAATATTTTAAATTATTTTAGTTCAGTTAGCTCTAAATCATTTGGTATATTCCCAAAAGAAATATTTACCTCTGGTTAGATTATGCACATGGGTAGTGGTGTAGGGTATCACATAGTTTTATATACCCTCTGTAGCCTTAAGGCTAAGGGTATAAAAATGACGAGAACAAAGCACGTATTGGCCACTACACTAGGAGTGTCGTCCTGTTACCGAAGAGAAGAGCTCAGCATATAGGCCTACACTCCAGTAAGTAGCAAGCAAGGTCTCAGCTAAAAAGGAGAGGGAGGAACGACATACGTAATATTTGATGACGTTACTCATACGTTTTGGTACTAAAACAGTGACCTTGGAACTAGATTACCCAACTCTAGTTTGCAGAAATCGTACAATATACAGAAATAGCCACAAATTGCTTGCTTATGCCGACCATTATTTCATGGATCGATCAGTAAAAAAGTCAAAAGAGGAGAATCTGCTATAGCTATTTGGCAGCAAATGCGATACAACCAAGTTGATAGTATCGACACGCAATGAATATACAGAACTGGTAGTTAAACACTACTATATTCGGCTAAGAAAGCAGTTTGAAAACGAAGCCACATCTTGTCAAATAAAAATCACACTTTAAAAACGCCTGTACTACCCATCCAACCTATGGTTCCGAAACATGGATACTTGCTGAAACAGGTAAGGCGATGATTTATTGACAACGAACTATAAAATCTGACGATGTTTCTTTTTCGATATGTAGGTATTGGCTGGCTAAAATCTTCAAAATAAAAGTGAACCACTTAGCAATGACCGTCAAATAAAAAATCATATTGAAAAGTATACATAGTTGCAAATATTATTCATAATACACGAATCATTTTAACGTGGAGAATAAAATTTTTTAATATTTTTATTCATTTTAACGTGGAGAATAAAATTTTTTAATAAGGTGTTACCTATATTTCGTTTTGTTTGTAATTAAAAAATTCTACTTTCATTTTATAAGCATATCAATATTTCAAATACCCCTTGATATTTGCAAATATGTGTTTTTTTTTTTTGCTTAATATTGACCAGAATTCTATTGTTAAATTAGGTCACACGAACTCTGTCTCTGCCTTTGTCTTCTGATTTGGCGACAGCAGCTTTAACAAAAAATTCGCAAGAAATTTATGCGAATTTATAATTTGCTCGGAATTCTAATGTTAGCCTAAGCGAAAAGAGGACAATATCGATGTTGCGGCATTTCATGTTAACACGAATTCGACCAGTATAAAAGGTCAGAATCTTTATCAAATTATGTTAGTCATATTAAAGTTCTTGACATCTTGCCATCTGAGTAAACCTTTTAAACTCGGAGCGGCTACCGAGAAAAACAAAACGAATCGAAAATGCGTTGGCAATTGATTTTGTTGATTCTAAGCGCTGTTGCTTTGCAAGCGGCATGTAAGTTTATCTTCGCTTGACCAAATAGTTTCATTCAGTTAATATTTGATTTGAATAGATGGTCAAAATGCTCGTCGACAAGTTGGTGGTCGTTATCAATTATATGGGAGAGGTCGTCAATCTGGACAAATGAATAATAACCGCATGCAGGGCGAAAGAGGTGCTATGATGGATCTGAGTTACCTTTTCAACAAAAAAAACAAACAATCACCCCCAACAACAACAACGTCAAAAACTACCCCTCCCACAAGCAAAACTCCCACAACCTCACCTCCCACAACCTCACCCCCATCACCCACATCACCCCCTTCACCCACATCGCCCACATCACCCACTTCGCCCACGTCGCCCACATCACCTACATCACCCACATCGCCAACATCACCCACGGCCACATCACCAACAGCAAGAGTGGAGGTTGATTCCAAGCATTACGAGAATCGTTACTATAAGTACGGCGAAAATGATGACGACGACGATGATAATGAAGAATCAATGGATGATGGTGACTACAACAATTATGCTGTAGGAGGTCATGCTGCAATGGTAGGTCATGTTCAAACTGGCAGTAAACGGACATCATTTGCCCGACGCCAAATGATCCGCAGACAGCGCAGAAATCGCCGTAATCGATTTGGTATGCGCCAACCACGTCTAAAGAAAACACGCCGAGATAATCGTAGTAAACTTCTTGAAGATAGCCAACAGTTTGCTGTCGGTCAAACACAAAGACGTTCCTTCGGACTCAACAACAACGGACGACGAATGCGTATGCAACACCGCAGACGTTTAGTGAATGTAAGACGAAACAAAGCATAAATTGATTAAATAATTTACTACTTACCTATATATTGTGTTTTTATTCCATAATACCTGGAAATGTTTTTTTATAATTTTGGAATTTTACAATTTAGTTCACAAAAAAAGTATATCGGAGAAGCGGCAAGGTGAGATTTTGTTCTGAATAATAATGATATATGTAAGTATATTCGGCTTATCGCAGAGCCCGATCGTGTGTCAAAAATATTCGACACCATTGGTATCCAACATTCTCAAAATATAGCCGACCCTATTACGAACAATTAGGAAAATTTATTCAAAACATTGGTTAAAATGTTGCCTCTTGGTTTATCTAGTGATAGACTTCCGGTCAACTTTTTCACCACGACTATATTATGATAGTCGGTGTAAGTTCAATGGTGTGTTTGTAAGAAGGAATAGCATTATCACGCTATTGTTTTTTGGTGAAAATCGGTTCAGATTTAAATATAGCTCCCATATATATTTTCGGGCGATTTGAGTTATTTGATGCACTTAACAGACTAAATCGGTTCAATTTTGATGAAGTTGCACCACTCTCGTTATATATGTCCAATTTCAATGAAATATGGAAGTATGTCTGTATTTGGTCTAGAAATAAATGTGCCAAATAATATATTTAAATCGGTCGAGATATGGGTAAAGCTTAATATATATTTTACATATGTACAGTAGTATAGGGTATTATATAATTCCATTACTGGTTCGAATTGGTGCCTGCGGTATAGACCTGAATGTTCTGTGGATATCAACCATGCTCCCATGCTGTGATGTTTTCAAAATAACTCAAGACGAGTGAATGTCAACAACATCGGACAGAAAACAGCGAACCTAAAGAAAAGAAGTAAGCACAATACTTCTGCCGTCTAAAGTCATTTTTTGGGCCAATTTTCTGTGAAGTATTGACTTCCCTCCCCGAAAAAATGTACGTCGTAACTAGGACCGCATATGAAACAAATTGGTCAAAATTTAAAAACGATCCTTAGACTGCACTCTTTCCAAATTTTATGTCTGAGGTACTAGCCGAAAGAGTGGTCTTATGTAGTCACTATTCGCACATAATCCGAGTCTGTAAGTAATAATAAACTTTGACCGCGACATAAGTTCACATTTTAGGTTTGTTTTAGGTTTTCGCGATTTTGATTGGAAACCGCAAGTCCTATCGAAATGCAGCTACAGAAAATGTTGTAGCTGTGAAAATTCTCTAGAGGATTGACGTTAATGATTTTTTCCCAGTTTGTACCATTTTTAAGATAAAGAAGCTCAGGTTATATTTTTAGGTTTTTTTGTTAGGGTTTCGCGTTTTTGCATAAATACGGCAAGTCTTATCGATATGGGACCTGAGCAAATATTATAGCTGTAAAATTTTTGTACAAGAATTATGGGATTTTTTCTTAGGCTGTACCATTTTTTAGATATATGTATATGTTTAAATTGGGAAATTGCAGTCATGGCATTATTTTATAAGGAGACGATACAGTCAGTCCATTGTCCCAATTTGAACTTCAATATCTCAAAAATTGTAAATCCTTGGAGAAAGTCATAAAGGCCAATCTTGTAGAGAATTTTCACTGCTATAAATTTTTTTAGAACCATTACGATACGATTCGCGGTTTCTAAGCAAAATCGTGAAAACCTAAAAAAAGCTCTAAAAATGTGAAATTTGACCGCGATTTATTTGAAAATCCCTCCGGAACATTTTTTGCTGTTTTAAAGAACAACCTACTGCAAAAATTTCAACACATTCTTAGAGGAGCCTTTAAGCTTTTCTCTCTCTGAATTTTGTGTGGGAGGTACCCGAAAGAATGGACCGATTTAGTCCATATTCTAACCTGATACATGACTGGGTCAAATAATACAATGAGCAAAGGTTGAACCAATCAGAAACTCCCTGCGAGAGTTGTTTTATAGATTTTAAATTAAATTTCGTGCGGTGAAGGTTTCTTGAACAGAAAGTATTGACTTGCCCCCGAAAAAAATTTACCGTCGTAAAGGCAGCCGCAAGAACAAACTGTTGAGAAAAAATTCAAAACAATCGTCTCGGATCATTTTGCATTTTTATAGCCTCAGCATTTATGCTAACGAGGGTATATACACTTTGATACAACCAAAAATGTGCCACATCGAAATAACGGTTTTAGACCGTTACCAACTCGGTTACTCCCTTCGAAACATATCGTGTCCAACATTTTAGCGAACATATTGGAACTTTTGTAGGGGAATTGAAGTATTTTACCAGCACATTGCTCCACCGAATTTGATGCAATCCGATACCTGGAGTTATTATTCCATAGTAAACCTCCCCTCAAAAAATTGTCGGTATTGGTCCATGATTGGTATACTCCCTATATGAAGTATATCTCGATTTATTTCGGCAGATGTTAACCAAATATTCGAACCGAAAAGGTTTTAATAATGAACTCAGATTTCTGAACACCACCAAAAATGTGAATGCCTCAAACTTTTTCTTTTTTCACGAACATTCAGTGCGGCCCCTAGTTACCAGGATAATAAAAATTGCTAACAGCATAAAAAACATATTGAACATACATTTAAGTTAGGTTACTAAAATTACTTCAAAATATTTCAAAAATATATTTTCAGCACCTAAAAGCGGAGTTAAACTTTTGGCCATAACTGCCCAAAACCCATATGTACGCAAAAAGTTCCTGGCTTCAATTTGGAACTTGTGGCGATTCTTGCATATGCGTGGAAAGAAACTAAAACTTTAAGGAAATCCACACATCTATATTCAATATTTTAATTTTGCCCTTACTTTAGAGGAATTTTTATAAGAAGGAAAACGAAGCTTAGGGCATTTTTCATATCTGTAAGCATTTTTTTCCTTGGAATGTTTAGAAACTATTTGAATATTAACTGAGTAAAACAGTGATGTTCGGCAAAATATCCAATTCGATTTAATTTTTTTTCTATTGTCGCAAGCTGAGGATGTATCTCTAATTTTCGTTAAAGGTTTCTACGTTACTAAACAAACGGCAAGACTTATTGACCAACAGTCAGCTGACTTTATATCTTTTCTCCATTCAACAGCAAATAAAGTTCATTCACCGAAAATGTTTATTAACAAAATTTGCAAATGATATGCAAATTAATTGAATCGAAGAGCATTTAAAATTTTTCTAATTTGCAAACTGAACCTGAAAACTATTTTTAAAATTAATGAAAACAAGTTGTTTGGTTAGTATTGTGTATTAAGGAATTCCGTTATTTGACGTGTAAGTTTGTTTAAATTAAACAATGGAATTTAATTGAAAATGAAAAATCACCAAATATGGTCTTAAATTTTGTTTTGCAAACACCAGCCTTAGTCACAAATTTCAAAATTTCAGGAATTTGGAAGAAGAATAATGAGAATGTTCTCTTTGAAGTTCGTACATACTTTTACACCTATTACGGTCCGCCCGTTTATACCCTACACTAGTATGAGGGGAGGGTATTATAAGTTGTTTTTGGCTCAAGAATTTGTAACACATGTAAATAGCGGTCAATTACCCATCTTTATACGAGTATATGGTAATATTCAAAAAAGTTTTACAATCGTTGAAGTTGAGGTTCACCATTTAATAAGTCGCGAACTGTTAATATATTTTATAAAATATGAATACATTTATATATACTGAAGTGTTTTAGCTACGATCTCATAATATGGACCATAACAAATAATTTTCGTGGAAGCTGCGCTGGTGGTAATATAAAAAAATGGGAAAAATGTGTTGAAGTAATCATGTTTTTTTGTGTTCTTTTTTGATTTCTGGCCAAACCACGCAAAATTCGAACCTGTGCTCAAAGAAAGAACTAAACAATACCCCTTGGGCAACATAGTTCTAGTGTATGACTTTTGGATATATACACTGCATCCCCCTAAAATCGATGCTGACATTTTGAAGTTTTGATTTCAGTGTTTTTCGAATTTTTCTTATAATTAGATGGTGCAACTAGATAATAATCCAAACTAGTTTATAGGATTGTAGAACTCGCGATTCCACGTCGTTTGATGTATATCTCATGAGTGTGCTCCATACAGCTTCCTAGTAATAGGAGTCCAAAGGCGAAAATTTGGTGCGTAAATTTTCTGAAAAAACCTATTTTTTGGCTTTAAAATTTACAACTGTCGTACAGGTACCCCTGAACCCCGCGTGATTTTAGTTTTTTTACGTGCCGGATCTAATAAGCCCGCGTTTGAATCCATCCACTATAACGCCGGATATAGATACCTTGAAAGTAGGAAAATCTGCAAAAATATATTTTGACAATTCCGCGAATTTAACCGCGATTTTCTTTGATTATTTTTGCATAAATGTAATCCTTTATACGCGATTATAATATTTGCCAAAAAGGTGTGTCACAAATTACAAAGATTCAGGAGTAATATCCCTATTTATCCCAAAATAGAATGCGGTGGCACATCCGCAGTTCTTGACGAATCTGTCTAAAATAATTTATATTGACGTATTTTTAATAGGCGGTCATTGAAATCGGATGCACCTTATAATTATATGCACATCGCGTAATTTTTGCCCACTTGAAGGTTTTTTGAATAGTAAGATGCAACTGATGGCACACTTTGGCCACTGAATGAAACATGGGAAAATCCATGCATATTGGTAGACATGGGCTCCCTGTATCCGAAAAGCACATGCACCTCAATCGATTTAAACCAATTCGCGAATTATACGGTTTTTAACTTCTATGTTTTTTCTTTTATTGTAATTTCAATATTACTCTCTACTTCTTATTTCTATTGCTTATCACAGAAAGCAAATATACTTTCACGGTGACTAATTACTTTTCTCGTAGAAGTTTAAGCAAAATACTTCAGGATTTGGATCGAAATTTAGCGAAATAATAGAATAACTCCCAACATTTATTTTTCAAATTTTTCGTATTTAACCAAAAATATATTTTTGAAATAATTTCCAACAATAAGTTTCCGTTCTTTGTTGTTGCTGTAATATGCAAGTTATAAACACGATCTTTATAATTTTTGTCTCACATTTTTCTACGCGTTGTCTAGATTATGTACGTATTTTTAAATTATTTTTTTTAGAGATTTTTTGGACTCTGGTTTAGAATAAATAAAATTTATTCCAAGATTTCTTCAATATTTTTTGTTTTTCCGCGAAAATAAAAATTAATTTAGCAACTATTTTAGCATCTACGGATAGATATCAAATGCTGTTAACGATTCATATATACATGTTCTTATTACAACACAATAGGAATTTTTAAATATTTTTTCTTTATAAGAGAGTAAAACCGCATATAACTTTTGAGTGCAGCATCCAATTTTGTGAACGCGAACAGATTTGAAGCCACGATTTTTTTCGTAATCCATGTACCAAAAATGGCGGATGTGCTCGCCAAAAAAGTTTTTAATTTTTTTTCTATGGAATTGTAAAGGAAATTTGAAATTTACCATATACCAAAATTAATGTCGCAACGAACTAAGTCTATCTGGATCACAGCCGACCAAGAAGAGGGCACACAAAATTCTCAATATTTGCAACTTTTGACAGTGTGTTAGTAACGTTGTATGCACGCATGCTGCAAAACAAAAACAAATCAAAACATTTGTGTGCTCTTTCGTTGCGTTCGGGTCGTGTGTGTGTGAATTGCCGAAAAACTTCGTAACTTTAACAATATCAAAGCACGACATTGATCTGGATACGTGTGTTCGTCCATTCGTTAGCCCGTCTATCCATCTAAACATTTTTTTGCGGGGATAAAAGCCACTAAGAAGAAGAAGCCTATTCATTTTGCTTGTCATATTCAAAGGTCGGAATGGGCAAAAAACTTCGGTCGAGAAGTAGTCAACATGTTATTGTTATGAAAATATCTACGTTTCTCTTAGGATATTTGAAAGGAAAGCCTTACATTGAAAATATAAAATCTCAGCAAAGTAATCTATTTTGTAGGAGTGGACCTAGCAAAAAAGAACTCCTATCAAACACCCTTAATAACGAATTATTTTAGCAAGGGCATGTCACCAGAAATAAGTAATTATTTTGGCGCACCAAAATAACTAGTTTAATAAGTTGTTACGACTTTTATAGCCAACGATTAATAAGATCTACATGCCATACAACGTCATAAGTTAAAAGTCCATGCTTTCAAAACAGAGGGAAGAACTTGATAATAATCGCCAACATGGACAAATCTGATATAAAGCATTTAAGGGTATCAGAAAATAGTTCCTTCTCGGATCCGATAACGTTATAAAGTTACCATAGAAATGTCAGGAGAACGGATTGGGGTAAATCCAGAAACCTGGGGTCTTCACAATTGAGGGAAACCCGTAGTTGAGGAAGTCGAGAGAGCTTTCGATTCCCTAAATAATACTCTCCTGACCTGCTATAAGGACTCTTGTCCATAGTTAATGAAGCGACCCTGTTTCGCAAGATACTGTCTAAGGATTTGAAACATATAGGTGGTATTAGGCGTCTTGACTATTCGTGGACTAACTGGAGGCTATAGACTTTATATCTGCTATCAAGGGTTCACTTCCTGTTGCGCATACTTTGATGGAACTAAAGAGCAACAAGTAAGAAAGGGTCAGTCAATTGGAAGACATTCTAGAAAAAGTTTGAGAGCTATCCTTCACACTAGGCATCTATGTAAGTGCCGGCAGGGTGGTTTGGAGGTTTTAGGCCATTATCTCAGGAAGTATGGATAATAGGGACCGTGAAAGCAACATTCTGCAAAAAATTTCAAATAGACCCGAGGCGAATCCTCAATCTGCACTTTCCCCTAAATGTTGTGTGACATGTACTCGCGGGATGGGATCGATATAGTGCATATTCCAACTTGGTACATAACTGAAATAAATAATACTATGTGCAATGTTTGGACCAATCAGAAACTCCATGTGTTTAGATTCAGAACAATTTGGGCAAAATCCCAACAACAAAAAATATAGCTGCGCGGCGGAGCAAAATTGGAGCCAACGAAAAAATGGAAAAAGGCAAACCGTAAATAGAAAATAGCAAAAATTAGCAACACTTCTTGTAGTTTCCGAACGATATCGGTTTTAAAAGGACACTTTTATTTTTTTCTTATATGGCAAATAACAAAATTCCTTTGCAATTCCATTTGAAAAAAATTAACAAAATTTTCGCGAGCACATCTACGATTTTTGGTATAGAGTTAAAGGAAAAAAATCTGGTTTCAAATCTGCTCGCGTTCACGAAATTGGCCGATGCGCGCAAAAGTTATAGCGGTTTTTATCCTCTTATAAAAAAATATATTTTAAAATTTCTTATTTTTTGTATTGAGAAAATGTAAGTATATATCAGTAACAGCATTTGATACCCATCCGTAGATGCACCAAAATTTCCAAAATGTGATTTTATTTTCGCTGAAAATCAAAAAAATTAAAAAAATCTGGCAATAAATTTAAATTATACTAACTCAGAGTCCGTATAAACCTCTAAAAACTAAATTAAAAATACGTACAGAAACTAGACAACGCGTAAAAAATGTGAAACCAAAATTATAAACATTGGCTTTATAAATTGCATATTATAACAACAACCAAAGTGAAACAACTCATTGTTGGAAAATATTGTTACAAATATATTTTTGGTTTGTTTCGAAAAATTAGAAAAAAACAAGTAAGAACAGACTATAGTCGGACGGGGCCGACCATGTGATACCCTATACCACTATCCCTGTGCACTAGCTTTCCGGGCTAGCTTTTGATAAATGATAACTTTTATTTAAATGTATACATTTATTAAGTAATAAAGAAAACAATAACATGTTGAAATAATAATCTACATACATATATTTGTTCTAAAGCAATAAATGTAAAACAGTAACTAATGCAATACTATAAGTGCAAGAATTTTGTTCTCATGTGAAAATGTAACATTAAACTATGTTATAATCAATTTTATTAAGATAACATATGAAACATATTTGGGCGAAACGCGTCTTCTTGGGATAAAGTTATAAGATGTGCATTAGAAATTTTACCAATTTTCACACAAAAGTTTTGATCAATTTAACCCGCTAAATATTATCCGATCATACCGTTGACTTGCACGCTACTTCTTCATCTCAAACCAAAACTACGTTTAAAATTTCGCGCCGATCGGACTATTATTGCGACCTACAGAGCGGCTACAAAATCGAGCAAAAATTTTGTTTTTGGTCCATTTCATCCCTTTAACATTTCACGATCATCGCCAAAAACTAATCAGTTCTATTCTGGTCCAAACCCGACCTCCATACTAAATTTCGTGACAATCGGTCCATAATTGCGGCCTCTAGCTTGATTACAATTTTTAATGGACGGACAGACGGACGGACGGACGGACGGACACACATCGCTAAATCGCTTTATCTCGTCGAGATATGAAGTTTGGTATACCACATGAGGGGTCTACGACGAATATTTCGCGGCGTTACATGAATTTTTGGGAAAACAAACTTATTATACCCTTTTCCACATTGTGGTATAGGGTATAAATATTTGAGAGTTATCCAATTATTTCGCTAAAATCTAATACATACATTAAAGTATTCTGCTAAAACTTTATCAAAATATATGGTTTACCATCGTGAAAGCTTAACTGCTTACTGTGATAACTTATAAGGATAGGAAATTAGGAGTAATATTGAATTACAATCATTCAAAAAACGTAGAAATTAAAAAGCCTATCCGATTTTGGATAAAGCGAATCAATCTCTTTCAATATTTATGCATATTTCGATGTTTCACTCAGCGGCCATTCTGTGCCGCCAGTTGCATCATGCACTGCAAAAAACCTTAAAGTTGGTAAAGTCGCGCAATGTGCATACGATTTTGATGCGCATCCGGTTTCATCAGCGTCTATCAAAAACCGCGGATGTGCCTCCACATTAAATTTTTGGCGAAATACCCATATTACTCGCGTATTTCTGTTTTTTATGACACGCGTTTTCGCAAATATTATAATCGCGAGTAAAGGATTCCATTTATGTAAAAATTTTTAAAGAAAATCGCGGTTTAGTACGCGGATTTGTCAAAATATATTTTTGCTGATTTTCCGATTTTCAAGGTATCTATATCCGCGGTTTTAGTAGATGAATTCGATCGCGGAAGGCTTCATTAGAACCGTCACGAAAAAAAAACTAAATTCACGCGGGTTTCAAAGGAAATTGAATGACAGTTGTAAATTTTACACGCAAAAATATGTTTTGTAAGAAAATTCACGCATGAAATTTTGGCTTTCGACTCCAATTACTAGGATGCTGTAAGGAGCACACTCATGAGATATGCACCAAACGACGTAAAATCACGAGTTCTATAATTGTGTTATGACTTTGGAATATTATATTCTTGCGCGTCCGAATTATTAAAAAAATTCGAAAAACCCCGAAATTCCGGCTTCAAAATGTCAGCATCAATTTTAGGTGGATGCAGTGGATATATCGAAAAATCATACACTGCTTTCTTATTCCCCATGGAGTATTCTGTGATTCATTCTTTGGGAATAGGTCTATAAAATGTAAGGTTAAGCCAGAAATCGCATGGGAACATAAAAAAACTTGTTGGCTTCAACCCAACACAGCTCCCACGAAAATTAATTTTAATGGTCGACATTATGGGATCCCTCCTAAAACACTTCATTTTAAAGAATTGTAGTCATACTTTATAGAATATGTTAACAGTTCGCGAAATCTGAAAGGGTGAATCTCGGATTCATCGATTGCAAAACATTTTTGTTATTTACCATATACATATATGTACGTAAATTCACAAAATATTTTTATTTATAAAACTTCAAATATTGCGTTTAACTGACAACGATAAATCAACTACTATCACTTCATTACACTAACAACGAATATTCGCTGAAAAAGTACATCGAGTGACAGCTTCAAACAGTGTTACCATATCGAAACATAGACTTCGTCACAGAGTTACCAGATCGATTTCGCCGCCCCTTATCCAGAATTAACGGCGTTTCACGAACGTGAACAGCATGCGAGAGTTATTTTGAAGATTTTTCATTTTTGTTGGTGTAGTCAGGGTTTCTTGGAGGTTTTAGGTCATTATCTTAGAAAGTATGGACTTGCCCCGGAAAAAATGGTACCGTCGTAAAGGCGGCCGCAAGGACAACCTGCTGAAAATATCAAAACGATGCGAGATGAGCTCTTAAAATTCACTTGTAGGCGGTACCCGAAGGAGTGGACCGATATAGTCCGTATTCGAAACCGATTTATATCTGGAAGAAGTTATATGATGTGCAAAGTTTGGACCAAATCGATTGCCCCCTTTATGAGTTATCGTTCACACCATTTTACAGAAAATTTTTGAGCTTCTGTAGGGGAGTGACCCGAAGGAGTGTACCGATATGGCAGATGTTCGAACTTAAACTAAGCTCTGGCAAAATCGTATTACGAAGTGCAAAGTTTGGTTCGAATCGGTTGATCCTTTCGAGAGTTATCGTGCCCACCATCTCGCACATACCGGAGGTAAAGGTAACCTATGAATATTCCCAAAGCTGGGAAGGCGAGTCACCCACTAACTAAAAACTTTAGAACAATTAAACTTTCTCCCATTCTACTAGATATTTCATCTGAAATTTAGGCCATAAATATATTCAAAAAATCTTCGACCTCATTAGACCTATATCAAGGGAAATTAGTAGAAGAATATGTATAGTTCAAACTTTATTTTGGTGGGCTTTCTGATTAGAGGTGGCATGCAATAACTTTGTCAGAAACACACGAATTTACTCCATCCTAGTGGAGTGGATTGATGAGATGCTAAGAAGCTGAATTTTCAATTCGCATATAGGAGAGAGTGGTAAACTGTTCATAGAGAATAGAGTTCTCTTATATCTATACTGGCTTCTGACGATGAATAAAATTCGTGTGTGTTTCGGCCAGCTGAAAGCTAAGGTGGTGGCTTATATCCGAGCAGTAGAGCACCTTGACTCTGGTATAACTGTCAACCTGGGTCCATGACAATGGAAAACGCAAAAATCTCCAACTCCAGCCACCAGGTTTGAAATGAGTTACTTTGAAATTTTCTCCGAAAGCTAAATACCTTAATATTACAATATTAGTCTGCGCTCCAGCCAGCCAGACATACAGACAAATTGTTTGACACGGATTTCGTTCAAACATACTTGTGGTCTAAAACCATAACAACTAGGCAAATTTCCTTGGATTTTGAATAAAGCTAACCTGTCGCACAAGAGTAAAATTATTAATATATTTCTATAAGATCATATTCTGAAATAAACTATTTTGAATCATTTATATGCATAATCCCTTTTAATGAAAACCCAACAAGGAGCTCATGTCTCTTTCTTCTTTCTCTAAACCGGTACCCTTCAATTGAACTTAATTTTTAACTACTGTCATCTCTGTACTTCTAGATCTGTAGTGTAAAATGCACGTGATAAATTCCAAGCTTATATCTTATTTATATTTCATATTCTTAATTTTTCTTGATACATTTTTCTGGGTGGGTCACTAACTCGATGTCTTAGCTTCAGTTTTTTATATCGATTTTGCGACATAAACCAACTAAATTTTCCCTTACTTATTTTATAAGCAAGTTATCATTCTAATGGCACAATTATATCATTCATTATTAAGACGACTCACGTGAAACGCACAGCCACAACATTCCCTCTGTTCTTGTTGCATTCACATACAAAAGACTCAACTTATGTTAACACTGCAATAAACGAATAGGTAATGGGTCGTTTAACTACCAAATAAACTGGTTACCTTCGCATCTCAATACCTGTTAGACAACATTGGATTTATGTTTTATTACCGACCGCACATTTATATTATTGTCTTGGAAAATGTTGACACTGCTATCGGCATCGTCATGGTTATAGACCTCATTTTGCAGACTTCAAACGTTGGTTTTGATTTGACATGGTTTGGCTTGGTGAGTAACGCAACCGCATAAAATTTTAATATTCTCATTGTAAGTTGTCATCAATAATATGTTTCAGTTGAAATTTAAAGCTAGGTCAGACCTTAAACAGCAACAACTATAAAAATTATTAAAAAATTCGCAATCGAAAATGTTCTCACATTAGTGTTCTAAAGAAAAAACCGTCAAAGCTACTTGTATTTCAAATGACATGGTGGTAAAGCCGCAAAATCAATCAAATCGACAATCGACTCAAATTGTCTCAACCGCAGCAACCGTGAAAAGAAACACTAATGACCGACTAACTGACTAAATCAACAACCACCAAAAACAGAAATAAACAGCAAAATATTGCCAAAAGCCGTTTCATGTAGTTGTTGCTGACTTTTTTGCTTAGTTTTTTTTTTCAGTTTTATGTATGCTTCATCAAATGAACATTTGATGTTTAGTTTTTATCTTCAAAGTGGTAGTCAGACATCACTCAATACGGCAATTAATAATATTCTCAAGAAGTCATCATTTGTCAAGTCTTTATAGACAAAAATCTAAATTTTAAATAAAAAAGCACGAAACAGTAGTGTATAAAAACACCGAAAGACACCTTTACTGAATCCATATGATTTAGCATCTAATATTAAGAATTTATATTACTATATTATTTTTATATAACTAAACAAAAGTCAATGGATAAACGTCCAGAATGATGATAATAATAAGAATGTAAGAAGTAATTTTTACTATGATATCAAGTTTACATATGTCGTTTGCGCACATCGCAAATTCCTCCGATACATAGCTCGAGTGAAGAAAATTCTTTTCATATACCAAAAGCAGTAGAGAAAGAATCAAATACATGAAATCGTCCGAAAATCGGATATCGGATCTATATCCAAATCTGAACCGATTATGATATTATTTCGTACATTTATTTCCAGCATTCCAATTTTCATTGAAATCGGACATATATAGCGTGTTTAATGCGTCAAATACCTAAAATCGGGCGAAAATATATATATAGGAGCTATATCCAAATCTCAAGCGATTTCAATATAATTCGGAAAACTTGTTTCTCGACCAAATTCCGTCACAGGTTTCAAGTTTTTATACCCTACACCACAATGTGGAAAGGGTATTATAAGTTTGCTTTGGTAAAAATTCATGTAACACCGCGAAATACTCGTCGGAGACCCCTAATGTGGTATATCAATATTCATATCTCGGCGAGATAAAGCGATTTTGAGATGTGTGTCCGTCCGTGTGTCCATCTGCCCATTATAAATTGTAATCAAACTCCAGGCCGTAATTATGGAGCGATCGTCACGAAATTTGGTATGGAGGTCTGTTTCACATCAGAATATATCGTTTTTTTTAATTGGTGATGATCGTAAAATATTTTGCGGGTGAAATGGACCAAAAACATAATTTTTATCCGATATTGTAGCTGCTCTGTAGGCCGCAATAATAGTCCGATCGCCTCGAAATTTTAAATAAGTTAAGAGAATATGACAAAGAAGAAGCTTGCAATTTGACATGGCGATTAGATGGGTAAAAGGACCACAACTTTTGTGTGAAAATTGTGAAAAATTTTAATAAACAGCTTTTATCTTTATTGCTTTAAGAGACATTTCAGGCAAGTAAGCTATACTTGGAAGAGGAACGCTTGACCTTTCTATTGATGTCAATGTGTTGGTGTACATGATAAGATAAGAGAGTTACAGCCTAATATACCCTGTTATTTGTTTGTAGTGTAATCATAAACACGATACAGGTCGCAATTATAGCTCAATAATCACGAAATTTTGCACGAGGTAAGACATTAGGTCAAAGTAGATGCTTACAATTTTGGATGATGCTCTGATAATATTTAGCGGCTAAAATGGACCATTACTTTTGTATGAAAAATGCAAAAAAAAAATTGGTCTATATTTTATTCCACATATGGAAATAGATCTACTGATCTTCCCCCTGATGCAAATTGCAATAACATGTCTGCTAGATAACGGGCCTACTGCTTAATATATAACGTGTTTTGTGTAGAGAACCACATTTGCCCATTCCCAGTTTTTGCATTATTGCAAATTACATGGTGCCCTAACGCTTTAATTGTCCAATTGGATTTTTATACATACATTGCAGCATGAGTCGCTTTGCCACCTTTTTTCAAAACGATTCCCCACCCAGGCAAAATCAAAATTTCCACGGTGGCAAAATATCCTTCAATAAGGTTTGCGACATTTTCTAAGTATTTTAGTCATGTAAAACTTCTCTACAAGTGGTGTCTTAGGACACGCCGTTCAGACTCGGAGATAAGCTGTGCGTCCCATATCATTAAGCGAATATGAATCAGGGTACACTCACTCATTGATATGGGAGAAGTCTCCCTTGTCCCTTCTAGGATGTTTGTGAAACAATTATTATATTATTTAAGCTTGGTGTGATACGGTACCAGAATGCACAAAGTTACTTCTTACAATGAGTTTATTTGTTCCATAAATAAATTTTGATATGTGGAAAGCTAATTCCCAATGGTAAATGTGTAGGGTATCACATGGTCGGCCCCGTCCGACTATTGCCTCTTCTTACTTGTTTAGACATTTTAAAGGTTTTAATCACAATATCCAATCGAAATTGCTGAATGGTTTCAATGTAATTTATGGTGGAGGTTATAACGCCGTTTTTACTTGTTTGACTTCATCTCGATTTGTTCACACTCGCGCTTTCCATTTTCCTGCTTAAAATATGTTTGTTTCATCCTCATTTTTTTCTATATCGCTTTAGTGTGTTATGCTTTGCTACTAATTGTGAAGTACCTCTGTGTGTTGCATTCTCCTTTTTAGGAGCAGCACGACACTAGAGTTGGACAATCTAGTTCCCGGAGCGGATGGATCTCTCTACTTCCTTCTCCCAAAGGGATCTAGTTAAAAATAGTCCCGAGGCCGATATAGTTCAATTAATCTCTCCTTTCATTGTTATATTGTTTCCGTCTTCCTGTAATCGACGCGTCTATCTGTTTATTCCCTCAGCATTTATGCTAACAAGGGTATATGGTAAATAACAAAAATGTTTTGCAATCGATGAATCCTAGTTTCACCCTTTCAGAATTCGCGAACTGTTAACATATTCTATAAAGTATGACTGCAATTCTTTAAAATGAAGTGTTTTAGGAGGGTCCCATAATGTCGACCATTAAAATTAATTTTCGTGGAAGCTGTGTTGGCATCAAGGTAGAAAAATGGGTAAAAATGGGTTGAAGCCAACAAGTTTTTTTATGTTCGCATGCGATTTCTGGCTTAACCTTTCATTTTATAAACCTATTCCCAAAGAATAAATCACAGAATACTCCATGGGCAATAAGATAGCAGTGTATGACTTTTCGATGTATCCACTGCATCCACCTAAAATTGATGCTGACATTTTGAAGCCGAAATTTCGGGGTTTTTTGAATTTTTTTAATAATCCGGACGCGCAAGAAGATAATATTCCAAACTCATAACACGATTATAGAACTCGCGATTTTACGTCGTTTGGTGCATATCTCATGAGTGTGCTCCTTACAGCATACTAGTAATTGGAGTCGAAAGGCCAACATTTCATGCGTGAATTTTCTTACAAAACATATTTTTTGCGTGTAAAATTTACAACTGTCATTCAATTTCCTTTGAAACCCGCGTGAATTTAGTTTTTTTACGCGACGGTTCTAATGAAGCCTTCCGCGATCGAATTCATCTATTAAAACCGCGGATATAGATACCTTGAAAATCGAAAAATCAGCAAAAATATAATTTGACAAATCCGCGTACTAAACCGCGATTTTCTTTAAATTTTTTTACATAATTGGAATCTTTACTCGCGATTATAATATTTGCGAAAACACGTGTCATAAAAAAGCAGAGATACGCGAGTAATATGGGTATTTCGCCAAAAATTGAATGTGGAGGCACATCCGCGGTTTTTGAAGAATCTATTTGAAATAGGTGTATATTGACGTATTTTTGATGGGCGCTGATGAAACCGGATGCGCATCAAAATCGTATGCACATTGCGCGACTTTTACCAACTTTAAGGTTTTTTGCAGTGCATGATGCAACTGGCGGCACACAATGGCCGCTGACTGAAACATCGAAATATGCATAAATATTGAAAGAGATTGATTCGCTTTATCCAAAATAGGATGCGCATCAACCGACTTTAACTAATTCGCGAGTTACAGGCTTTTTAATTTTCATATCTTTTAAATGATAGTAATTTCAATATTACTCTTAATTCCCTATCCTTATAAGTTATCACAGTAAGCAGTTAAGCTTTCACGATGGTAAACCATATATTTTGATAAAGTTTTAGCAGAATACTTTAATGTATGTATTAGATTTTAGCGAAATAGTTGGATAACTCTCAAATATTTTTTTCTAATTTTTCGAAACAAACCAAAACATATATTTGTAACAATATTTTCCAACAATGAGTTGTTTCTCTTTTGTTGTTGTTATAATATGCAATTTATAAAGCCAATGTTTATAATTTTGGTTTCACATTTTTATACGCGTTGTCTAGTTTCCGTACGTATTTTTAATTTAGTGTTTAGAGGTTTATACGGACTCTGAGTTAGTATAATTTAAATTTATTGCCAGATTTTTTTAATTTTTTTTGATTTTCAGCGAAAATAAAATCACATTTTGGAAATTTTGGTGCATCTACGGATGGGTATCAAATGCTGTTACTGATATATACTTACATTTTCTCAATACAAAAAATAAGAAATTTTAAAATATATTTTTTTATAAGAGGATAAAAACCGCTATAACTTTTGCGCGCATCGGCCAATTTCGTGAACGCGAGCAGATTTGAAACCAGATTTTTTTCCTTTAACTCTATGCCAAAAATCGTAGATGTGCTCACGAAATTTTTTTTTAATTTTTTTCAAATGGAATTGCAAAGGAATTTTGTTATTTGCCATATACACTTTCATACGGGTTATTTGTTATTGTAGCTTGTTTATTGTACTTATTCTCTATTTTAGATCAATTCAAAACAGAGTTGCCATCGTGCATGTTTTTACGGTTTATATTGGGATTTCGAATACCAGCTAAGAAATTACCTCGATAATCTTATAAATTATTTAATTTTGTTTATTCTATTTTATTTTCATTAATAATAATTAATAAAAATAACATGGTTTGCTCTTATGAAATTTTTAATATCCACTCAGATGAGGAAATATCAATTTCATGTTGGTTATGTCTTAGTCAATGGCATGCTAAGTGTGCACGTGTTGGAGCCCAAATAGTTGAGGCTCTTAATGATAATATTGGTCTTCGATGGTGTTGCAGTAATTGTAGAAAAATTAACTCTGAATTCTACAATTTTGTAAAAGAGTTATCGTCTGAAATAACTGCGGCAAATAATGATTTACTGCTGGTACAGTCTCGGTTCTCCAAATTTACAACACTATTCGATAAATATTCAAATTTAGATGAATGTTTGTCATCGCCTATCGCGTCGGGTCAGAACCGCAAAAGGTCTGCATGAAAGGCGTCAGCAAAAACTGTACCTGCTCGTAGACCTGGCGTTTCTAGTGGAGGCTCTGTGACACGATCGGCTTCAGCTAATATACCTGTTGAAGTGGATCGCGTACAGACATCTGCCCATATAGCATCACTTGCAGTATCGCAGAATGTAATGGACATGACAGATGGAATGTCTACTCCTAAACCGCTGTGCGCTGAAGGTGATGCTCCAAAAGGGACTCCACTTTCCACTCATGTCGGCAATGAGTCGACACTTCCTCAGATTGTCTCTGCATCGGCAACTGCAACTGCTGCTGTTACGGCGCCTATCCTGCAAATTGCCTCAAAGCAAAAAACTGAGACTCCCCCATGAAAATGGTATTTGCTTCAAGGTTTGCGTTGGATACGTCCTTTGATGACATCAATTATTACATAAAATCTAAAATTAAAGGTGAATTCTATTTAAAAACTTTCAAACTCCGTTCTTCTTTCTCTAATAGATCTTCCTTTAAAATTATTGTTCCCCCCAATGTATTTGAAATGGTGATATCTAGTGACTTCTGGCCTAATGGTACTATTGTCAAAGAGTTTGTTGATAGATTTGATAACCTAGTGCGCTTGCCTCAACGAGTAGCACAATCATCAAAAAACTAATTAACTCTTTTAATCTATGTTATCAAAATGTTAGAGGCTTAAATTCTAAACGATCTCGATTATATGTTGAAAGTTTAGGTTTCGAATATTCTATTGTTGCCTTCACAGAAACTTGGTTAAAAAGCTCAGTTTTGAACACCGAAGTATTTTGTCCTAAATTCCAAATCTATAGAAAAGATCGATGTAATAAAAAAGGTGGTGGAGTTCTGCTTGCTGTTGATAATAAATTTTCTTCAAATATATTAGTATTGTCTGATTTTGATGATATCGAAATTATAGCAATTAGCATTGATTTAAAAAAATTCAAATTATTTATTACGCTATCCTATATTCCTCCTTCATCCGAATTTATTTTATATAAACGACATTTATTAGCAATTAATACTGTTGTATCAAAATTATCCGATTCTGATCGATTAATTGTTCTTGGCGATTTCAATTTACCGTCAATTAAATGGATTGCGTTACCAGACTCCGATGCGTTGACTCCTCTAAATTCTCCTTCACTCTCTAACCAATGGATTATTGACATAGTTACCCGTTTTTCTGAAATTAATTTGTATCAGATTAATAATATCTTAAATGTTAACAGTAGGACCCTTGATTTAGTGTTCGTAAATGATCCTCATTTTTTCGAATTATGCCGTCATTTTCCAATTTCTGTTCCCGAAGATATTCATCATCCAACATTGCTGATATCAATGGAATATGTTTCGTAAACGAATACGAAACGAATACCTTCTTATGAAACAATGTTTTGTTTCAAGAAAACTAATTTTCAAAAACTAAATTTATTAATATCTTCATTTAACTGGAACTCTATTTGCGTTTGTAATGATTCCTCAGACCTCGACGTAGTTCTGGATAAATTCTATTCCACTCTAAATAATTTCTTACTAGAATGTGTTCCCAAAATCCGTATTGTAAATTCTGACAGATCTCCATGGATCACTCCTGAATTAGTATCTCTAAAAAAATCCAGGAATCGACTTTTTCGAAAATTTAAGAAAACCGGTTCCACTACTGACTATGCTAATTATTCTATAGCTAGATCAAAATTCACATTAGGTTCTCGAATTGCATATAATCAATATCTAGAAAAAGTTAAAGTTGGATTTAAAACAAATCCAAAGTCATTTTATGAATTTGTTAATATGAAACGTAAGGTTTCCTCTAAACCCTCTGTTATTAAAAGCGATAATAAAGAGTTTGTTACTGACAAGGAAATAGCAGAATGTTTTGCAAATTTCTTTTCATCAACATATTCAGACCATGTTTGTAATTTAAATAGTCCGTACCCGTACCAGATAAACTCGGTTAGTACAATATACATGCCCTTCCTTCAAAGTGCTCAAGTCTTTAAAGGTTTACGCTCTTTGAAAATAAATAATTGCCCTGGACCCCATAGCATTCCAAGTAGTATTTTAAAATATTGCTCAACTACATTGCCTATTCCATTAACAGTACTATATAACTATTCCATAAAATATAGTTACTTCCCTTCTGTATGGAAAGAATCATTTCTAATACCACTTCATAAATCTGGTAGTTTGTCTGAAGTCTCAAATTATAGATGAATAGCTAAATTGAGTGCTATACCTAAATTATTTGAAAGGCTCATAACAGAAGTAATCACTTTTAAAGTTTTGCCTATTATCTGCCCCCAACAACATGGCTTTCGTCAGGGTCTATCCACATCAACAAATCTTATTAATTTCACTTCAGATGTGATAAACGGTTTTGTTCATGGTAAGCAGACTGATACGATTTATACAGATTTTTGTAAGGCATTTGATAGAGTTAACCAAAAGCTATTGCTTTATAAACTTGACCGGATAGGCTTTAGTAATTCATTGTTATGCTGGATCTCTTCTTATCTACTTGACAGGTCTCAGGTCATTTCATTTCGAAACTCTTTATCTAAATCTATTACAGTACCATCTGGCGTTCCTCAAGGTAGCCACCTTGGTCCTATTCTGTTTTTATTATTTGTGAATGATTTGCCTTCTTCAATTCCCAACTCTAGAATACTTATGTATGCTGATGATGTTAAGATATACTTAACTCATAAGTCACTAACTCAAGTTACATTACTCCAAAATGATTTAGACTCACTATCCAAATGGTGCAACATTAATAATATGGACCTTAACTTAAAGAAATGTAAACATATGTGCTTCTCTAGAAGATCTCCATTGCGTACACAATACAGTATTAGTGGTTCAGTACTCGTGACAGTCGATTCATTTGTCGATCTTGGTCTTTTGGTGGATACAAAATTAAATTTCAATAACCATATTACAACAATGGTAAATAAGGCTCATGGGGTCCTAAGTTTTATTAAACGTTGGGCTAAGGAGTTCTCAGATCCTTATGTTACTAAACAGCTATTTACTGCTCTAGTAAGACCTATATTAGAATATTGTTCCGTAGTGTGGGATCCATATTATGGAATTTATAGTGACAAAATTGAATCGGTACAGAAACAATTTTTACTCTTCGCCCTTAGGGGTATGAATTGGAATGATAATTTTGTACTACCCTCGTACACTAGCAGACTAAAACTAATCAGGCTACCAACTCTAAAAAGTCGACGTACAATGCTTAATTCAATTATGGTCTACAAAACATTAAATGGAGATGTACCATCAGACTTCCTTGTTGCATCAGTTAAAATAAATGTTCCATTTAGACAATCTAGATTTTATAAATTTTTATACACTAATTTTAATCGTACTAACTATTCGTCTAGTGAACCTATTAGCAAAATGTGTTCTGATTTTAACTCCCTTTATTGTAATATTGACTTTTGCATGAATATTGAAACTATTAAGTCGAATATAATTTCTTTTTTTAATGCATAATTTATTTATTTAGCTATAATATTGTTTAACTGGCTGAAGAAATTTCTGTAGCTGGTATTTTCCCTAAACATACTGCCCCACCATGATTCGGATTATGGTGTGTAAGCGATCCCCACGTTATGGGGAGGTCGCCCCCTCGGTCGGCAGGGGCGGGTAAGTGTGGCCTTTGGAACGTTCGAAAAAAAAATGTGCCTCATAGAAATAATTGTTTTAGAAACCAAGTATGTTTAGACGAAATGTGTTTCAGACAATTTGGTGTCGATTTAGCAATGTCGTCTGTATGGCATCCTGGCTGGTTGGAGCGCACGATAACTCTCGAACGGATGAACCGATTTAGTCCGAAATTTGGCCTTTGTAATATTTTGTCCAAACTTAGTTTAATTTCGGAGATGGCCCACATCGGTTCACGCCTTCAAGTACCTCCCCACAAAAGTTAAAAAATCTTCGGAAAAGTGCGCACATTTTTTCTTTCTTGAAGGGAGTGACCGAATTGGTCCACACTTGCTCCATATTGCTTTCAATATGGACTCCATCGGTCCACTCCTTCGGGTACATCCCATAGTTTCGGAAAAGTGATGTTTAAGAGCGGCTCCCGAATTGCTTTGACTTTTGTTACAGTCACTTCTACTCGCTGTCCCCATTACGACGATACAAGTTTTTTCAGGGGAGAGTCCATACTTTCTGAAAAAGGCGTATAAAAATCCCATGGCACCATGTGTAGTGGCTGTTGCGCACGATTCTCAACGGATCAGCCGATTAGGTCCAAAATTTAGCCTTCGTAATATGTTGTCCAAACTTAGTTTAAGTTTAAAGTCCACAGCTTCCGATACCTTCCCCACAAAAGTTCAAAACTTTTTGCTAAAATGGTGCGCACAATAACTATCGAAGGCAGTAACTGAGTTGGCCCATACTTTGTACATCGTAATATTTGTGCGAATTTCGAATATGGACTAGATCGGTTACCTTCCATACAAAATTTCGGAAAAGAGAAGTTTAAGAGCGGCTCCAAACTTAGTTTAAGTTCGAAGATGGGCCACATCAGTTCACTCCTTCTGATACCTCTGATGAACGGAGCAACCGATTTAGTCCAAAATTTGGCTTTCGTAATATTTTATCCAAAAGTAGTTTAATTTCGAAAGTGGTCCATATCGGTTTTCGTCTTAGGGTACCTCCCACACAAAAGTTCAACATTTATTTTTAAGCGCAGTTTGCGGTCTGTTCGAATATATTTTGGCAATTTACTCCAATACTACTCCTTGTGGTCCTCTTCACAGCGATATTATGGTTTTCACGGGCAAGTCCATGCTTTCTGATATAGTGGTCCAAAACCTCTAAGTTACACCGTGACCAGCAGAAATGACTGGAGGTCGCGTATCTATCGAAAAGAGATGACTACCAGAATAAGATCCACTTCCAAAATGGACCATGCCGATGCATTCCTTCAGGTACCTCTTCCGCAACTCTTTTGAGCTTTAATCCAAATATATACTTTTGTCGGCAAGTGCATACGTCCAAAGGAACAATAATATTTGAAAACCTCATAAATACATACTTATTGGTGAAAATGATTTTGATTGTGTAACCGGCAGTTAATCTGCTCATAGATGTAAGTTTCAGTTCACAAAGGCCGTGGATATATCTCTGTCGGCAACGCCGACTGATCTTTTATATTTGCTGTTTTCAACGTTTGCTAGATGAATTGTCATAAATAAATTGCAGCGAAGTATGTACTCGTATGTTCAGTAAACGATGTGGCAGTGTGGAATTAACAGAAGATCAACTATACGAATGAAAGGAACTTTATGCATGACAGAAACTGTACGAACTAGTTCCTGGTCCGGGATAGTTTCTTGGAACAACTTTACGACACTCATCTTCTTCCCATGTGTTCTTGATGGAGGGGTTTCGTAGCCATGGAATGGACAATGCTTTGAGCCATTGAGCAAGGTTCAGTTTAGGTTACATTTAACAATTGCGTTAGTTAACTGGATGTTTTCGCATTGTGCTGGGGAGTACTTTATTAGCTATCTGCAGTCGGGTGAGTACATATGCAACAACATGATAGTGATACGAGACGATATTTACTCCTCGAAATGATCGTACGTTTAGTGCGCAATTTCTGAATTTTGATAAATATAGAAACCTTTCTTTGCCCAGAAATGGAATAGAGCTTTTTCCCGACTCCGACTTCAGCAAAAATTCAGATCCCTGACATACTCTACCATTTAGTATACCTGCTGGAAGCTATGTACATATAACACCACACTTTCAACCGAAGAACGCAATTCAGCCTCTATAAAGTTTAGCTTGTCATTTGGCAAACATTCTCACTTGGCTGCTGTGTCACACTTGTCACTGTCCTTAGAAGTTGATTCAACTTTTCAAACAACCAGAAACTTTCTGTTTGCCACTGATTCTTAATATTTTATTTTTTTCTATTTGAAATTTAAATTCAGTACTACAAAATTTTGAGTTAAATGCTCTGTGAAATCTGAAATATCAAAGTTTAAATTTTGCCTACTTTTGCATCAGATTCAATTCACATTGGCTTTGTAAGGTAGTATTTTTGTTGTTGTTGCTGTTGAGTGTTATTAAGCGATTTGATTGTAGCTGGGTTAGTTGGTGGTGGGCAGTAACCACCAACCCATCGATGGTGGGTATGTTTAGTTGGTCAAATGTTTCGAAATGGTCCATATTATGGGAAAACAAAATTTAAATATTACTCAAAATCCTCATAAATATCAAAAGCCTACACCTGTTAAGCGGATCAATGAATCTCTGAAGGAACCATGGAATTACCTTTGCTCGTATTAGGATATTCGAAAACAAAACATGTTTTGAAATTATCTTAGCAATTTAGGTTATATCCTAGTAGGGAAACTGAAATTCCAAATGCCCACCTGTATGTCCATATATAGAGGAACTTGTTATTTTTACGTTTATTTTCATTTTTCCCCTGAAGTCTGTGGCAAATGGTTGTTGTTTCAAAACGTTGCAAAAGCCATTTAAAATCTACAGAGACGACATACACCAAAAAAATAAAGGTTGGGCCGCAGCGCTGCTCTAGCAATGTTCTATTGTATTCGAAATTTTATAGAGCACCATTGAGCAGATAGACGAACGGACAGACAGACAAACAATTGTCAGTTGTTTATACGGTGGCAGTAATTCTATTTTTTCTTCTTTTTCTTCTTGGGGCTTGTGATATTGGATGCAGTTGTTGTTGGTTGGTTTGTTTTTGATGGTGTTGCGACGGCGTCAATGGTGGTTCAACCCAAATTTAGCTAATAAACGGGTTTCCCAAAATTCACATAAATGCACTCAGCCAGCCAGCCAGTCAGCCAGTCATCGAGGTGAAGTCAGTCATCGGCGAAGACAAAACAAACAACAAAAATTTTGTTCACTTTCAATTTTTTGGAAAATTTTGTTGTTGCTTTGAACTCCAGACCGGTCGTCGTGGTCGTCCATCGCCGTCATCTCGTTTTGTTTTTGCATGCCCTGCCTGTCTGCCGCACAATGAGCGTGTACCAACTCTAATGTTTAATGGTAATGCAGATTACGTGTTCTTTTCGCTGTTTTGTTTTTGTTAACTGTTTTTCTATAGTTTTGTGGTGTGCCATTAGTTTCCTCATTGCCACTGCGAAAAGGTCATATGTGAATATTGCCGCTGTTCTTCGGAATAATTCATAACGACAATAGTTATTTTCTTGAATTTGCGTAATGTGGGTGACTTTTTAAGAATGGTTATTAGACCACTTTATATCAGGCACCTTAGAGAGATATATCCAATTTTATTTACGGAGGAATGCAACCAGTGTTTCATGAAAGCAATCCTCGTTCCGATAACACATCAGATAAATTCAGTCTAATGCTGTAAAAAAGTGAAGTTTTAGACCTAAATGACCTCTGGCCCTAATTATACCTCAGACTTTAGCTATAAACTTTGATAATATCAACAAGTAAAAAAACATTAAATTCGTCCGGGCCGAATTTTTATACAATTATTTTATTTTCATAATTTTGTGATGAGATTTTTTGAAGATTGAGAGTCCCTTATTGTTACTAATTCGGTTAGGTAAAGTCTGGCCGTACCGTACAATTTTTGATAGAGATGATTTTAACCACTGAAAACTTTATAGGACATCCAACCTTACCCGATTATTGGAATAAAAACTAAAAAACCTGAAATCGGTGCTAATGTTTTATAGAATCATACCAAAAATTTAATCTATGTTGACAGTTTTTGTGGTCGGTTAACAAATGTAGCTAAAATCCTCAAAATCCCGAAAAATGGGAGCTATCGTTATATGGGGGTTATACCTATGTTGATTTTTTGTGGAGAAGTGTTGTGGCCGTTGAGAAATTCATACATTAAATTACAGCTAGTTCGGTTAAATATTACAGCAACACCCTCAGAAGGGAGGGTACCGTTATATGGTAAATGGATTTTGAAAAATGTTGGTGGAGAAATGTTGTGACCCCTAAGAACCCTAAATGTCAAATTACATCTATTTTGTTAAAAATTTTAGTTAAAATTTTCAAAATACCGAAAATTCGGAGGTACCTTTATATGGGGACTATACTTTAGGACCTATGTTGACAGTTTTTGGAGGTGTTGTGACCCCAATAAACATTAAATGTACAATTGCAGCTCTTTCGTTTAAAAATTGCAGCTAAACTCTCAAAATACCGAACGTTGGGAGGTGTGTTACAAGCGATCCATACTATGGTGAAGGCCAAGTCAACCGTTGTAGTTCGATACGTTTTACAACTCAACCGTTGTAGCTGGATACGTTTTACAATATACCACCGACTTAACCAAGCAGAGGGCTGGGGGTATCACCTCCCCCGATTTAGTAATTTTTATACCCTCAGCATTTATGCTAACGAGGGTATATACACTTTCATACGGGCAAAATATGCCTCATCGATATAATGGTTTTAGACCCCAATTATGTTTGGACGATATATGTTTCAGCCAATTTGGAGTCGATTGAACATTGTCCGTCCGTCTGTCTGCCTGTCTGTATATCTGGCTGGCTGGAGCGCACGATAACTCTCGAAGGGATGAACCGATTCGGTTCAAATTTTGGCTTTCGTAATATTTTGCCCAAACTTAGTTTAAGTTCGAAGATGGGATATATCGGTCCACTCCTTCCGTTACCTCCCAAACATAAGTTCGAAAATGTTCAGAAAATTTGTGCGCAAGATAACGCTTGAAGGAAGTAATCGATTTGGTCCATACTTTGCACATCGTGAAATTTGTACCAGACTTAGATAAGGTTTCAATATGGACTCAATCGATCCACTCCTTCGGGTACCACCCACACAATATTTCGGAAAAGTTCAGTTTAGGGCCATCTCTCGAATCGCTTTGATTTTTGTTTTAGCAACTTGTATTCACTGCCCCCATACAACGGTACAAGTTTCATTAGCGGCAAGTCCATACTTCCTGAGAAAATAGCATGAAAGTTGCAAAAATCCCTATAACACCGTTTGAGGTGGTTGGAGCGCAGGATAACTCTAGAACGCATCTGCCGATTCGGTCCAAAATTTGGCCTTAGTAATATTTAGTCCAAACATAGTTTAAGTTCGAAGATAAGCCATATCGGTCCACTCCTTCAGGAACCTAACCCCCAAAAGTTCAAAAATGTTCTGAAAAATTGTTCGTACTGTAACTCTTGAAGGGAGTGGCGGAATTGGTCCATACTTTACACATCCTAATATGTCTACCAGATATAGATCAGGTTCAAATATGGACTATATTTGTCCACTCCATCGGGTACCTCCCACGAATGAAGCAACTTGCATTCGCTGCCTCAATTACGACGGTAAAATTTTTTTTCAGTGGCAAGTCCATACTTCTTGAGCGAACAGGCCGAAGGGTGTAAAAACCCCCTATGGCACCATATGTAGTGGCTGGAGATCCACTTCCATAATGGTCAATGTCGATCCATTCCATTTAGTATCTCCTCTCTTTAATCCTAATCAACATTTTTGTCGGTTCAAACGCCCAAAATTTGTAAAACCCCCTAAATACAACGTTTTTGGGAAAAATTGTTTCAATATACACAGGCTGAGGGTATATCTCTGTCGGCAAAGCCGACTGATACTTTTTTACTTGTTTTAAAGAAATGTTTGGATATTTTACTTACAAAATATTAAATTTTGTCCTTTGGGCCCCCTCCGAAATGGTGTCGAAATGCATTTCAGACTGCGTTCCTGCAATATACATGCCGACGGCGTCGTCTCTTTCCCTTTTCCAGGACATTGACCTTATTCTGCAATAACCCGTGATTATTCCTACCCTTACTTTCAGTTTGGACTTCTTCGTGGTAGGTTGGAATATAGTTCTTCGCTTAGAGGACGGGTCAGATTGACTTGGATACTTTATAGCTCGGTTCATTGTGCCAAATCTGGCTAGCCTTGCCTCGATATCTGTTTTCCAACTGCCCCATGAAATGGCACAAGGGCGGCTTTATTGAGTTGTCGACTTTAAAATCGTTTGACTCTGATTCGCAAAGCGATAGTTCATCCGCTACTTCATTTTCATAGATATGTTGCAATGACCCGGGACCCAAAACAAGGTAACAATTGATTTTAGCAAGGTGTTCTAGCGCTCCAAAACCGCTGCCCACTTGATAGAGTGCGATCTAAGTAATTAAAGGACCAGGTCATCTATATAGATTTTTTTAGCTAATCTATAAGAAGTCCAGAATGATCGTCTATAAAAACTACATTCAAGTCGTCTATAAAGATTTCCTCCAGTTTTTCATAAATACAGCAATATGTTAAAAAGGTCATACGATACAAAGATCATTTGGTGTAAAAAGGCACGGATATATTCTTCCATATATTAACAGCTGATCTTGCGTCTGTTAATGGTATCTTGCATAATCGTAATAATTTTTTACCAATGCCAAACTCAGATATAACTTGAAACACCATTGACCTTGTTGGGTTGAAGAAGGCAGCTTTATAGTCGACGAACAGTTGGTATGTGTCGATCTGTTTTTCATTATTCCATTTACCATAAGTAGTTCGTACAATACGCTCGACACCACTTTGTATGCGACCGATGTTTACGAGAGTTATACCTCTGTAGTTGGCAATATTCGTCTGAGGTTCCAGTGGTTGGGTAAGTATTTTTTGCAGTCAAATATTTTTAATCAACTGGGACATACTCCTTATCAGTACGCCGTCAGCGGACTTCAACAGTCCGGCAGAAACTTTATCACTTCCCTGCTGCCTTTCTGTTCTTCAGTTGATTAATCGCTGTCTGACCCCACTCTGGGTAGACCCTAAAAACCCAATGCGGTCGTTTGGGATTAGTTCTGGGGCATTCTTATCTTCACCCGAAAAGCCTCCACAGAATTTCAGGTATTTTGAAGTTTTTAGCTACATGTTCGGGGAAAATTTTGTATCATTCGGTACTTATGGTGGTTAAAAACGTATCTTTCAAAAATTGCACTCTTCAACACTGAAAATGCAAACAAATTCTAGTATGCATTTTTGAAAGTAGATATTTAGACTACAAAAACCCTAGTAGGGTTTTGTCCTGTCAGATCCAGTTCGGATTTAATGGTCTCATCTAAACCGGGCTAAATCTACACCTTTTTGCATTTATCAGTCCTTTATCTCAGAAACGGATAGGAATTTGGCCTTGCTGTCTTTAGCAATATTGTAGCCCTAAACTTATCTTTTGAAAAAAAAACACATAAGAAAAACGCCATCTAGGGCATCAAAATCTATAAAATATAGAACATTTTACATAATTGCTGAAATTCTGGTCAGTATCGCCTAAATTATTGGGAGTTGAACCAAGTAACGTTTTGCAAAAATCTTCCGAATAAAGTTCTCAACAATTCTTTAGAGCATTCTGAAACTCTAAAATGCTTACTTCATGTTGTTTCAGCTATATTTTGCATCATATCTTTTACAACACGTATTTCAAACACAGTTCACACCAACAGTTTATTCTCGCATTTCGGATTTCAATACATTATTGCTATTTTTATTAAATCGTTGTTGAAAAATGTACTGAAAACAACTGACATGTTCCGAAGAGTTGTGTATTACATTTCAGGGAATATTTTTCCAAAAGAAAATATTCAGAAAAAATTAACAGTTTTGGAGATACTGTGCGAAATATGGAATTTTAGCATATATTTAGCAATAAATGTAGTTTTTCGAGTTCATTATTTCTCCAAATATTTATACCCTACACCACTATGTGGAAAGGGTATTATAAGTTTGTTTTGGTAAAAATTCATGTAACACCGCGAAATATTCGTCAGAGACCCCCAATGTGGTATACCAATCTTCATATCTCGGCGAGATAAAGCGATTTTGAGATGTGTGTCCGTCCGTCCGTGTGTCCGTCTGTCCATTATAAATTGTAATCAAACTCCAGGCCGCAATTATGGACCGATCGTCACGAAATTTGGTATGGAGGTCGGTTTCACATCAGAACAGATCGCTATTTTAATTGGTGATGATCGTGAAATATTTAGCGGGTGAAATGGACCAAAAACATAATTTTTATCCGATTTTGTAGATGCTCTGTAGGTCGCAATAATAGTCAGATCGCCTCGAAATGTTAAGTAAGGTAAGAGTATATGACGAAGAAGTAGCTTGCAATTTGAGATGGCGATCAGATAATATTTAGAGGGTTAAATGGACCAAAACATTTGTGTGAAAATTGTGAAAAATTTTAGTATAGAGCTAATATCTTTATTCTTGGAAGATACATTCCGGGCAAGTAAGCTATACTTGGAAGAGGAACGCTTGACCTTTCTATTGATGTCAATTGTGTTGTTGTACATGATAAGATAACAGAGTTACAGCCTAATATACCCTGTTATTTGTTTGTAGTGTAATGATAAACACGCTAGAGGTCGCAATTATAGCCCAATAATCACGAAATTTTGCACGAGGTTGAGAGTTAAGTAGAGGAAGATGCCTATAATTTTGGATGATTATCTGATATTATTTAGCGGGTGAAATGAACCATTACTTTTGTATGAAAAATACAACAAAAATATTTTTGGTCTATATTTTATTTCCTGGAGGGCATATACCGGCAAAGTAGACTACATATGAAAATAGAACTACTGATCTTCCCACTGATGAAAATTGAAATAAAGCGAAACAATTATTATGTTAGAAATTTTGATATGTGGAAAGCTAGTTCCCAAGGGTAAAGGTGTAGGGTATTGCATGGTCGGCCCTGTCCGACTAGAGCCTTGGCTTACTTGTTTTTTCTGTTTTCTTATCTACAAATTTGCTTCAGAGATCAGAAAAAGATTCGCATTGGTTTCAGAGATATAGCCCCGAATTTCTTTAAAAACTCAATATTTAACCATGTTTAGATGGGGCCATAAAATCCCCGGCCAAACTTAATGTTTTTTACTTGTTTCTTCTGAAAATACTCTTCACCTTTCTCCTCTCGATATTTGCGCTGCGTGTTTCTAATGACTGCAGGTTTGCCTCTATGTCATGTTATTCTATTCAGTAGCCGTTCAACAATGGATTGTTAGGTGGTGGTTTTTGGTAACCATTTATAGATTTTGAGTGCAGTTTCAAGATAGTGGAATATTTTTTGCAACTGCGCTTCCACGTTATCGGGACAATGAGTGTCATCGTCTTCCAGCACTTGGCTAAGCTGAGCGGAGAAGACAAGTACAATCTGTTTTGTTTACTTTTTTCGAACATCCCATCAACGTCCTAATGGGTACCTTGGCTGCAACAAGGAAATGAATCAAATCAATAGTCGCTCCTCGAATCGATGAGCAACTAACACACTGGAAGAGTATCTTCCGCCTATCACAACATAATCGATTTGATTTCTGTTTTTTTTTTTAACAAATATTACAATCTGTATTTTAATCTAACTTTTTGTTCTACATATTTAAAAAAATAATGTATCGTTTAAATACATGACGAAAATCTATATTAACATTTTTGCATTTGAATATATGTATGTGTATCTCATGTACACGAATTCAGCTCCCATTAAAGTACCTGCTGTGTATCAATTAGTTGTATAATTTAGTTAAATATATTTAATGCTATTTGAAACCCGATATCCCTCGAAGCAATATTCGGTAGTTGGTTCAAATGCAAAGTGAGTGACTGAAACGGCTTCCTGTAAAATGCTCAATGCAATTATTTTGCCCAAATTCTATTATGTGTTTGTTGCTACATCCGTTGTTGTTGTTGCTGCTGTTGGCATCCCTCTTTTTTGGCACTTGAACACAATAACAGTAACATATATTCCGTTTGTTGGTGTTATCCCAAAATTTGTGCTGGCTAAAGTGCTGCTGTTTGCTTGCTGCCATGCCGCGCGTTCATTGTAGGGTTGTTAATTTAATAAATTGTGAACAACAACTGCATAATATCTGCATAGTTTGATATCGTTTTTGTTTGAGAGAGAGCGAGCTTAAAGTGATTTAATTAACTTTTAACTGGTCATTTGCCTTTGTAGTAGTTGCTGTTGTTGTTGGCTTTGCTGCAATCCACAGGAGATGATGTTGATAATCAAAAAGAAATGCCGCACCACAGAAACACTGCTCAAGCACTTATAGCCACTTAAATTAGTGACTGAGTTGTGTGTTCTGCATACAAAAGCAGCAGAAGGCGCCAAATCACATCATCAGGGTGCAATAGAATAAGTCGGGGCCCTGGGGCAATTTAATCTGCGTTTAGCTTGCTTTTGTTCTGATATAAATGCTATTTAATATCTCTTTAACTGATAATTGCTACTGTTTTCATACTGGTCAACCTTTTACACATTTGCATTGCCGCAGGAGATTTTTTGGTGCATGAAAATAGAAAGGAAAATTGAAGTGTTACGAATAACTAATATTTAATATTGTACGCGAATTGCATTGAAAATGATGGAAAATAAAAGTAAATATATTTTGAACGGATAGAAATATTTTAATAAATTCCTTCAATTAAAAGCTCTTCATTGGGACAACGTTCAACTTTGGATTTTTTTTTTAAATTTTGCATTATAATTTGTTTTTATGCCCTCCACCATAGTATGGAGGGTATATTAAGTTTCTTTTTCCATTTATAACGCACTGACATTTGCAACACTATAAAGTATATATGGGGATTTCTGAGTGAAATCGGATAACACAAGTAAGAGGGGGTTATAGTTGGACAGGACAGACTATGTGATACCCTACTCCACTACACCTGGGCACTATTTTCCAAGGAATTTCTTTTATATGATTGCGACATATTTTAGCCGTCCGGTCATAAGTACATAAGTTGATATACATGGTTACATACCGTCATTACTGGAAACGTAAGGTATTATTTTCAGCTGTGCCGACGGAGATATACCCTCAGCCTCGTACACAAAGAAAATAAGTAAACTCAATACTTATAACGTCTTACTTATTTACTTAGCTGACCCATTACAGAACATTTGTTCCATAGACCGAACTAAGAAAAGATCTCCAATTCTCTCCGTTTAGTGCTTCGCTTTTTGGAATACCGCGCCTTGTCATCTCTTCATCCACTTGTTTGCGCCATCTATTCGTTGGCCTAGCCAACGCAATCGCTGCATCTCGATACGTTTAACTATATTAATGTCGTTGTATATCAGATACAGCTCGTGGTTCATACGACGTCGATATTCACCGTCAACGCAGATTGGACCGTAGATCTTTCGAAGATCTTTTTATTTCACAACTGATGTCGTTTGTTGTGTTTACGGCGGTGCCGAGTTATACGAAGTCTTTTACTACCTCAAAATTATAGGAAACAACTTCAACAGTTGGTCTGATCTCAATGGACGCATTGCGCGTCGACACCATCAGTTTGGTCATCTCGCCGTTTACCGCCAGACCCACTTTAGAAGATTCTCCTTCGGCCTTCATAAAGGTATCGGTTACTTCTTTTACTGAGCGTCCCATGATGTCTATATCATCAGCATAAGTGCCACTTCTTTTGACGTTTGCCTCTCGCATAAACTTTTCTAGCAGGATGTTGAAAATATCACACGAAAGGCTGTCTCTTTGATTGAAACCTGTTTTGGCACAAAACTCTTCAGAGAGGTTATTTCCTATTTTAACTGAAGATCTTGTGTCAGTTAGAGTCATTTTACAAAGCCGAATGAGCTTTGCGGGGATACCAAATTCAGATATTGCTTGGAATACCTTTGAGCGTAGCGGGCTGTCGAAGGCTGCATCCCTTGGGTCTTCTCCAGGATTTGCCGCAGGGTAAATATATGGTCAATGGTGGACTTGCCAAGTCTAAAGCCGCATTGGAATGGTCCAATTATTTCGTTGACCATGGGCTTTAGTCCTTCTCACAATATCCCTGACACTATCTTGTAGGCGATAGATAGAAGACTTATGGACGGGACACAGGATGCTCAGGTTCCAATCGTCGGGTACGCGTTTTCCTGCCAGATGGAGCTAACTAGCTGATGCATACACCTTATCTTCATGTCGCCTACGGTTTTAAACAGCTCGGCTGGTAGGCCATCAGCTCCTGCCGCCTTATTATTCATCTTGGCCGGGTGGTATACATTCAATACCATCTTCTGGGATTGGATCAGTGTTATCTTCGTCGACTTCGCTACTGTTGGATACCAACAGTTTGGAAAAATGGTCTTTCCATATCCTTAGCACACTATCTGTATCAGTTACCAGATTACCTTGCTGGTCTCTACAGGAGGATGTGCCAGTGCCAAAGCCATCCGTTTGATGTTTCACTCTTTGGTTGAATTTTCGGAATTCATTCTGTCTCCTGTACATCTCGATTTGTTCACACTCCCGCTTTTCCATCTCTCTCTTTTTCCTGCGGAAAAGACGTTTCTCCTCTCTCCTTTTCTCACGATATCTCTCTCGTGCGCTACGCGTTGCTACTGATTGTAAAGTAGCCCTATAAGCCGCATTTTGCTCTTCGGTGGCAGCACGACACTCCTGGTCATACCATGGATTCCTTGGTGGAGGTCTCTGGTATCCAAGCACGGATTTTGCGGCTGTTTGCATGGAGTGGCAATGTTTTGCCATTGTCCTGATATGTTATCGGGACGAGGAGTGATTTGATTAAGCAGATGGGCCAGTTGAGTGGAATATGCTGTGGCTATCTGTTGTGATTGCAGCACATCGATGTCCAACTTCCGCGTTGTGTCTGTTGGCACTTTGTTTGCTACGTTTAATCTACAAATCCGACCAACTACAAATCCGCAACCAAACTCATGCTTTGTGTCATGGCAGCTATAATACAGAGCGTTACCTTTAGATGTTGTTGTGACGCCTTTCCCGTTCCATCGTATTTTCTGTATGGCAGTAATGTCGGCCTTGTACTTTTCAAGGGCATCTGCCAATGCGTAAACTGCACATTCTCTAAAAAGAGTGCGAACATTCCAGGTGCAGATTTGCAGATCATGATCCTTAAAACGTTTGCGGGGTTCGTCAACTTTAAAGGGGTTTGTTTTTGCTTTTCTTTCGTTTTTTCATAGTAGTCTGTTTTTCTAGTGGAGGGTTACTTACCCGACGCCCAAACCCAAGTTTTTAACGTTCTTATGGGTGAACGCGCGGCACATGTTAGCTCACTACCTTTAACGGGTGTTAAAGGCAGTTCCCCAGGTGACACCACGGTCAGGTCAGTGTCCAATTGAGATGAAAGAGGGACCAAGATAAAGCCTGGGCTTTGTCATGTTAAAGCCGGTCAGGAAAGTCCCTTGGTATCTTCCAAGCCCTACGTCACCCTTATGGTTTTTTTTTTAAATTTTGGGCTAATTTCCCAAGAAGAATGGACTTTGACCCCCAAAAAATTGTACCGTCGTAACAAGGGCCACAAAGACAATTCGAGTCGAGTCCTTAAACGGCACTCTTTCCAAATTTGTGCGGTTGGCACCCGAAGGAGTGTTCCGATGTAGTCCATATTCGGATGTAATCCAAGTCCCTAAGAAATTATAAGATGTAAAAAATCTGAACAAAACGGTTTCTCCCTTCGAGGGTTATCTTAGCACTAGTCAATTGAAAAAAAATTGCACGACGCGTCGTAAAAGGGGCCGCAAGGCGAACATGTTCAAACAAATTCAAAACGATTCGAGAAGAGCTGTTAAACTATGCTTTTCCCAAAGATATATGCTGATATATGCATGGAAGTAATAATTCCACATCCCTAGTTTGGAACAATTCAGTTACTTCCTTCTGGAACTATCTTAGCGAAAAATGTTGAACTTTTATGGGGGTAATTAACGGAAGGAGTAGACCGATATGGTCTACCTTCGATCTTAAACTAAGTTTGAACAAAATTTACAAGACATGAAATGTGAACCAAATAGGTTGACTCTTCGAGAGTTATCGTGCGCACCAGTCAGCCACACAGACGGACGGACATGGGCAAATCGACTCCAAATTGTCTGAAATGGATTTCGTCCAAACATACTTCGGGTCTAAAATAATTATTTCAATAATCTCGTTTGCCTAAATGTTGAGGGTATAAACAAATATTAAAAGAATTTTAGAAATTGTTTTCGGTCATTTTATCGAATCGATCAATGAAAAAAGACCAATATTTCGAGGTAATATTACATTACTTTTTACCAAAGGTATCGCAAAAACTTCAAGACTCCGTACATCATTGTAATTTGCAACAATTTAAAAACCTTGGAATTCTTCCTTCAAACTTGTCTATCATGATTACGACATTTTGTAACATGGAATGTAATTGTAGTTCTATGCAAAAAAATCACAATAATAAAAAAACCGAACAGATATATTCATGTTGGCTGTCAAAAATTGAATTTGGATATTTTTCCCACAAAAGTTCACCCGCTAAGAGATATCCGCTCATTATCCAAAATTTTTGACATCTTCCTTGACCAAAAATCTTACCTCAGGTAAAAATTTGTCTGTACTTAACTATAACTGCACGGAGGAAAAAAATGGCCTCTCTAACATATGTTCCAAACATATTTTGCAGCAAACATACATAACATATGTTTGGGTCCTAAACACAAATATATGTTTGGATGCAAACAAATACAAACCCAAAAGCCACAAAGAAAAACAAACACATTCAACGGTGGGCGCTTACTGAGAGCAAGGGAGCGTAAATTTCAATGTAAAAGACACTGAAATGTATGCTCACTTGCTAACAATAAGCGCTCACTGGCTATCTCTAGCATATTCACACATTTATAAATGGTGGTGGTTTATTGAAAGACATACAAATACCCAACACAAAAGCAACAACAGACATATAGGTACATTAAAAATTCCAAAGAAATACATAACAAACTTAAATAAAAGAAAAACTGAATGAAATAATTTATAAAAAGTCACACTTTTAAAAAGAAAAAATATTTCATTTATATTATTCCATTTATTTAGCCTCAATTTTTTGACTGAACTACTCGTATTGTGGCACTTGATGTTCCCTGCAGTCACGAAACTTCCTCACCAAAATATGTCAACATAGGTTCGTGTTTAGGTATAGGCCCCATAAAACGGTACCTCTTTTGAGGGTTTTAGTTACATTTTCTTACTGAATTTGATGTCCATCAAAAATTGTGGACATAGGTTGATGTTTTCTTATAGCACCCATACAACGGTAACTCTCGATTTTACCTCACCGAATTAGCTAAAATTAGGGTTCCCAGTTCTCAAAAAATCTCCACATAAAATTGTGAAAATTAATTATTCATAAAAGTTCAGAATAAAAGTTCTGTCTGGCCAAATTTAATGCTTTTTTACTTGTTTGTTGTTTTAATTTTTTCAGTTCAGTTTTAGTCTGCGTAGGCCCTAAAAACGGTACCTAGGCGACTTACATTCTTATTGGCATTTAGCATTGGATCAACAAATCGCAAATTCATCCCACTCCATGTCACCAAACCAATTGGGAAATATGACCACCACAACATTCCATTTCAATTTCATAAGCATATTTGATTTGGAATTCAATTAAAAATATTTTTCCACGCATATTTTCAAGCTTCATATTTGTCTCAGGTGTTTAGGAGTTTCCCATCGCACATTTCTCAACAAAACTCTTTGGAGATAATTAGTTTTGCTATCGTTGTTGTTATTGCTAAACATAGCCACAGCCATGGTGTTAAAAATTAATTTTATTCTGTTACCTAAAATGGACAAAAACGTTACTCATATACAATTTATACATCTTATCTTTACAGTACCGTACGTAGGAATGAAATTAAAGTTTTGCTCTAGTTTCACATTAAAAATCAATCACCGTAAAACGTTAATAACTACATATTATGCTTTGTTCATAATATGACCAGTGATATCCGCCCAAAAATAAATTGAATTTTAAATTTAAGTTGTACATTTACAAATTTATGTTTGCAACATCCGTCCGTCTGTCCTTACAGCACTCAATTCAATTGACACCATGAAGATTCCGACAAGCTAAATAAAGTAAATCCAAATTCTAAATGTAATCATGAGCTGCCAATTGCCAATATTGAATTGTTCTAATTAAAATGTGCATAAATTAAAGATTTACACGTTGTTAGATTAATTAACAGTATGGAGACTGGCGTCTAAACAGCCATCTAAATGTAAACATTTCTAACCGCCTGCCCTTGCATCTTACTGCATTGGGCGCCAGTGTAGCGAAGCTGATCTGAGCTGTTAATAAATTAATGACATTAAATAAATTATGAAATCAATATTACATTTAAAAGCCATAACATATGAGACACAATCAAATGTATTTATTACGCTGATACCATTTGTATTGAAGAAATGAGATAAAACGACGGCAACAACATAATGCTTGAATTCTCACAAATATCTGAGTGGTCTTCCAAATACAATGCCATACAAAATCGAGACACACAACACACGTGAAATTTATTGGACCAAAATGCGTTGCGTTTTTGTTTTTCTTTTTGTTTGAATTGTTGTGTCCCATATTGTTCATGTCACTGTTGTTTATATTTTGAAATGATTAACTTGAAATTTATTAATAAAGACGCATTATTTTCCAAAACACATGAAAGATTCCTAATGATCTACTAAATTATACGCCGTTTAGTGGGAACGCACAGTGTTAGGATTTGGGAAAAGAAACTATGTTTTTTTTATAAAAGATAGAATTGCGAAAAATTCCAACACTTGAAAGATATAACATCCACTTTGTTGTCAAACAAAGAGGATTTAAATACAGTTAAAAATTTTGATGTTGTCCTACCTGGAAATCTAACTATTTATTTAGGCTACATTACCACCAAGCGGACCATTCCAACAACATCGAGATCTAGCTCTGTATGAGGGCTACCCAGTGTTGTCGAAGTTGACGATTTATCGTCGTTTAGACGGCTTTTGGCCCAAAATTGGAAAATGACGATTTGGTGATTTTATGGTTTAAAATGACAATTTTTCACGTAAGCCAAAATTGCATAAATGTTCTTAGCAATTTCCAGTCAGATTGACTATATTTAGGTACATATCTGGAATACTGGTTTTTACCTTGCTGAAATGTCCGTTTAGAATTATCAATGGATGAAAATTATCCTTGAAAAGTTTTCGAGATATAATGGGAATTGTATTGTGAAAAAAATAAAGCTGTAAAGAACCCCTATGGAACTATGTTTAGTGGCTGCAGCGAACGATAACTAAAACGGATCGGTCGATTCGGTTCAAAATTTGGCCTTCGTAATATTTTGTCCGAGCTTAGTTTAAGTTCGAAGATAAGCCGTATCGATTCACTCCCTCAGGTTCCTGCCTCACAAAAGTTCAAAACTCCTCACTGAAATGGTGAGAAGGCAGTAACATTTCTACGAAACATAGATCAGGTTCGAATGTGGACCATGTATATATGCTAACTCCTGACACTCCTGTCCCTTTGGATGATCACAATGGACCGGAAGTCTCCGAGTGACGCAGTCACACTTAGTGGCTGCACATCTCCAAACCTAACCTAACATGTGCCCAAAATTTTGGGCGTATGAACCCTCAAAATATGGATTGGATTAGAGCTCAAAAATTTGCGGGGGATATCGATAGACAGGGCTTTTGTAACATACTTGCCCACACGCAGAAAAATATATGTTAGAAATAGGTTTGGATCCAAACAAATATTTGTTTGGGACTGGTTGCAAACAAATATATGTTTGGATCCAAACAGAATTTATTTGTGACCAAACAAATATGTGTTTGCAACATTTTGTAACATATCTCAATTTTATTTGTTTGGGTACCAACATTTTTGTTGGAACATATTTTTTATGGGTGGAGAAATGATGTTTGTCACAGAGGAATTATTCTATTGGAAAAGGAAGAAATCGCATTTAATATTGGTAATTACATAAATGCATATGTATATTTGAAATATCGTACATCCATATTTATTTATAACATTACATAATCATTTGATTCCAGATGCCGATTCCCAGCTAATGATTTCAACTTTGAGGAAAATGTTTTTTATTTCATAACTAAGGAGAAGCGTTCAACGATGTTTCTATATATATTTTTCTTTTTAAAAGTGTGACTACAAATTATTTCATTTAATTTTTCTCTTATTAAAGTGTGTCATGTATTTCATTGGTATTTTGTAAATACATATGTGTCTGTTTTTGCTTTGACTTTGAATAAACAACCACCATTTATAAATGTGTGTAAATAATTGAAATAGCCAGTGAGTGATTATTGAGAGCAAGTGAGCATGTATTTCATGTATGCATGTATTTCTATATTGAAATTTTCGCTCCTTGCTCTCACTAACCGCCCACTGGTGTATGTGTTTTTTTTTTTTTTTTTTTGCTATGGGGTTTTTATTTGTTTTCACCCAAACCTATAATTTGTTTGCACCCAAACATATAATTTGTTTGCAGAACCCAAACATATGTTATGTTTCGGACTGCTTGCAAACAAATATATGTTTGCGGCAAAATATGTTTGGGACATATGTTAGAGAGACGTTTTTTCTGTGTGTACGAAAAACATAATATCGCTGTAAACAGGGCCACTAGGAAAAACTTCGGTAAAATTTACCAAAGAATTCTCGAACAGACCCTTAACCACACAAAAATGTTGAACATTTGTGTGAGTGGTACCCCAAGGTTGCTGCGTTTTTTAAGACATCGCGCGTACCATTTTAGCGAATATTTTCGAGCTTTTGTGGGGGAGGTACCGGAAGGAATGGACCAATAAGCACCACCTTCGAATTTCATATAATATACGAAGAAATATTACGATATCCAAGATGTGGACGAACACGCAGTATTCGGTTCGAGCTCTTCAGCCAATACATATGGTGGTGTAGGGATTTTTACACGTTTCGTGCTGTTTCCTCAAGACGTATGAACTTGCCCCTGAAAAAACTTTTACTGTCGTAATTGAGGCGGCGAATTGATTCGAGAGCAGGTCTTAAAGCGATTTTATCCGAAATTTTGTGTGGGAGGTACCCGAAGTAGTGGACAAATATAGTCCATGTTCGAACCTGATCTATATCTGGTTGATATATAAGGATGGGTAAAGCATGAAACAAATCGGCCATTCCCTTCAATAGTTATCGTGCGAACACTTTTTCCGAACATTTTTGAACTTTTGTGGGGGAGGTACCTGGAGGAGTGGAACGATATGGCTTATCTTTGAACTTAAAAAATTTTTGACAAAATATTACGAAGGCCAAATTTTGGACCGAATCGGCAGATCCGTTCGAGAGTTATCTTGCGCTCTAACCACGTTGTCGTAGAGGTCTTTTGCAACTTAAGTCTATTTTCTCAAGATGTATGGACTTGCCCCTAATAAAACTTGTACCGTCGTATGGGGGGAGTGAATACAATTTGTTACAACAAAAATCAAAGCGATTCGAAAGCAGATCCTAAACTGAACTGTTTCGAAATTTTGTGTGGGAGAAATTTTACGATGCGCAAAGTATGGACCAAATCGGTTACTCCCTTCAAGACTTACCGCGCGCACAAACTTTTCGAACATTTTCGAACTTTTATGGGGGAGGTAGCGGAAGAAGTGGACCGATATAACCCATCTTGGAACTTAATCGAAGTTTAGACAAAATATTACGAAAGCCAAATGTTGGACCTAATCGGTTGATCCTTTCGAGAGTTATCGTGCGCTCCAGCCTGCTAGACGGACGGACGGGCATGGCTAAATCAAATCCAAATTGTCTGATACACTTTTCGTCCAAAGTAAGTATGGGTCTAAAATCATTATTTCGATGAGGCACATTTTGCCCGTATGGAATTGTGTATACCCCCGTTAGCATAGATGCTGAGGGTAGAAAAAGGGTCAACTTTGGCACTGCGCCAACTTTCGTGTTTTTTTATTATTCTGCTCAAAAATAATTTAAAAAATAGTTTTGGCCAAAAAATTCCTGATTGAATAGGTCAACGTTTTGGTATAGCCACCATAGAATGGTTCTGCACGGTTTTCTGTTTTCTCAAGGGTTTAGCCTCATTATAACACAAAAATGACTGAAATTTAGTTTGGTCTTCCATGCATATTTTACAGCAGATTTTATCGAGAGAACTAAACTCATGCTGCTGTTGTTGGGTAGTTCAATGACGATTGTGGACCTCTTGCCCATTTAAACATCCTTGTTCATTTTCGCCGGACATTTCTTCAGCTTGGGCCGTAGCACTTTATCCGGCGCAACCAAACTCTGGCAAGAGGTCTCATAGCGATTACCTCTACCGGGATCAACCGTAGGTATATTTTTCCAGAAACCCCTTTGAGAACACGTCCATACATTTGATGGCCCTGTAACTACAATGTACCCTGCTAGAGTCGAAATGAGGCACAGGCCAATCTTTATTTGTAAAATATGTTCAGACAATTTAGTTTCTACTGGAGTAAATTCTGCGGTTATGATAGGCATAGCATTCCCTTTTTACCATTGGCCACGGTTGTGCTTTAGTTTGTTGTTCTTAGAAAGCTTCTAGCTTGCGGGGAGATGGACTGTCCGTGTACTGTACCGTTGGACACATTTTAAAGATTTTTTGTAAAACGAACTTCGGATGGACTTCACATTTCGGGAAGGTATGATTCTACTCGATTAATAAAGATTTATTGAACCGTGATAATATATTGTCCTTCCAGAATTATATTACTTCCTTATTTCTTAATTTCCTAACAAATACATATTACCAATCTCCAAACACTGTGTTCCACTTAAAGATAAACAGCAACAGCACAAAAGTTGCAAATAATAGCTACAAAATGCGGTCATAAAATAGATACTTTTTCTGTCTTATCTTGTTATGTTTATTGGCTATAAATACATGAGAAAACTTGTTTTTGTAATGTTATTCGATTGTTGGAACTAATCTACATGTTCTGTATGGTGGAGATCCAACGTTTTGCTTCAGTCCGTCCGTTTCTTTGAGTACATCTTAAATACACACGAGTATATATTACTTATGAACTTCTGAATAGCAGGCACTATCACAAAGACATACCACCAACAACAGAGCTACAGGCCAAGCTACGGTAAGCTAACCAGCGAAGCAAGTCATTGAGGCGAAAATCTCATATGTATAACTTAGCTTTAGTACTTCTATGTTCAATTCATTCATTCATAGCGATACATAAAAACGCATTTTGCAGCTATTTTGTTAGCAATGAAGCGTGTGTATTCACCCCTCCCCCCTTTCCAACGCTATGCAAATGTGTGTGTCCAGTCATTTATGTAAGTGTCCATATGCAGATGATCGCCCACGCGTATTCCTTTTGTTCTTCTTGTTTTTTGTTTTGGTCTCTGTGGGGCCGGCCAAACTAAGCCAGCTTACTAGTTAACCAACATTTGGAGGCAACAAATCGAAATTTATACATTACCACCACCAGCGACCGAGCGATTCTAAGGTTGTTTGTGGTTTGGATCGCTTTAGTTTGGCTTGACTTGGTTTGATTTGGTTTAGTTTTGTTCGTTTCGTTTAGCCTGGCCAATATCAGGCAGCCAAGTTTAATTGTATCTGTTATAGCTTAAGGCCGGGTTAACTGGTTGTGGTGCAGTGTTTCTTGTTTTAATATCTGGCGGAGGTTTTAGTCGTCATATATTTGCTGGATAGAGTTGTGTTGTGTTATGGCGATGGAAACAATCGAATGAAGGCTGTGTGTAACATGGTGACATTGCTTCAATGTTGTCAGGGATGCCGTTTGTAATTTCCCTGAAACAAAAAAAAAACAAACACATTTTTGAAAGATGATTGAACATTAGTCTGGAGCAAGTTACGGATATTCGGAATCTTTTGGGAATCTTCAGATAATTTAGAGGAGACAATGGAATAATGAATTAGTTGGAAATTTTTTATGTATTTCTATGGAATTTTGTATGTACCTATGCGTCTGTTGTTGATTTTGTGTTTGGTATTTCTATGTATTTCAATAAACCACCATTTATTAATGTGTGTATATGTTAGAGATAACCAGTAAGCGCTTATTGAGAGCAAGTCAGGATACATTTCAATGCGTTTTACATTGAAATTTATAGAACAGTAATGGTTTCGCTTGACTTATCAAAAGCCTTTGATACTGGCAAGTACTCCTCGCTGTTTGAGGACATCGATCAGACTATCCTCAGGCCAAGTTTGAAACGGTAGGAACGCAATTACAAGGGCTGCACGAAAACTATCTGGCCTAGGCAAGATCGCGTGTTGCCAGACGCCATTTGAATTAGTTTGGATAATTTGACAGTTTTTGTCTATACGTACTCAGGAAAGTTTGACATACGACCTTGTGTTGTTTACAGTGACTTGAAAAAATCACTTTTTCACAACCTCCGACGTGAATAATCACGGCAAGAGTGCATCGATCCAATTAAATCTTTGTATGTCGATAAAGGACCATCCTATATCGCTATGAAAAACTAGTTTAATGAATTCAATTGTGGCCGACACTCGCCAAAAAACGAAGGTCGCGAGGCTCGTCCATAAACGACCGTTGTGCCGAAAAAAATTAAGGCGTGCGTGAACGGTAAATTCAAGATCGCCAGGTTATAAAGCGTGAGATAGAGGCATCCTTGTGCACTTCTTTCACCAACTTACATTTGATATTGCATGAACAACTGGCCCCACAAATAGAGTTTTCTCGTTATATCCAGCAAAATTGGACAATTGCTCAAAAAGGGACTCTTGAGGATGGAAACGACGCTTAGGAGCCCGGAACAAAACAGTAATCGACCATTTAGGTCTTCGAAAGCGAGCCAAATCCATCGAATATTGCTCATGTAAGAAGCACTTCGAAGCAAACGGTCGCCTGTTTCTTCGGCAAAACTGACCGTGAGGCGAATATACGGCTTCAAAAATGTAGGAGGTTAATTCTGAGTGGTGCACTACAATTTGTTTGCCTGAAGCCTCCTACGAAATTCGTAAAACGAAGAAGAGAAGACGAATTATTCTGATTCATGACAATGTGAGCTCTAACACATCGATTCAAGCCAGCGCCATTTTGACCGGACAAAACGTGGAATTGGTGGGCTACCCGCCGTACAGCCCTCACTGGGGATCCAATGACTTTATTTGATTCCAGCATGTCAAGAAAAAGAGTGCACGAAAAAGCGTATAAATCTTGCTGGAGACTACTTTAGAAAACAATAAAACTATTTTTGATGGTAAATATTCGCGCTTTCATTATTCGGTCAGATGGCTGTCTTTCAGCCCTCGTATATGTCTGGAAGCCAGTCGTAAGTGGAATCTAGGAACAGGAAGTCCAAGCCCTGTAGGGTGAAATGCAGATAAAGAAACCTTGTTTATCTGTGGTGAGATATGCGGTGCCAGTATGGGCCGCGAATATAAGGGCAACGGGTGGAAAAATATGCAAACCTGTCAGAATGCCGCCCTGAGAACTTCAACGGGGTGCATTTTTATGTCGTTTGTTCCAGGTTGGTCCATTTTTTTATCTGGATACAGAGGGACTAGAATCAGGTAAATTAAATCGATACAACAACCAACATCACTCATCTCATCACCTTATTGCAAATACTGGAGAAAACTTAAGAGATGTAAATCCATCTGTATATGTATACACTTTTATTTGTCGGAAACGCAAAAAGGGTAACCCTGAAATATGTTTGTAGTGGACCAGTAAACAGCAGCAGTAGTTTGCGAAATGTTTTATGTATACAAACAACTTACCATCGCAGAGCGAAGTGTCATTGAGACTTGTTTAGGCGCCACATCTGTTTACCTCCTCGGCCCCTCCCCTCACCCTAGTTACTTCTATCGACAAATTTAACGCCTGCAATGCAGACCAAATGATGCATTTGGAACGAATGGTACAGAACGGAACCTTATAGAACAGCATCGACTAGAACAACTAACGGCCAACAAAGTGAATTCGTTTTCAATTTTATGCAAATGATCAAAAATTTGTTACCTCTATCTGCGGCAATTGATTACAGTCAACCGCAACAGTTAACGGGCTTTGAATTATTCCAATTATTTTGCTTCTTTGCGGTAATATATTCAAAGCAATTAAGGAAGAAAATAATGCAAAAGAAAAAATGAAGTGCCAATAATCTTATGATCTTATTTTAATTTAAAGATTTGATTTTTTTTTATCACAATTTCTTGACCTTATATTGTTGCCTCATTTTAATGTCCATCGCTGTATTTATTTTTTTTCACCTCCTAACATGTCCCAATTCACAGTTACAACTGACTCCCTCCGTGTATCGATACAAGTGTGACAACTGCATTTAAGATGATAAATTTTACTAATCGTTCGATAACAGCCTCTCAGACCTCGTGTACCTACTACCCCCTCTATCCGCATCTGTTCCTTTACAACATGTTGTAATTTTAGCCTGTACCATGCATTGGGGTAATTATATTGCAGCGACAATTCTAATGTCTTGTAATTATACTCGTTACTCAACAGCGGAGTGGAGCGATGACTGCTACAAATTTACCACAAAACGAGAATCCTTGAAATGTCACAAAATTGTTATGCGGCATAAATTGCTGAGTGAAGCCTCCAAAGGCAAGAGTTGTTATTATGCAGATCGGTTGTTAATTAGTAAATTACGATAATAATGGAGCTAGCTACTGCAGCACAAAGATGAATATAGAAGCAATATGTATTTATTTGGAAATCAGCACATTCGCTGTCACATAAACATTGACCATTATTTATGGTGAACAATTTTGTAATGATGTAAGTAAAAGAAAAATAGTAGCACATGCGACTACAATGTACAAAAGTAAATACAATACTATTCAAATCTAAATGACATATCGATGAGTTAAATAAATCAGCAAAAATATGTATATTTCACCGAGGGCAATAGGAATAATGTAACCCTTATCCCAACATTGGGATATACATATGATATTTTAAAGGCTAAATAGGAAAAGAATAGTTTCGTTGGTGCGACAGTAACGTGAAAGGATCGAACGGGTCGAAGAATTATTGAACCTGATTAAACAAATAAATGAATCAAGAAAGCAAAATAATATGAAGAAAGGCAAAGGAAACGCAAGAGGAAGTAAGGAAAGAAAAGCAGACCCGGCTCTGTTGGCGAAATTCAAATATAGCGGGGGAAAAAGTCCGAAAACTAAAGTATTAGTCGGCTTTGTCGACAGAGGTATACCTTCAACCTGTGTGAATTGAAACAGCTTTTTCCCAAAAAAAACGTATTATTGAGGGGGTCTTCCGATTAGGCGTATGAACTTCCCGAGAAAGGTATGGAATAGGATAAAATTTCAAAGTTTTTGCGGAGGAGTTACCTAAAGGATTGGACCGACATAACCCATTTTGGAAGTGTGTCTTATTTTGGGAGCCATTTCTCTCGATGGGGCCATCATATCGCTGTAAACAGGGATACTAGACGAACTTTCGGTTAAAATTTCTATAGGATTCTCACACAGACCATTATTCGCACTTTGCCAAAAACGTTGATCATTTGCGTGGGAAGGAATGGACCGATAGGGCCCACTTTTGAACATAAATTAAGTTTGGACCAAATATTTCGAGATCCAAAGTTTGGACTAAATCGGTTGCTCCGTTTATGACCATTACCATTTCAGCAAAAATTTTCGAACTTTTGTGGAGGAGGTACCGGAAGGAGTGGACCAATAGACACCATCCTTCGAATTTCAACCAAAGTTTGGGCCAAGGCGGTGTCTCCGTTTATGAGATATCGCGTGTACTATTTTAGCGAATATTTTCGAACTTTTGTGGGGGAGACACCGGCAGGAGTCGACCTATAAGCACCATCTTCGAATTTCATCTAATATTCTAATAAATATTACGATATGCATAATGTGAACCAACACAGAATTTGGTTCGGGAGTTGTCGTGAGCAACAGCCACTACAAATGCTGGTCGTAGGGTTTTTTACGGGTAATTTTCTCAAGAAATATGGACTTACCACTGAAAAAACTTGTACCATCGTAATACGGGCCTTGAGTGTAACCAGTTGCAAGAAACATCATAACGGTTAGAGAGGGTGTCCTAAATTGCACTTTTCCGAAATTTGATGTGGGAGGAACCGTAGGAGTTGATATATACACTCCACGTCCGTAGAATAGAACACCTAAATTTCTGTTTATGTTAGCTTATTTATCCCGAAGCGAATGAATCTACGCCTTTAATCTTGTAGAGATTTAAAGTCTATGATGTTCCGTATCAAATTCCGTATGTTTCTAGCTTTTCGCGAAATGATTTTCTGATAATTTTTCCGATAGTACTATGAAAAATAGGCATTTATTTTCGGTCATCAGGATAGAACAGTCATTTTATTTTCGCGAATTGTGGAGATATTAACGCCGAATTTTCTTTCAGTCGGTAAAGCTGGGCTTTCTAATAATTTTTCACCAATAAAACCATATAAATAGATAATTGAAACATCTCGGAATATTAATAAGAGTCGCGCAGTTATGTCATATTTCTTCACAATAAGATAGAATATGACACAGACAACCTCGAAGGATACAATCGAGTGCTTCGGATGCTGAAAAGATGGAACATTTTCAAAATAAGTATGAAAAACGTCAAAATTTCTTATAAAAACCTTGATGTTTTGTTCAATAAAATGATTTTTCCGCAAACAAGTCTGCCGCTTAAAGGTTTGGAAATATGCTCCACATTTAGAGGAAGATAATCAGATATGAAAACAACTGCTATTTTAATACACTGAGCGAAATTTTAGTACTTTTTAAAAGCAACTTACGCAACCTAAACCCTCAATTTCCATGACTGTGTTTTCCCGCGAAAACGGGGCTTTTACATCAGCGAGTTCAGTTAAAAAAACGACTAATTCGTAAAATCCGGTATGGAGAGCATAACCTGGCCCATTTATTGGTGTTATAGTTTCGATGATTTGTTTTTTTGTTTGACAAAATATGTTTTCACATGTATTATGTAGTAGAAAATATTGGAAAAATCTATAGGAATACTTCCATCATTCTGCTGAAATCTCCCAATAAAATCGACGGATTTTGCTTTATTGACATTCATATTACAGCTTTCCCATTAGGGAAGGTAATTGGGCTGATGAGGATATATTCCAAAGCTTCTGAAATGAAAACAGAGCTCAAATAACCCATTTTAATTTATATGCATTATAAAATACGTGTAAATCGCGTAATTATCAAAATCATTTTGTCCGCATGTGATTTTCATGTACAACAAGACTATGTCTTTTAATTTATATATATTTTTCGAAATTTACATTGGAGGCTGAGATGTAGCATCGGCTGCATCCTAGCATTAAAAAACCTATAAAATATCGCTAGTTTGCGCAAAGTGCATACAATTTTTGTCCGCATCCGATTTCAGTGTTCACCATGAAAATCTATATCGATATATATCTATTTCAAGGCGATCAATCAAGAACCATGGATGTAGCATCACACACTATTTTTTGGGATAAAATGAATGTAGCTCCCTTATAAGAGAAGTTTTCAAATCTCTGTTTCCGCTAAAACGAAGATGCTGCACTAGTTCTTTCATTGCAGTGGAAACGAACCGCAGAAAACGCGATAAAATACGCGATATTTCCAAAAACAATTTTAGACGATTTTTCTACTTTGGAATTTCTTTTAACTCGCGTTTTAGTAGATGGATTTTCACGGGGAATGATTTGTTGGATCAGGAACGTAAAAAACTTAAATGTGCAATCAAGTACGAAGAAATCGAATGACAATTGTTAAAATTAGGCCCGAAAAATATGATTTTTAAAAAAATGTTCGCACAAAATTTTCGCATTTGGATGCAGATTTCTATGAAGCTGTGCAGACTACATTCACAATATTCGTATTAAATAACTCAGAATCGCAAGTACTACAATCCCATATATGTTTTTTTGAAAAACCTGTTTGCGGAATGAAATTAGAAGAAAATTTCAAAAAACACTGTAAATCTGGATTCAAAATGTCAGCATCATTTAATGGTAGAATCAGACGAAATTTTGAAAAGTAATACATTAGTAAGATGACCCTTATTTAGTTTGCTTCTGCTTTTACTTTGACAAGAAACTCGAGGGAAGTGTGGTTTACTCACAAATAGAGAGATAACAAAAAAAGACATGGTGGCTTCAACCCATTTTCACCAATTTTTTAACATAAATATAGCCACAGCTTCCACGTAAATTATCTTTTAAGGCCAATATTTTTTGCCACGTCCAAAAACATTTCATTTTATCCAAAATTATTTAATTTGTATAATATACAATCACGAGTCGCGTGTTCTAAAAGGGTAAACCTTGGCTTCAGCTATGTTAAATTTTCAAAAATATTGGTGATATACCCTCGTTAGCATAAATGCTGAGGGTTTAAAAAGTCTGATAGTGATTCTGTGTGTTTCCCATAAGTTGCACTTTACTCAAAATGTTCTAAGTAGAAAAAATCTCATATAAATATTCAAAGATGTTTTCAGAATATTTACAACGTGAAATAATGCTACAATATTTTTTTAATAAACACTAATCTCAAACTATCTGAAAAAATTAAACTTTGGTCACCTTTGTTTTAATTAATCCATATTACTTGTCAACATACAACCCAGCAAAATGTTCGATGCCAAATATGCCATTCAATCATGGGTGCAAGTGATCTGGCATGTTATCTTTTTAGCATCTTCATCGATGAATTTTATACGAGCGTGGACCCCAAAAGATGCTATTCATTTTTGGATCCAAATTATGTCATTTACACCAATGCTTTGACATGTCATTTTCACCAATGCTTTGGCATGTCATTTTCAACAAGCCTTTGCAATGACGTTATCATTACGACGAGAGTTTTAACAACGTTGGTTGTGGTTTCGAGTCTCCGACAACATCAAAACTATTTTAAATAATTAATCTTATGTATCTGGAAAATTTGTATAAATAAAAACACAAAATTCATCTCTATTGGATCGAGGGAATGGGTTCAAATACTGATGAAAAGATCGGATCATTCACGACTTCTTTTGCATGGGTTCAAATGCTGATGAAAAGATCGGATCTTTCAGAACTCCCATTGCATTGGTTCGAATGCTAATGAAAAGATCGGATATTTAAAGACTTCCTTTGAACCAATGCAAAAGATGCCATGAAATCACGTCATCGCATGGAACCCCTTCCTTTAAATTTTTCTGGGCTTCTTTCAAATTTTGCTGGGAAATTATCAAAAATGCCGATTTTATTACTTGAAAAAAATTCCTATTAAATGTACCGTTATAACGGCCAATAACCGTGCAATACTGATTGTTATTTTTAGGTATATATTTTTATATCATCAGAAAAATGTGCCTAATCGAAATAATGGAGACAAAATAAAGGGCGTAGTATACCACGCACCAAAAACATATCCAATTCGAATAAATAATCACCATAAAACTATGTCTTTAATAGAACAAGAAAATGTCAACCAGCTGTGCCGACAAGATCTTTGTTTATATAGTAATTTGCATTAATGGTCTAATCATTGTTGCGGCTAAAAACCCAATCCTACCAAAATTGTGGAAATCGGATCAGATTTCGATAGATCTAACCCGAAATTCCAAAAATCAGCCTATCGGATTGTAATATTTTTACCAGACATAGATCAGGTTCCGATATAGTAAAAATATTACAAAGTGCATGCTATGCACACTGATCCCAACCTGCGACAAAAATCGAAAAATCGATATCAGCAAATCTCTGCGACAATTCACCAAATTGTCTCTAAACATATTATCTCTAAATCATCAAAAGTTTTTTTCCAGCACTGTTTTTGTAATTTTTAACGGTATTTAACAAAAGAAAACAGAAGAAGTTGACATTTAAGTATGATCTCTTAAGAACTTTAAAACCATCAGTAAGGTAGTGACTTTTTACAAGGCAAGTAATTCAAAATTGAAAGGATAAAATTATTTTTTTCAAAATGAAAGTTTTAGTACAAGGGTTTCTAATTACTTTTACATAAAAATTTATGAACATTAAAAAATAAAATGTGCTGGAAATCACATTTTTTATAATACTTTTTTGTGAAGTTTTTTTCCAAGTCCTAAAAGTTGAAGTTGGGTTTTACAAACTTCGTTATCCTTCGCCACTCTCCAATTTTTTTAAGAATGTTCTAATAGTGGCAGGTTATTAAAAATTTGGTTCTAGCTGCATATTTTAGCATTTCCGTGTGTGACATTAAAAATACTGACGATGCCTCTGCTCGTTTCAGTGAATATGTCGTAATACTGTATTCTCAGTGTCTTCTTTGTTTTGTGTTTTAATTGTTTGTTTTGGTTTTTTTTTTCTTTAAAGATTTAGACATTTTTGTTTTGGGATCTACTTGTGAGTGCATTTTTTTACATTTGTATATTTTCGATATTTGTATGATGCTACACATACAATATGAAAAACAGGTAGAAATGTAAAGTTCGGTCGCACCGAACTTTATTATATCCTCTACCATGAAATATTCTGACCTCAAATGGAATAATTTATTTCCTTTCCTGCCCACGATACCAGTCGGAGACGTTTTTGACCTCTAAGAACTCCAAATGGCAAATTACAACCAAAATGCCTGAAATCGGGAGGTACCGTAATATGAGGGCTATACCGAAACCTGGACCTAAAACCACAATTTTTGGCGCAGAAGGTGTTTGATCACTGAGAACTCCAAATGGCAAGTAACAACCAATTCGGGCCGAAAATGTTGATAAAATCTTCAAAATACCTGAAATCGGGAGGTACCGTAATATGAGGGCTACACCGAAACCTGAACCTAAGACCACAATTTTTGGCGCAGAAGGTTTTTGATTATTGAGAACTCCAAATGACAAATTACAACCAATTCGGGCCGAAAATGTTGATAAGATCTTCAAAATACCTGAAGTCGGGAGGTACCGCTACATGGGGGCTATAGGAAAAACTGGACCCATATTGATGATTTTTTGGCTAAAGTATTTTTTACGTATTTTTAGCATATACTGAAATCAGATTGATCCGACGATTGTAAGTATTTTTGTCGCATCTTCCCATACTAGTGGGACCACTGTGCATTGTGTTGTGGTGTATAAACATTTGGACAAACTCGCTCCTCTCAAGAGTTATTGAGAAATTTTAGCGAAATATGTTGAAGGTGGATAGAAAAGAACTCGTAGTTCAGCTTTTAGAACAAATGTTCTGTAACGGATCATCGAAGTAAGGCCATATTGGGTGGTTTATAAATATGATGGCAAAAATGAATAATTGATTCACTTGATTAGACCCGTTCTTTTATCATTATTTGTTGATTTTATTTAAAGATTGTATAATGTTGTTGGTGAATGTGAGCTTCCTGTGCGTAATTTAATTATTTTAATGAACCTCATAAATTGAACCCTTTTACACTTGTTTAACTTTTTCCATTGGGATTTCTTAGATAAAAAGTTATTTTTCTCAATCTCAGCATTCCATTAAATTTAATTAAATTTCCAACTAAAGTGTTAGAAATGGCACTATTTTATGGATAAAAGTGGATGTCATTTTCCGGCTACTATTTTGTTTTCTTTTTTGCATTTACGATATGCCATAATAAGGCAGCCAATAGCTTGTTTGCAGGCTGATTTAATTTTTCAACATCAAACCAACTGTTAAAACAAAATTAAATAATTTTCACGTTAATACCTCGGTTGTCTTTTTTTTTGTTTTGCTATTACTTTTTTACTTGTTTTCTTTTACGTACACTTGCTGAAACATAACAAAACAGTCTGGACTAAAGCGACCTCATTCATTGCCTCAGAGATTGGAGTATTGGTCAGAAAGAAGTGGATGAAAGAAAGAAAATTAAAGAAATTAAAAGTAAGTTATGTGTAGTAGAATGTATTGTACGCTCTACTGTAGGAAATATATGCCGGTTTCTCTAAGAGGATTCGAATTCAATTTCGTTCGAATAAGTACCAAACTCTTTTAATTGTGGAATCTTCTAATTGTGGAATTCATCTGAGTTTATTCAAAATTGTCCCACAAAACATAATTATAGAGGAATGACGTTAAAGAAAAAAAAATATTCTTCGTCAAAATTCAATATAGGTCATCAAAGAAATCCCAAATAATTTTTTGTGGGCTACTAGTTAAGATTTACAGATATGGTGTATTCTGAGACCTACAGTAACATTTTAAGAAGAACAATTTGTAGAATATTTGAATTAGATATGATCACATTTTAAATGTCATTTTCAACGATTTCCGAAAAAAGGACGGGGTCTTTTTTGTCATTGATGAACCAATGAAGGTTAACATTTTTAACAATATCCCCCATATCCTGCTCAGTAAAATGACCAAATACACTATATACCTAAATTGCAATGATTCCAATATATGTTAATTCGAATATTCTGAAAAAAAACTAAAAATGGGTGGAATTTGACCCGCTTACTTTGGTTATTTCCCGATGAAAACTTCAAAAACGCTGATACACGTGTCTCATATTTTTAGCTCCACTTTCATAATCTACTCGGCATTTCCTATCATTTTGAAAAAAAAAAATTATTTTGTTGCATAGTTTTATTGACATAGAAATAGAGTATTAACTACAAATAGAGTATCAACTAGTAAAAAATAGTAGTATTTGTTACAAATTACCCGATAAACTTAGCATGCATTTTAACTCACTCTGAAGTGTAGTCAATAAAATGTATTCACAAGACGGCTACTAGATGATGGTATTGCCACTACTGTCCAGAGCATTGCTGGTTGTTTTGTTAGCTGTGGTTACCAATGTGTGTTTGCAAAATGCTGGCTTTAACTTATATTTTATATGATTTTCATTGCTGTTATTTGCAAGTGTTTTTGTTGATATTTTTCTTTTCGCATTTTAACTGTTGTATTCGCAGCCAGTCATCCAGCCGTACCCTGGGTACGTATACATGGGTATGTGCGTATTTTCAGTCGTTATTTTATGATTTAAAAGAAATTACAATGTAAGGCTAAAGCCGGCAAAAATGGTTAGTTGTTGCCTTATCCAGTGTTGTGGTCATGGTCTCACAACACCAACAACACACAACAAATGAAGATAAAAAGTCATTTGACTTTAAGAATACTCTACATTTAGCATTGCTTAAGATGTTCATGCGCATCTACCTAGGGAATACATCAATTGCATATTCCCATCTCATTAGTATTAATTTACCTATTGAACATCCGTTCATTATTACACATCTTAGCTGAGTATACATCTGTAATTTGCATCAAATTAATGGTAAACGAGTCATTAAAAATGACTATTGCAACACCTCCTCATTGTAAACGTAACTGGAAATTACCACATGCAGATTTCCAATCACAAATACTGTTCCTTTTCCAATTAGTTTGTATTTTGTTAGCATTTTTTCTCTTGCTACCCATTTGCACATTTCTCAGGATCACCAGAAACAACAACACCAACTAAACACTAATCCTAAAATGACCATTAAAAGCAACAACCTTGTGGTTGTGGCGACTTACTTTTAACCGGGTAGGGTTTAAATGTGGTCGGTTTGTGCACTATTTTGTGGCAATTATGTTGTTATCTGGCACAGCGACAACAACAACAGTAACCACAACAATATCAACCAAACGAAGCTGCCGCATTTATATTAATTTTAACGTCCAAGTTAAAAGTCTGTCAAAAAAGGTACTTAAAAGCTAATGCCTTATGAAAGCTTATGCGAAAAATTTACGAAAATTTATGCTTTCTGTTACGCTTCTTTTTTAATTGCATTTTATTTTCATTGAAAACTTTGAGCTATTTGCTCGTATCGCTTCTGTTAGTCCGGGGTTGTGGGTAAATGCCAATGTTGGTTCTGTCGAAGCCGTTAGTTGGATGGAATGGTCAAAACACTGTTCGGCAAATTTAAATAGTTCATGAGATTAAGTAATTCCGAGATTGGTATTTTTTTCAAGTATCAATTAACATTAATATACGAGTATATGAATGTTCCCTAAATTAAGAGGTTTAATCATGGTGGAATAAGAAGGTGTAACGAAACAAAAAACAGCTTATCTTCATACCAGTTGTAAAAATACGTTATTGAACAAGCAATTCACAGTAATACATTATTATACAAATTTGACGTTTGACATGATTTGATGTAACACCTTCTTATTCCACCATGGGTTTAATAAAAAAATTTTAAATGAGAACCCCTTTTCATTGAACCACTTAGCGACAATTTTTTGCGTAAAAATAAACATTTTATATGAAAAATATATTTTTGGAATTTTTTAATTATTTTTCACAAATTCGATTTTTCTCTAAAACGTATAGTTTTCCTGGAATTGTGCCTTTTTTAATGCCGAAAACTTCGGAGAGTAGGGTGGGTGTATAATTTTTATATAATTAAATTTGTCATTCCGTTTGTAACACATCGAAATATTCGTCGGAGACCCTACAAAGTATATATTATTGATCATCATAAAGTTCTAAGTCGAAATAGCCATGTCCGTCTGATAGTCCATGTGTTGAAATCAATATACAGGTCCCAATTTTTATGATAGTACTTTATAAATTTGTATAGAAATTTCTTTTACTCCTATGATGTTTTATATTGAAAATGGGTAATATCAGTCCATGTTTTGATATAGCCACCGCAGAACGGTACCACCCGATTTGCGGAATTTTTGAAGGTTTTAGCCTCATTATAATACCGATATAGCTGAAATTTGGTACTTAGTCTTCCTTAGGGGTATGAAACTTTCCATTTTAAATTTGTCTGAAATTTGGTATTTAGTCTTCGTTGGGGGAATAAATATTTCCAACTAAAATTTGTCGGTATTGGTTCACGTCTTTATATAGCCCCCATAGAACGGTAGTTCCCAATTTAGATATTTTAAGTTTGTGGCTTCAATATCCTACCGAAATGGCCGAAATTTGGTATTAAGTCCACATTGGGGGTATACAACTTTCCACATATAGAACGGTACCTGCAGAATCTATGGGATACAAAATACGTATGATGACAAAATAACTTCTTAAAATCTAATCTTCCTGGCAATAAATGAAGTCATTATCCTTCTCCTCCTCCTGCCTTCAGCAAAATATTTTACAAATTGTAATTTAATTTATTACTACCATAATCACAAGACGCACACATTAATACCTTTATTATAATTTTCATTGTAAACAAGTGTAATTAACGATATTGTTGGTGGAGCACAGCTTTGTTTGTTTTTCATAGCTTAAATGTCGTTGTTGATGCTTTTGTTGTTTTTATTATGGAAAAAAATTAAGATATATTGTGGTGTGAAGACCCATGTACCGACCGATCCCATTACTAAAGAGTTTTTATTTTTTAATTAAATTTCATGAACGAAAAATCTACTTTAGTGAGACGTAACCGAACGGCTAACTACGTCACAATAACAGTAATATACCTTTGAATTTTTTGCTAACAAAACGGTAAAGCAAAAACACATTAAACTTTTTTAATTTGAGTTTTAAGTGGATATTTTATTTATTTGTTTTTCTGTACAAAATAACCGGCGCAATGAACAAATTTAAGGAAAAGACTTTTTGTTTTTTTAGAACAATGGGTGAAATTCCTATGGTAAATTAATAAATTAAAATATGCTTCCTTTGGATGATTTCTACTGATGAAGTGCAAGATCAATTGCTTTTATCGAATTTGGAATAGATAATCAGAAGTATCCATATAATAAATTATTACGTAATCTAATAAATGAGTGATTGTCAATTGCCTGGTTGAAAGCACATTACAAAATAATGTAAACAAGCTTACTTCTGCATTACCAGTAAGCTGAAAACTTACATATAAAATATTTTACTCACTACTAATTATTGAGCACTGTAATACAGAGCGTGTTTGCCAGACTATAAAGCCGAGTGTTGCGTGTTCATCCCTTTCCGATTAACTTTTTGCTATGAATTCTTTATAATTTTGCATCTAGTAGGGCAGGTTTGATTTAGAAGTTGTTTTTAAATCGTTTGAGTATCTTCGAAAATGCTCTGCGACACTGTAGGCTTTACTACAGCTTCTCGTATGACCTTTAACCCAGCTCCCACAAATTAATTTAAATTACTTTCTGCTGACCTACACGTATTGCCGCTGTTATATTCTAAAGGTTGTCACTCCAAATAGCTGTGATTTTTTGGTTGATGTCAAAATCTGATATTACGCCTTTCAAAATGTCTTCCAAGTTTTCTGTTGAGAAGTATACACTAATCGGCACTGGCAGAATAGAAGGTATCACCTTAGATCACAATTTTAGTGAATTAAATGGGCCAGATGATGTATTGGTTCTGGAAGTCCACTCATTGGCGCTGAGACACATTGGTAAAAGTTCGTTATAATGTTTTTGAATTTCGAGCTCTTGGAGAGAGACAGCCTAGTTGGCAAAGTAACGGGTGATCCAAGTAGAGTACTTTTTTGACAGATCAAGTGTTAGTATTTTCTTCTTCCATTGACAAGCTTTACCGTCGGAATACCCCTACTAGAAGCTGAGATATTCATAAAACAACAAAACTTTCAATTTTTCTCCACAGGATTTCAGCATGAGCCAGGCTGGGTTTCGAATCTGGGACTCCGACAACCAAGTGACACGGTTTCCGACGTCTTAGCGTTCTAAGCCACCATCAACTTGTCAAAGATTCCGATGACAAATATTGATGATCAAAAATCTTCTGATACAGAAGGACAAATATAGATAAAGGCGGAAACAAGCTGCATTAGTATTTGCAATAAAGCGTTGAAAAATAGGGTTACCAGCCAAGTCGGACTATAGGAAAGGTTTGGAATTAGAAATAACTAACATTAAAATAAATAAATAATTCGAATATACAATTTTCGAATGATTTGTGGTATAAATGCTAGTTTACAAGCTTAGCCTTCTTCCACCCACTAAAATAACATTCTAATATGCCTGATGATCGGTCTAACCATCCGTGAAACGTAGCATAATGGTTGAATGTGTTTTTTTGTTGTCGGTTGTAGCCTCGGTCCATATTTCATCAAAAAAGATGCCGGCGAGAAGTAAGCGTCAATGGCGAACTAATATAGAAAATTTAGTTTCTTTTCTGTTACGAAAGTGTTAATTTGTTACACTGGATTTTTGACCAAATAATGCCTATTCGTTTGGATATCTGCATAAATAAAACTTATTTGTATTTGATTAGGGTTCAACAAATGCGTTAAAAAGTAATTAATGGAGTGCTTTATTCATGGCACCGTTTGCAAGACTTTCAATATTTTTTGCTTAAAAAGAGGCGTTTAAAAGAAACATGCATATGTTTAGTAATATAGTAAACTGCTTTTAAATTTGGAACACATGTCGCTAACTGCATAATCACCTTCATATCCATTAAAATCTGTTACGAAGTTTGGAGCAGTAACCTGACATGTCGGGTTAAATCGTCGCCGTTCATTTAATGGGTGAAATGTATTTTAAACTTTGCAGCTATTAATTCTTGCGAATATGTGTGACATACCGACACACATATGTATGTATGGACAAGTATTGGATTGTTTAGTTGCTTTTTTCATTTGGTCATCCGGTACACAGAGCGAGTAACAAAATTAATGGCTTCCGCTCTCAAATAGAATTCCGCAGAAAATTAATAAAAGGGCATTAGACATAAAACACGGCAAAATAATGTTGTACTTCAGTATCCCATTGGAGGTTGGTCACAAAAAAAGCAAAACAAAAGAAAATTCAGACTCAGACCAGCGAAAAACACACACTCACACACAATAAATGTGACAATCCACATAAACTGAATGTGAGTGTGTGTTTTATTTTGTATTTAACTTTAATATCCGTATTTAAGCTAAACACAGAAGCCAACCGCAACATAACATTTTTAATTAACTCGAGAATTAAATACACAATATACAGTAGTACAACAACAACTACAACAAAGCCACTAGTAGTAGACATGGACCACAAAAAATAAAAAAAAACAGTCTGCAGACAAAACAAAATACAAATTTTTTGATTAGAAAATCCGCTATCATCCATTATTAGTCGCATAAAGTTGTTGGCCGACTCTTCAGTATCCATGGCTTCATATCCAATGATGATGACGATGATGCTGTTGTTGATGATGTTGCGGTTGATATTTGCGGCAGTCTGTTTCCCGGCTATTTCCATAACCAACATAAGCGATTATGATGGAAAGATACAAAGTCGTGAATTAATTCTAATGAATCAAATCATGCAAATAAAAAAATATTCTTTGGAAACCGCAGCTAAGAATTCAACGCGACAAATCTAAATCCCAGCTAATCTATATATCATCTCAGCGAGAAGAAGAAGAAATAAAAAGAAAACAAATTCCATGAAAGTTGTTTTTTTCTGTTTTGTTTTGGTTTAGCAAATAATTCTCTTGCGGTCGTTTACACGAATACTAAACACAAATCTAAAACAATTTAGCAAAAGCGGGAATCTTGGAAAGCGTCCAAGCGTAATCAAAGAAGTTACAAAATGAAATTCCCCAATGACAAATGAAATACAAATATTTGTGACAACAATAAAAAAAATTGCTGTTTTTTTTGTGACTAGATTGCGAATTTGAAGCGTTTTGGGGTACTAGTGTAAAAACACTGCCGCATAAAGTGGTGTTGATTATTTGGAAATACATTGAGGAATTGATTTTTCTTAAATTAAACGGTAGCTGCGATAATAGTATGATGTGGCATTATTATTGTTAGTGTTTTGAAGACTTTTAACTAGCTCCTCGTTTTGGTTTCTCGGGGATAAATTGATGTTTTTGTTCTATTACAAATAAATAAATAGTGTTGAATACAGTTTACAAACCTAAACTACAATATAATTGTCCCACAAACATCCCATAAGGGTCAAGGGACACTTATTTCGTATCTTATCGGACTCCCCTTCATATCAGCTCAATGATATGGAACCTATAGTTTATCGGCTAGTCAGAACGGCGTGTCTTAAGACACCGCCTGCAGAGAAGTTTCTCATGGCTGAAGTAGTTAGTTACACTGAACGGTATTTTACCGCCGTGGAAAATTTAATGTTGCATGGCTTGAGCAATCGAGCCGGGCATTCAGCGTTCAACGCCGGCGTGCATACCATTGCTCCAAACTGACAACCCCAGAAACGTAGGCAACATACACAAATTCTACCAGTGCAGACCGCTGTTTAATTCAAAATCTTTTTTCGGAAATTTTAGAAAATTTTTCCATCACGTTGCACTTGCATTCGAGTTCCACAATGGCACCGCATATCTGAGCACAGACCGACCTATTGCCCTATGTGTGCTCAACAAGCTTTCTTTTTCTGCTCCAATAGTGCTGCCGACTACGTACTTGAGGAACTAGCTCCTATACTTCAACGTTTCGCCCCCTTGAAAACACTCTGCGTAAGTCCCTGCTGCAGTCCATGTGGTGAACAGAGTGTCCGTAGATTTAGTGAGGCGTGGAAAAGACGGAAATATCTGTCAAATAAGTTGCAAGCCTATCACAACTGACAATCATCGGCATACGTCGGTAAGGGGTAGAGTGTAGGAAAGTTAGAGGTTAAACATTTCCGGGGACATCAACCCACCGTTTCACTCAACCGGACTTTGACATCTTGTTTTTGAATTCCATGTAGGACTGACGTCATTGATTATCCAACGTTTCAAACTTGGTAGATGGGTACCTTAATATCCCCAAACAGCATGGAGTGCTTGATCGTATCAAAGGCTTTTGAAAAATCGAACGGCACCAACCCTGTCCTATCGCACGGCTTGCTCTGGTTGAGTCCTCGACTAATATGTGTGGAAATGCAGCTTTGTTGTCATGACGGCCTTCTTGCGGAACCTATGCTTATGATCTGCAAGTGGATAGCTGTTTATCGCGCTGAGGAGGAGTAAAACTTCTTTAGTTTTTGCTACTGTCGAAAAAATCGAAATCGATTCACCATTCCTGTCATCCTTACCTGGCTTCAGTAACGGGCACGAAGTGGGTGGGTAGCGACCGATTGAGAACTTTGGTGAGACACTGAACTCCCGGCTATCTGTTGGAGATTCCAGAAGGGCCCAACGCTTTAGATAATTTGGCATTCCTAATGGCATCCATTGTAAATTGTGATGGTTCCTCCTCAGCAGGAATACTCCTTTCTGTGTCCTCTCAGGAACTCGACAAACTGTCGGTTAAAATAACATGCGCACCTCTGCGAATCAGTCAGCGTATCGTCGCCAAATGTGACTCTTCGTCCGTTCGCTCCAGGGGTGCTTGACAAACTGTAGGTTAAAATAACCTGCGTACCTCTTAGGGCCATTGAGCGTAACGTCGCCATCTTTCCAGGGTTCGAGAGTGACTTAACTGTTGACCACAATACACTTATACCGGTTCACTATTGCAAGTCTTCCGATGATATAGCCACTTGTTCCGTCCATCGACCAACCTGTAAACTTCTAGTGTCAGTTCCCTGACTCTGAATTTGGCACGCCGAAGCTTATCACGCTCATTTCCTAGTCCCGCCTCTACAGGGAAATTTGGTCTCAATTTGAGTATTCGACCCGCAGGTATATATAGAGCGGTTGCAGCAGTGATGGTGTCTCGGAAGGTCCTCTCTGCTAAACGAACATCAGGATGGTTAGGCAGATCCTTCAAGCGTTTATTGGGGAACTTTCTAGAAATAAGCGAATTACTTTTTACCTTGATGATGTATTCAGAGGTAGTGAAATTGGGCGATCTGCTGATGGAGATAATCATGGGTCTGACCCAAGAGATACCACGGGTTGTCAGGTGACATCATGTTTCGGACTGGATGACACGATGGTTATATCTGGCGAAATGTGAAACTCTCCGCTACTTCTAGTAGGGACGTCCTCATTGACCGTAACGTAATCGCTCAGCCAGCCACGATTTATGGTGAGATTTATAGATATGCAAGACCAGTCCAAAAGCGGGCTAATGTTGAACCTATTTATCTGTGCCAAGGTATATGTTATACCTGTTTGCTGTCTCCATACATTACATGTTACATTACATGTGTGGGTAATTAGAGCCAAGCTTAAGCGAGATAGGTTTGCATTGAACCGACGCACAGAGGACGAAATCATTGATCTAGCGGCGCGAAAGTCAAAAAATCAAAGTATAAAATTGCAAAATGTTTTCCATTATATCGATTACATACACTAAGCTGACTAAGATTTTGTTTTTACTTTTTTGTTGTTGTAAATATTCACTCAGTTATTCAGTGCCAAGTGCAAGAAATTTTGACGGATCAGATTTTAATAAAATTGTTGCTAAAAACCTGATCTCATATTTGTTTAATTGTTAATTAAATTCGTAATAAAACTAAACAAAGTTTATTTTTTATTGATAGGGGAGGGTTTAAGTTAATTTAAAATAAAATCTTTGGGGCCTGAAGTTACATAGTTATAAAGCAATAAATTTTCAAAAATTATTATTTTTGGTATGTTTTTAGTGCAATATACTTTTGTTGGATGGAGCGTAACTACAAAGGTCCACCGAGGTTCGGTCCCGTTATTTTTTTAATAATTAAATTGGACTCCCTAGATTCCGAATAACCAAAATTTAGCTGCAAATAGCTGCAAATCTTGCTGATAAATGGTCTTGAAAAATAGCTTAAATCCCTAAAATACCCAAAATCTGTCGGTACGGTTGTCTGGGGGCTATATCAAAATGTAGACCTATGTTCGCAATTTTTGGTGGAGAATTTTTGTGTCCACTGGGAACCCCAAATACCAAATTACACCTAATTTGGTCGGAAAATGAAGCTTTAAATCCCCAAACTACTGAAAGTCGGGAGGTACCTTAAAAGGGGCCTATACCCAAACGTGGACCTATGTCCACAATTTTTGGTGGAAAGGTTTAGTGATCACTTGGAACCCTAAGTACCAAATTACAACTAATTTGGAAGGAAAAGGTGGCTTAAATCCTCAAAATATCGAATATCAGGAGGTACCGTTATATGGGGGCTATACCACAATATTTGCCTATGTTGTTCATATTTAGTGCATAATTACCCACAGACACAGATTGAGTTTGTGCAAAATTTCAGAAAGATATCTTCATTCGTTTCCAAGTTATTAATTTCGCGCCGCTAAATCAGCGGTTTCGACCACTGTGCGACGGTTGCAATATGAAAGGTAATCCTTCACCTCCACTTCTGATGCTATCCTCCCTTAGTACGTTGTAAGCATCATTTTACTCCGCAGTCACCATGGTATTCTTCCGACTCATAGCGATTCCCGATCAAACCTCGGTCCTGTCACGAACCAAAAGAACTCGGAGCAGGCATTCCAGTACATGCTGAACCCAACACAGAAAATCGATACAAATAGAAACATGTGTGCACTGTGGAGGCAGCCGCTAGCCAGAACACTGGTGTTGTGTGGTTCAGGATTAATGCGGTATTGAACAACCCGCCGCCGAGGAATTCAAGGTGCTTTTTATACCCTCCTATGTATTAACAAGTAAAAAGTCGTTAAGTTCGGCCAGGCTATACCAAAATATGGACCTATATTCACGATTTGTAGTGAGGAAGTCAAATGTCAAATTGCAGCTAGTTCGGTTTAAAATTTTAGCTATAATAATTTTTCCACAGACATCCCATGAGGGACAAGGGAGACTTCTCTCATATCAATGAGTGCACCCCGATTCATATTAGCTCAATGTAAACACCTGCATGGATACAACTGAATATATCAGTTCCGACATTTTTCAACATTGAGTGAGTATGGATATGTAGAATGTAGTTTCAGTTACAAGTTGATACTGATACTTTTTCAAACAGGTATGATATGAGTTGGTATAGACAGAAAAAAAGGAACATATTTGTTTATATCTGGTTTGTACAAACTGATATAAATGGATATTGGTGTGATACAATAAGTATTTATTGTATGTAGCCCAAACAAAATATGAATTGAAATAGAAAAATTCCCACAGAGCTGAATTTTGGTGGAAATGTAGGATTTGTCATTACAAATGAGGTCTAAAAATCTCTGTTGATCCCATGCGTCCAAAGAAACTTATTCATGGTCATAGGTCATATTTTTGGGTTTTTTATATATTTCAAAAACTGTGAGCCTTACCAAAAAGTGACTAAAGCAAAAGACAACGACCGTAAAATTCTCTATATGATATGGCGTTCCTAAAAGTCACATAAAAATATATGCACCTATAACTTATTTGACCCGAAAGTCAGGATACAAAATCTGGTTAGACCTGGTGCTACTGGACCGAGTACTACAAATCAAATCAAAAATGTGAATTTCGGTTTTCTTCAGAATCATTCCATGGACCAATAACAAATTCTGCATTATGAAAATCATTAGGAATAACAAAATCGTTTAATTTTTAATGGAGGGTATATTATTTTTGTCATTCTGTTTGTAACTCCTCCAAACAATAATTTAAGATCATATAAAGTGTATATGTTCTTTATCAGCCTGCTTCTACACCGATATAGCCATGACTGTACTTCTGTGGAAATGTCTTTAAGTATGTATGTGGATAATACTTCGGTAAATGTATTGTACGTCCATTCAGCTTGGACCAACCCCTACCTTACAAAGTGGCGCGTCGTTTTAAGGGCTTTTGAAGGCATTATTCTCCTAAGGTCAATCCCTGACCAGAACACCAACATTTTCGGCGGTGGTGGCCTGAGTATTTCAGCCATGAAAACTTATTTACAAGTTGTGTCGTAAGACACTCCTTTCGGACTCGGCGATGAAAGTAGGTCCCATATCATTGTGGCAATATGCAACGCTGTGCACTCATTGATATGGAAGAAGTATCCCTTCTCCCTTCCGGGATGTTGTAGGTGCATATAATATGTAAGTTTTTGTTTAAACGAACAATAGGAATGCAAATATGTTACTCTCTCCATCTCCCTCTCTGTTTAATAACCACCACACCAATTTAAAAATGTAACAAGCTAACACTTCCCTGCGGGAAATAAATTGGTTTAAAGGTATTTTAAACCTAGTTTTGAAATAACCACAAAAAAACGCTTCAATATAACAAAACTATTTGCAATAAATATTTGGAATATAATAAAACTATTTTTGATAAATATTCGCGTTTTCATTATTAGGTCGGAAACTTTTCTAGTAGCCCACGTACATTCCACTCACTGAACCCAGAAAAACATTCAAATTGATGCGCTCACATGTCTTTAATATTTATTTATCCCCTAAATAATAAAAATGTTGAAAAATTTTATTTTTGATGAAATGTTCCTTTGTTGTACAACAGATACTTGAGAACGAAAAAACAAATAAAGTTCTCACTCGTTCATATACAACACAGAACTGTTTCTAACAGTTATGTTATTGTGAGTATACACAACCCAAACAATATCATAACTGTTACACTCATTCCAACATTTATATCATATCATATCTGTTATGTATATGATATATCTGTTTTATTGATACAAACAGTTATATCATTGCACGTGTTTAGCTCAATGATATGGGACCTACAGTTTATCGCAGAGTCCGAACGGCGTGTCTTACGACACCACTTTTGAAGAGAAGTTTTAAATGGCTGAAATACTCAGGAAAATGTCGCCAACATTACTGAGGGGTATTTTGCCACCGTTGAAAAGTGTTTTGATGTTTCCTGGCAGGGGAATCGAACCCACGACCTTAAGCGTGCAAGGCGGGTGTGCATACCATTGCACCAACTAACATCGTAAAAATACCGAAAATCGGTAGGTACCGTTATATCGGTAAGCACCTATGCTGAGGATTTTTAGTAAATAAGTTTCGTGACTACTGAGAACTTAAAGTGCCAAATTACAGCTATTTCGGTTAAAAATGTTATCTAGAATCCTCAAAATACCAAAAATCGGTTGGTACGATTTTTAGGGAAGAACTTTCGTGACCAGTTCTCAGTGTTAAATTACAGCTATTTTTGTTAAAAATTGTTGCTTAAATCCTCAAAATACCGCAAATCTAGGGGTATGGGGACTTTACCAAAACATGAACATACATATGTCCAAAATGTTTGTTATATAAGTTTCCTGACACTATGGAACCCCAAATGTTAAATTATAACTAATTCGGTCTGAAAATGTAGCTAAAAACGTCTTAATACCGTGGACTGAAGTAGCCAATCATCGAACATGACGTGTCTTCATTTTTGTGCATGGTAGAGTGATTACCACAGACGGACGGACGGACTTGCATAGATCGACTCAGAATTTTACTTGATCAAAATACGTATACTTTATAGTGTAGCAAATTATTATTTCAATGCGTTGCAAACCAAAAAAACATACTATGGTGGGGGGTATAAAAATAATCAAATTCCAATAAATAAATTATTAAAATAAAAAACAAATTTTAAAAAAAGGTTTTTTATTGATTTTTTTTTTTTTTTTTTTTGAGTAAAAATCTGTAATTAATACGGGAAACGGTATAGAAAAAACAAACATTTTTACCCATGTCATTTTAATAAATTCAAAAAGGTGTTAAACGGACCGAACGAGGCTGGTGCTGTTCCCTTAAAATTCTAGTCCACTAAAATTTGAATTTTACTACAATTTAAATAGAATAAAATAAAAAATAAAATAGCTCACTTCGTGTAAAAGCTACGGAAGTTTATTACAAGAATTATTAATGGCAACAACACTCTCTTCCTATCAAAAAACAATGAACACAATATCTTTATAGTTAAAGAGAAATAGCTATTTCTTTTTCCAGAAATTTTCAAAAATTGTGTATTTCCCAAAATGGAGAAAAACCAGTGACTACTAAAAATTGGGGTTTTGGGCAGCAAAATCGATTTCTTAACCATTCTCGGAACCATAAGTCTACAATATCGCTAACTTTGTTGCCGAGATCGTTGCAATTGAATTGCAAGATGATGCAATTGGAAGAACGCTGGGAGATTTGTTGTTGTCCATTTATTTTATTGACCTAAACCTACGGCCATTTGAAGTCTGTAGCTCTAAATTTGAGTCTGTGATTCCGCCAGTAAAGTTCGCTGAACTAGAATATCTTAAATTTCCACGAATTGCTTTTAATTTAAATATTTCATTTCGCGGATCAACAGTGGTTAATCGGTCATTTCAACAATAACCTTTTGTTAATTAGGCTTACTTCAAAATTCTCTATTGCTTTGTGTTAAAATCAAGAAATACAATGTATGCAAACATCTGCCGTTAAATCCTATAACTGCCGTGGGAAATATAGATTAAATTATATGTTTCATTGTAAGCACACATTAACATTTGATAATTCATACATAACTTTGTATTGTTGTTTACCTCATCTTCGTTGGGCTGTTGTGACTGATTACAAATATCAGTTTAACATTTTGTTATTGTTGCTTTTGTTATTTGTTATGCCTGGAGGCTAACACGCTGTACAACTGATGCCGAAAACATTTGTTAATAATGCCAATTATTTTAATATTCTCCGGCATATTCACACCAAATTACTTTTATGTTCATTAACATGAATTGCATTAAACATTATCGCCATCAAACGAAGTGTTTACGGCTGGCGTTAAAAAAGCGTCAAAAGCAACAGCAGCAACAACAAATACTTGAAACAGCCCGGCACTCCAGCAAGTGGTTCGTTTGTAATGCCCCTAAACTGCGAACGTTGCAAAGCAAAGCGCACCGCTTTCCCACATAACATGTTGTCGGTGCAGAGTAGTGGGTTAGCTAACTTACTGACCACAGACTACTGACAAAGACCCAACATCAAATGATTGTGAGCAGTAATGGAGGAGGAATGGGAGAAGAAGCGACCAAAACGAATTCTGTTTAATTTTTATTTATTTCTCTTCGCTGTTATTTTTTTCTAATTAGCGATTTTCTTAGCAACTCCACCAACTAATTAAAAATAATTTCACTGTCTGTAATTGTCGGTTTTGTTGTTGTTTATCTCTCATTTTGTGAATTATTTTGTGAAAATTCTATGAAATGACATTTAAATTGTGGGTGTTTTTTTTTCTTTGGGTATTAGATTATCCAAAATTATAAAAATTGCGTATCTTGTGGATTGACAACGGAAATTACTTTTTAATTTTGTGACCAATTTTTTTTAGATTTTTTACCTTTGATACGCGATACTTTGTAGGAAGTAAACATTTCAGAATATCACTACTACCATTTTATTTCCCAACAGAGACTATGAGATAAAGGTTGTCGTTTTCTGAATTTAACGCCCAAGAATCAATCATCGAATTAGTTGAAATACATTTCCAGTAAACAAAAAATATCTGATGATTTTGGAAAAACCTTTACCCGTTATTATTTCCACAGGCATACAACATAGCATACAGTGCTGCTCAAAACATTTGCAACTGTAATGACTACTTCATTTTTTATATAGTTCTGAGGTAATTTATGGATTTAAAATGAAAATATTTTTGTGGGTTTATTGTTTATTGACCGCTTTTTAAAGATTTAAAAAATAAGTAACCATAATTGTACTTATTTTATAAAAAATATACAAAACAAAGCTCGGACTCACATTTGGTCCTGCTCAAAACATTTGCAACTGAGAAAACTTGATTCAAAATCTGAAGATATTATTTTTGTTTTGATAATATATTGTGAGTTAAACCTTTTATTTATTATCTGGACACATCATAAAGGTATCCAGTATACTAAATAAATTAATATATCCTTTGAAATCCTGTCGCTAAGGATAATTGTAAAATTCCTAGATTTTATTCGATTTTCAACAGTCCAGAGTCTATTTTAGGGCCCCGAAACCTTTTATATGATTTTAGATTACTTAATCTGAACGCAAACGATAATAACACAAAAAATATGTGCAAAAATTACAAGTTTAACGTGGTTATATGTACGTTTAGTGGAGGTACTATGCCAAAACACCCTATTATACGGCATCTGTGGTATGTACGTGGTGTGATTTCGACATATTATATGTCCGGTTAGTTTTTAAATCTAATAAATATCTCAACCTCATGCCTCCAGTGTCATCTCTGTCCATAAAAATATCTCCAGGTCAATATAAAACACCATATTTGTTTTGGGTCAACTTTTTTGTATAATGGGACAAATTGGATTATCATTCGTCCTGGTGATCAAGTAAATTTTTTCAAGTCATATAACTCAAATATTAATTTAAGTCGACGAAAAGTACTCGTTTTTACAACTCTAAAAACGATTCCAAACAATTTTTGCAAAATTTATATGAAAAACTGAAATTTTCCTGGAAATTACTGTTTTCCTAAAATTTGTCAATATTGGTACACCGGTATCTACGGCATGTATCGGAGAGTTTTATATAGATTTATCGATGTAAAGCCTTTATTTAACATCTGTTGGTGACCTCTGAGAATACCGCTTAATAATTCGCATCATTATTTGATTATCCCATGCAGTAGATATAGTTGTACATTCACCTCCTTCCCATCTTATGACGATTTTAGTACTTTTTTCGCAGTATACAGCTTAATTTTAAATATCGTACTGTCCTTATGTTTACTTTTGGACTGCGTTTGATCCACAGTTTTGAGAAATAAACATTTTCCATATCTTTGATACAAATTTCAGACAATAACTTTTGTTTTTCTTAAAATATTTGAAATGTCTTGTTTTTGGAATACTTGTCTGTCAAAATTAAACATAGGCGTTATAAAATGTATCCCTCATGAAAGCTTTTGGTCCCCTTTTTCTTACTAAAAACCTTCTTATAACAATCAATGCAAAAAACTCATAAAAAATTAGGTAATAGATATTTGAACCACGGAGTTGCATATGTTTTGAGCAGGCCAAAACACGTGATCCTCCGATATTTCCCACATTTCTTTAAGGTAAGTTTTAAAAACTGAATAATCATTTTTAAATCTTGAAAGTAGGGTCAATTAAGAATTCACCTGCAAAAATAAATATATTTCAAAACACAAAATGTCCCCAAAAATAGGTTAAAAGTGATATAGGCATCTGAGTTGCATATGTTTTGAGCAGCACTGTATGTATAGTACAGCACAGACTATTTCTAAACAAATTTAAAGGGGAGTACATTGATCCATCTATTTAGGCTAGTACCACTTCTGTAATTGTAATATGCTACGTCATATTACAAAACATTCTCAACATTCTTACGTTCCCAGTGAACCTTGTTACTATTAGTCATCTCGAAATCCAATGTAAAAGTAGTCTTTGGCAATGTAATCTAATAAACTGCTCACTTGTAAATTGTAATTCTTACATTGGTCTTGTCTGCTGATTTGATTTTGTCTGACTTCCTCCTGTTTATACTCTCAGCCTTTAGGCTAACGACGGTATATAAATTCTGATACGTTGAAAATGTGCCTCATCGAAATAATGATTTTAGACGCCAGGTATGTTTGAAAGAAATCCGTTTCAGACAATTTGGAGTCGATTTAGCCATGTCCGTCAGGCTGGCGATAACTCTGGGCCGGATAAACCGATTTTGTCCTAATCTTGGTTCTCGGGATAAAGAGATAAACTGATTAAGTGTTGATTGTCGTCTTGTTTCCTCCAAACATAGAATATGGACTATATCGGTCTACCTCAGCAGGTTGTACTACTGGTCCATTTTACGACGGTACAATTTTTGTCGGGGGCAAGTCCGTACTTCCTGAGATAATGGCTAAAAGCTCTAAATAACCCGACTGCTGACCACGAACAATTACGAACTGAGTATCCGATTTGATCGAAATTTTGCACATCGTAAAATTCGTTTAAAACTTACACCAAGTTCCTCGGAGGTCTATATTGAGTAACAGCGATATAAGGTTTTTTGCGGACAAGCCGATGCCTCCAAAATCCACAGGTACCAACTAAAATGCCTGAAGGGCACTATAACTATAGAAAGATATGGTCCAGATAGTCCTAGCGGCTGATATTACGACAGTATAAATCTTATCGCTGGAAAATCCATATTTACTGAGATAATTATCCTAGAAAACCTACGGCTAACAAATATTGGTCTTAAAGTGAGTTCTCGATTTTGTCCAATCTTTGGACATGGTCAAAAATTCGAAAATTAACTAAACCGGCCCACTTCTTCCGGTACTTCCTCCACAAAAGTTGAACATTTTGACTTAAGTTCAGGTTCACAGTAGGCTCGTAGTACCCACAACAACAGTAATGTTTTTTTTATACTCTCCACCATACTCGTAGTACGGATGGTATATTAAGTTTTTTTTTATACCCTCCATTATAGTATTGGAGGGTATATATATTAAGTTTGTTTTTCCGTTTGTAATGCATTGAAATAATCATTTGCGACCCTATGAAGTATATATATTCTTGATCTGGATATAAGTCTGAGTCGATATATCCATGTCTATTGCAATCACTCTAGCGTCCGCAAAAATTGAGCTAGAGCGCTAGATCAAGTCCGAAGGTGGACTATATCGGCCCATGGTTTTGGTATAGCCCCCATATAACGACCTCCGATTTTCAGTATTTTGAGGATTTTTGTTACATTTTTGCTATCAGTTGAGGTTCCCAGTGGTCACAAAAAATCTTCACCAAAAATTGTCAAAAGAGGTCCATGTTTTGTTGTTGCCTCCTTATATAACGCCACCTCCTTCCCCATTTTCGGTATTTTGCCGATTTTAGCTACATCTTTGAACCGAACATTTGAAATTCACAATGGTCATACCCGATTTTCTGTATTTTGAGGATTTTAGCTACATTTGTGGACCGAACTATCTGTAATTTAAGATTTGAGGTTATGAGTGGTCACAAAATATCGCCACCAAAAGTTGTCAACATAGGTGCGTGTAATTTGACAGAGTGCCAAAAATAGTTCTAATCCAGCTACCGCCTCGAAATTTTAAACATAGTTTTATAACGAGCCAAAAAGAGAGAATACAAATTAATGGATGTAGGTCCACATTTGGGTGTTACCTCCATATAAGGGGACCGCCCAATTTTTTGTATTTTGAAGATTTTAGCCAAATTTTCCAATCGATTTGGCTGTAATTTTTCATGTTGTGTTCTGAGGGAACAACATACTTCCTTGCAACAAATGTTCATTATAAGTCGAAGTTTAGGTCAAGCTCGGTATTTTGACGATTTTAGCCAGATTTTCTAACCGAGTTGGCTATAATTTTGTATTTTGACTTCGGAGGGAACACCATACTCCCGTGCAAAAAATGTTCAAGTTTAGGTATAGCTCCCATATAAACGTACCTCCCGATATTCTGCATTTTGAAGATTTTAGCCAAATTTCCAACCGATTTGGCTGTAATTTTGCATTTTGAGTTCTGAGGGACAAACATACCTCCTTGCAAAAAATATTCAATATAGGTTCACGTTTAGTTATATAAATGTAAATGTACCTCCCGATTTTCGGAATTTTGACGATTTTACAAGCGTGCTATAAGGGGAATAACTTACATGGTTGCAAACGGGGGCAGCTGGATTTTTTATACCCTACACCACTATGTGGAAAGGGCATTATAAGTTTGTTTTTGGAAAAATTCATGTAACACCGCGAAATATCGGTCGTAGACCCCCAATGTGGTATACCAATCTTCATATCTCGACGAGATAAAGCGATTTTGAGATGTGTGTCCGTCCGTCCGTCTGTCCATTATAAATTGTAATCAAACTCCAGGCCCCAATTATGGACCGATCGTCACGAAATTGTGCATGGAGGTCGGGTTCAGACCAGAATAGCCACCTATTGTTATTGGTGATGATCGTGAAATATTTAGCGGGTCAAATGGGCCAAATACATAATTTTTATCCGATTTTGTAGCTGCTCTGTAAGTCGCAAAAATGGTCCGATCGAAATTTTAACTAAGGTAAAGTATATGACAAAGAAGAAGCTTGCAATTTGAGATAGTGATCAGATAATATTTAGCGGGTGAAAATTGTGAAAATGTTTAATATACAGCTTATATATGTATTCCTGGATGATACATTCCGCCCACGTAAATAAAATTAGGAAGGCCATTTCTTGACCTTTCCATTGATGCCAATTATGTTGATTTACGTGCTCAGATAACAGAGTTACAGCCTAATATATCCAGTTATTTGTTTGTAGTGTAATCAGAAGCACAATAGTCCCGAAATTTTGCACGATGTAAGAGTTTAGGTCGAATAACATACCTACAATTTTCGATGATGATCTCATATTATCTAGTGGGTTAAATGGACCATTACATTTGCATGAAAAATATAAAAATTTAAAATTTGGTCCATATTTTCCTTCCTTGAGGGCATGTACCAGCAAAGTAGCCTACATATCGAAAATTAACTACTGACCTATCCTGGGTAACTAACGGGCCTACTGCCTAATATATAATAGGTTTTGTGTAGAATACAACATTTTCTTCCCATGCTACAATTTGTCTCTATCATGATAGATAAATTCCCAGCATTATTGCAGATTACGTGGAACCCTAGCCACTCACACAATAAACTCACAATGTTCCCTTTGAAAATTTGTATATAGCATTTGCATTTGTTCAATAAAATTTGAGCAATGTCCGTCTGTCGAAAATTTCACGGCGAGATATGGCAAATTGCATTGTAATTGGGTATATTTGCAGCGGCTTATATCTTTATTTATATTATGTGCATTCCAAAAAGGAACCTGATATTCAAAGAAAATTTATAGATGTATCAGAAGAGGCTACCAATGTCAATTTTGCAACTTTTATTAGAAATGTATAATGATATACATATTGTTCCAAAAACATCCCAGTAGGGACAAGGGAGGCTTCTCTAATAAGAATGAGTTCACCCCGATTCATACTAGCTCAATGATTAGGGATCTACTGTTTATCGCCGAGTCCAAACGACGTTTCCTAAGACACCTCATGTAGAGAAGTTTTTCATGGCTGAAATACTCAGAAAATGTCACCATCATTACTGAAAGGTATTTTGTCACCGTTGAAAATTTCATGTGGCCTGGCATACCATTGCACCACGGTTGTACCCTATTAGATATGTCAAAACATTTTTTGATTTTTCAAGAATAGACTTCGGAGACATTTAATATGCTCAAACATTACGTATCTTCGTTTCTAATATTATTCCATAGACTGGACCTATATTTCAACTTCACACCAGCCTTGTACACAGATCGTCGTCTGTTCGATTCCTCGGCGAGGTAACATAAAACTTTCAACGGTGGCAAAATACACCTCAGTAATGTTGGGGAGATTTTCTGAGTATTTCAGCCATATAAAACTTCTCTAAAAGTGGTGTGTTAGGACACGCCCTTCGGACTCGGCGATAAACTGTAGGCAGAATCCAAAAAAAAAAAATAATATTTCTTACACTAAGCTTATTTGTTCCATAAAGGAATTTTGATTTGCTGAAAGCTAATTCCCAGGAACAGTGGTGTAGGGTATCACATAGTCGGCCCCGTCCGTCTATAACCTTTGCTTACTTGTTTTAAACTAGAGACTTTCCCCTGTATATAAAAAAAATTGGACTTACCCTTACGGGGCCAACATTAGTGAAACTTAAGATAAATTTACAGTAATGATATTAAAACAAGTAAGCAAAGGCTATAGTCGGACAGGGCCGACCATACGATACCCTACACCACTACCCTGCGGGTTAACTTTCAGCAAATCAAAGTTTCTTTTGGACAAATAAGCTCATTGTAAGAAATAATTTTTTGAAGTCTGCAACCTTATCACATTAAGTTTAAACAACAATAGAATACTTGTTCCACAAACATCACAGAAGGGACAGGGCGTGCACCACGATTCATACTACAGCAATAGTATGGGGCCTACTGTTTATCGCCGAGTCCGAAAGGCATGTCTTAAAACACCACCTGTAGAGAAGTTGTACATGGTTGAAATACTCAGCAAATGTCGCCAACTTTACTCAGGGGTATTTTGCCATCGTTGGAAGTTTGATGTTTGCTGGCCGGGAATCGAACGCCCGACCTTCAGCGTGCAAGGCGGGTGTGCAAACAATTGTACCATGGTGTCACCAATAAGTAATTTTAGAACGGACATTTAGTGTGGACCTAATTTTTTGCATATTTTAACATATTTGCTAAACCATATGCAAGGCTTTGTGCCCTAAATATCCCATCGAATTGGCTGAAAGTTTGTATTAAGTATTCGTTCTTTACAATTTTCGACCTGAAATTTATCGGTATAGGTCCAGGTCTTCATATAGCTCCCATAGAACCGTACCTCCCGATACCCGGTATTTTGATGGTTGTGGCCTCAATATCAAACTGAAATGGCTGACATTTTGTATTCAGTCTTCGTTGGAGGTAAAAAAACTTCCCACCTGAAATTTGTCGTTATATGTCCACGTCTTCATATAGCTCCCATAACCAGAACCTACCGATTTTCTGTACTTTGAAGGTTATGGTATTAAGTCTTCATTGGGGGTATTAAACTTTCCATCTGAAATTTGTCGGTATAGGTCTAGGCGTTCATATAGCTCCCATACTACGAAAGCTCCCCATTTTCGACATTTTGAAGATTGTGGCTCTGGTTACAGATTTCTCTATTTTATTGACTTGTTTGAAGTGAATTTCAAACAAAAAATGTACACATAAACTTTTTAGAAGATATTATTGAAATATATGTAGCATACGAAAATATGTGAAATACAGAAATTTTCCATATGCAAAAATAATATTTGCATAGGCATAGTTTATACATTTCGCATATTTTTTCATATGTGATATATTTCGATTGGAATTTAATTAGAAGCCAAAAATATGCAAATTTCGCAAAAATAGGTGTTGCATAAAATTCCGCTGTCTACATATCATTGAGCTGATATTAATCGGGGTGCTCTTATTGATATGAGAGAAGGCTCCCTTGTCCCTATTGGGATGTTTGTGGAACAATTATGTACAGTAAATTTTAAGAAATATTCTTAAATTTGGAAATTGGCGTTTTCTGCTATATCTTTAAATTTTGAACAATTGGACAGGTAATATGATAGGGTTCCACGCAATTTGTAAGAACTGGGAATTTGTCTGTCATGATAGAGGAAATTTTTAGCATGGGAGGAAGATGTGGTTCTCTTCACAAAACTCATTATATCTTAGGTAGTAGGTCCGTTACCAAGCACACATATTATTGCAATTTTCATCAGTGGAAAGATCGGTAGTTAATTTTTCATATATAGGCGACTTTGACGGTATATGACCTCCAGGGATTCAAATATGGACCAAAAATAAAATGTTTTTATTTAGCATACAAAAGTAATGGTCCATTGCACCCGCTAAATAATATCAGATCATCATCAAAAATTGTAGGCATCTTCTTCGACCTAAACCCCTACCTCGTGCAAAATTTCGGAACTATTGATCTACAATTGCGACCTCTAGTATGCTTTTGATTACATTACAAGCAAAACACTCGATATATTAGGCTGTAACTCTGTTATCTGACCACATAAATCAACATAATCGGCATTAATTGAAAGGGCAAGAGTTGTCCTTCCAAATATTATTTATGTAGGCGGTATGTGTGGTCAAGGAATAAAAATATTACCGGTATATTAAAAATTTTCACAATTTTCACACAAAAGTTGTGGTCCATTTAACCCTCTAAACATCATCCGATCACCATCTCAAATTGCAAGCTTCTTCTTTGCCATATAATCTTACATTATTTAAAATTTCGAGGCGATCGGACTATAGTTGCGACATACAGAGCCGTTACAAAATCGGATAAAAATTTTGTTTTTGGTCCATTTCACCCGCTTAATATTTCTCGATCATCACCAATAAGAATAGGGATCTATTCTGATCTGAACCCGACCTCCATGCAAAATTTCGTAACGATCGGTCCATAATTGCGGCCTGTAGCGTGTTTACAATTTATAATGGACAGACGGACGGACGGACGGACGGACGGACAGACACACATCTCAAAATCGCTTTATCTCGTCGAGATATGAAGATTGGTATACCACATTGGGGGTCTCCGACGAATATTTCGCGGTGTTACATGAATTTTTACCAAAACAAACTTATAATACCCTTTTCCACATTGTGGTATAGGGTATAAATAGCACAAAAAGTCATTTAAAAAGAATTTATTTTGAAGGAAGTTAGAAAACGAATTATGAATTTGTTTTTCGTAAGAATATTTTCAGTGTCATCAACTATAAGTTTCTTATTGGAAATTGTACATTTACCTCTTAAATTTTTTTATAATTTTACTCATAAACTACGAATGCTTTGCTGTTTCAATCGCAATCAAATTTGTCGCCATAAATTGTTCGATTTTTGTCCACGGGCGGAACCACAGAGCCATATAACCGTATCTCACGATTTTCGGTATTTTGAGGGTTTTATCTACAATTTTTAACCGAACTAAGTGTAAATTGAAATTTGAAGTTCTCAGTAGTCAGGAAACTTCTCCAATAAAAATCGTCAACATTGGTGCGTATTTTGATATAGCCCCCATATAACGATACCTCCTGATTTTCGGTATTTTGAGGATTTAAACTAAAATTTTTAACCAAACTTGAGGTTCCCAGTGGTCACCAAAAATCGTCAACATATGTGGGCATGTGTTTGAAGTTCAAATTAGCAGTCTCTCAGTATTCTCCCTGCCTCGATGACCAGGTTGATGCTTCGCATCAAGAAATATTCGAACCATTTCCCAAAGGGTGATAATATGGAAGTATGTCTTTTTATAGCAATGTCCGGAACATTTTCGGTGTCACAAGAATCCTTCGGTGATCACCGTGATTTGCCTGATCCGACTATGTCTGTATCAACAAGCCATCACCAGTTGAGGGTGCCTCTGAGTCCCGATTATCTCGAGAACACTTCCTTTTATAATGTGCTGGTGATGAGCTAGCATTAAATTGCTGATGTCACCTGACGGATTGCGGACAGATCGTTTTGTTTGCCCACATTGCCGCTAAGATAACTGTTATTTCAACGAGGGTACTTGAACCGTTACATTTGAATTGAATATAATTGAAATAAATAATGTAGATGGTGAATTAACAGACAATGTTCAAATTTCAAAGGGTGTAAGACAAGGATGTGTTTTGTCTCCCCTTTTATTCAACATATATTCAGAACAAATATTCGTAGAATCCATTGCTAGAATGAAAATTGGTATTGCTATAAACAATGCGCTAATTAATAACATCCGTTACGCCGACGATACTACGTTATTAGCAAGCAGTTTTGAGGGGCAACAACGATTATTAGATGTACTTGTGAAAACAAGCGAAATATATGGATTACGTATTAACATAAAAAAGACCAAATACACGATTGTGAGCAGAAAGTCTGTGGAAACAACTGCACCTATGTTAATAAGCAATATCGAAATAGAAAGAGTTAAAACGTTTAAATACCTGGGAGTCCAGATTAACGATCAGTGGGATATGTCGAAAGAAATCAAGTGCAGAATTGAAATGGCACGAAATTAATTTTTTATTGCTTAGACTCATGAAAACCGAACTTGAAGTTACACGTATGATAAAAACCAGAAAAACTGCCTATTTGGGCCATTTAATGAGGAATGAAAAATATAAGCTGCTCCAAGCCATTATACAGACCAATATCGAAGGAAAAAGACCCAGAGGAAGAAAAGAAACAACATGGATAAATAACATTAAAGAATGGACGGGTGTGCAAAACAAACGAATTCTTTTAAATGCCGCCAGAAATCGAAGCCTTTCGATAATTGAATAGAACATATTATTTAATTGCACTATAATATTAACAATTAGTTAAGTTAAATTATGTAGCATTAAACTATAATTGTATGATCGCTAACATCCGAACACGGATTGGCAAATAAAAAAGAAGAAGAAGAAGAAATAAATACAGTCGAACTTCTGTATAAAGATCTTCCGTGTGACGAAAACTTCTCTATATCAAAGTTGTCTTTAAAACATAACTGGAAATTCTTACACAAAATAATCTCTCTATAACAAATTTTCCCTTAACATAGTAATCGTCGGTATCCAAGCGCTTCGTTATAGAGAAGTTCGACTGTACATCAAAATAGAGACAACTGTTCAATATAATAAAAATGAGCACCCACGACTTTTGAGTTTTTTAACCTTTAACATGTATTAAAGGCAGCTAGCCCGTTGACATGAATAAATAAAATCTGGACTGAGATAAGTCATGGGATTTGCTATGTTAGAGCCGGTGAGGAACGTTCCTTAGTATTTTTTATTCCCTACGTCAGTGTACATTTTGAACATAACAAGCAAGATGATTATATTTATTTGCTGTAATTTATAATTCCCTTCAAAAATTTAATTTTATAATCTTAATATACTTTAAGATGTAATCAATTGAGGTTGCGGTTTTCGATTTCTTTGGGTAGACAATTTTTAAGCTGTTCCATATTTGACCTCAAAAAAGACATTCACTCATTTATTGGCTACATGTCCATGGTTGAGCTCCGTTAAAATAAAGTGGATTGTGTCCTACACATAAACACGTGCATACATACCTGTATGTTGATACTCGCAAACAGTAAATCTAAAATAAAACGAATCCTTATCTCAAAACAAATGTCACTCCACATTTAAAATGTCTGAAGAACCGTTTAAAAACAAAATTTTACAAAAATGGACTTTAAACCGACTTCTCTTCCAAATTCTTCCATCGATATTTAGCTCAAAGCAAAAGTGAAACTTTTTAAAAATGTATAGAGAATATCTCAAACAGAAGCAAATAAGACCTATGCCTATAAAAATCTGAGAAGTTTGTATGTATATTATATTACAGTTATTAATTGTTTTAACTGTAAATCATCATTGCTGTTAACCATGTTCTACTGTCCGCATTTAGTTTAAACACTTGTTTGTCACAATTCACTCCGTTCTACCGATGTTGGAGTAGTAGTTGTTTTTTTTTTTTTGCTCATGTTCTGTTCTTATTGGAATTGTTACATATTTTAGCCCATTTACTATCGGTCGGTTTCCTTTATTAAGATTTGTTGTGCATTTGAGTGGATTTCTTTCGAATGCTTTCGTTCTGTTTTTTGTGGCTTTCATCCGTTTTGTTTTTATGGTGTCGTAGTGGCTACTAAAGTCACCCGTCCGTCCAACGCCGACCTGCCTGCCTGCCAGCTTTTGTGGCCAACCAGCCACTGGGTCACAGGTACTACTAGGCATATAGCATATTGAAAACACTACATAAATTAAAAAAATGTAGTTGTTAACCTGAACAAATTTATTATTTTGTACAACTTTTGAAATGAATTACAATCGGTACAGGAGGCCGACGACCCACCGCTGTGCGTTGTGCCTATACGTTCAACTACATCTATTCATTACAACACACACATTTTTTTGTTGTCGTCGTCTTCTTTTTTCTTTGGTCATCGTTCGTTCTCAGGTTGTTTGGTGTTTTTTTGGAGCACTCTAAGGGAATTGACTGGGTTTAATGTCTAGTGTTTGCCCTGAATTATATTTAAATGGAAAAGATGAATGAAAATAGCTTAACTATTATTCAAGCGTTACACTTGCCTGTGACATAACAGTGGGTTTAAATAGAGCAATTATGTGTTGGGTAATACATATTTTGCGAAATATTTGATTAAGTTTGTATAATTATGCGTAGGCAGATTAGTTGTGCAATTTTCTAACTCATTTTCGAGTTACCGACAAAAATCAGTAAAACTAAAATGCTTATTATTACGGTAACTAACGACATTATTTGGTAAGTTTGCTAACAAAACAGGTAGTTGTAAAGTTCTACCGATAGCAAGAGTGCTACCAACTATTATTTTCATTCGAAAACTCAAAAAATAATTTAGAGAATCGATCCATAAGTTGAGAATATTTGTCTCAATATGTTTCAGCTCAGTCAATTGTAAAAGGTTCGGATCTATGATCTGTAAAAGAGGAGCTCAGACTCCCTCAAATGATATCAGGGAAGGCACCCCAAAAGATCGTACAAACAAACATTCGCATACGTAACGGTGAAATACAGGTAAAGTAAAAGTTAAACAGTTCCAGGGATATTACCTCACCTTTCTCACTACGCAACTTCAACTTCTTGTTCTTGAATTCCACATACGACTGGCGTCCACACATAAAATTGTTGAAGGCTATTAATAAATCGAGCGCCGCTAACACTTTCTTATACCATGACTTCTTGTGGTTGGGTTCTTGACTGATATGTGTGGAGATGGCGTGCAGCGCTTCGTAGAGGTGTGGTGCTTACAAAACCCTATATTGATGATCGGCAACTGTATATGTATTTATTTCTTTCGCTGAGGAGGTAAAACGGAGTTGTTCTGTACAATTCACATTGACTGGCATCCTTGCCTAGCTTCAATAGCCGGACCATCCTGTCAATTTTCCAGAGAGACAGGTTTAGAACTTAGGTAAGATACTAGACTCCCGGTTCATCATCATTACCATCGTAATAACATTTGCAACATCATACATTGTAAGTAGTGGTGGTTCCTCTTCGGCAGGTGCTTTAGAGTGACTTAACCGTTGCCCACAAGTCACTTATTCCAGTTGCAATGTTGCAACTCTTCAGATGTTCCATCTAGCCGCTTGTACCTAATGAACACGAACAAGTAAAAACATTAAGTTAGGCCGGGCTGAACTTCACACTTCATATAAAATAATAATAATAATACACTTCACCATAAATAATCTGAACTAGTTTCCTGTTAGGTGCAAAAATTGTTCGACCGCGGTTACCCTAAATGCCTAAATTAGGACAAAAAATGTATCTAAAAATTTCTTCAATCTTTTGGTACCTTCATGTGGGGAATATACCAACACATGTGGCTCTATAGAAGATTTGGAGCAGTTTCGGGACCTCTAAGAACCTCAACTGTCAAATTTCAGCTAGTTCGGTCAAAATTGTAGCTTAAATCCTCTAAATACCGAAAATAGGGGGCATCGTTATATGGGGGCTATTCCAAAACATGCACCTATGTATGTTAACAATTTTTGGTGGGGAAGTTTCGTGACCAGTGAAAACCTCAGGTGTCAAATTACAGCTTGATCGGTCAAACTACAATTTTTGACCGATCTAGCTGTAATTTGAAAATACCGAAAATAGGGGGAACCGTTATAGGGGGTGGGGGCTAGGATGGGTCGATTTGGACACCTTTCTGATTCCTGGGATTGACCTGAGTAAAAATGTGCACTAGACCATATGTCAAGGGTGATTTTGAAGTTTATTATACAGGTTTTTTTGATATTTTGACATATAACTGCCAAACCATGGAGATTTTCGATCCAACACTAAGTCAAAAATTCTAGACAAGACAATAATTAAGAACTCTCTAGTACATCGCAAAAGCATTAGAACGCTCCTTCAGGCAGTTTTGGCCTTTTGGATAAAAAAGTTCAAGTCAAAATCGGGAGGCTCGATTTTGACCGTAGGCATATGGTGTAGTGGACTTTTTGCTCAGTACAAAGCCAGGAATCAGAATCACGAAGGACCCAATAAATTGTTTTTCCTTCCATGGACCATGAGATATAGACATATGTTAACGATTTTTGGTGTAGGAGTTTTGTGACCTCTAAGAACCTCAAATATATTACAGCTAGTTCGTTAAAAAATTGAGCTAAAATCCCCAAAATACCTTATATCGGGACGTACCGTTAGATCTATAATTTCCAGTGAAGAAGTTTTTTGGTCATTGGGAACATCAAATGTCAAATTGCAGCTAATTCGGTCAGAAAATGTAGCTTAAAACCTCAAAATACTTTAAATTGTCAGGTACCTTTATTTGGGTCCCATACCAAAAAGTGGGTCTATCTCCACAGTTTTTGGGGTATACGTTTTTTGACCTCTTCCAAGTGCCAAATTTGAGCCAATTAGGGCGGAAAATGTAGCTAAAATCATCAATGTACCTTAAATCGGGAGGTACCGTTATGTGGGGGCTATACCAAAACGAAGACCTATCTTTGCAATTTTTAGTGGAGAAGTTTTTTTGTCATTGAGAACTTCCAATGTCAAAATGCAGCTAATTCGGCCAACAAATTTATTTAAAATCCTGAAAATACCTTAAATCGGGTGGTATGGTTATATGGGGGCTATACCAAAAAGTGGACCTCTATATCCCATCTTCGACCTTAAAAAAACACACTCGGGTACAACAGTTTAGCTTTCTATTTCAGTTATAGCTGAAGCTAAAAGGACAAGCGAACTTTTTTAGATCGTCTTAGGAGTTTATCCTGATCGAGAATATATGTAAATGCAAAAACCAAAAATCATTTGCAATTCCATTTGAAAAAAATTAAAAAAAAAATTTGCGAGCACATCTATAATTTTTGGCATAGAGGTTAAGAAAAAAATTCTGGTTTCAAATCTTTTCGCGTTCACAAAATTGGACGATGCGCGCAAAAGTTATAGCGGTTTTTATTCTCAGATAAAGAAAAAATATTTAAAAATTATTTATTTGTTGTTATGAGAAAATGTATGCATAAATCGTTAACAGCATTCCATATCTATTCGTAGATGTTTAAATAGTTATTAAATTTATTATTATTTTCGCGGAAAATCAACAAATAATAAAAAAAATTTTGAAGTAAATCCAAATTATCCTGTCCCAGAGTCCGTACAAACCCTCAAAAAATAAATTAAAACATATTTGCGGAATCTAGACAATGCGTAGAAAATTATGATACCAAATTTATAGAGATTGGATACATAAATTGCATATTATAGCAACAACAAAAACTTATTGTTAGAAAATATTGTTGCAAATATATTTTTTGGTTCGATTCGAAAAATTAGAAAAAAATATTTGGGAGTTCTCCAACTATTTCGCTAAAATCCCATACAATAATTAATGTGTGCCGCTAAAACTTCATCAAGAAATATAGTTTACCATCGTGAAAGCTTATTTGTTTACTTTGATCACTTATAAGGATAGCAAAATTAAGAGTAATATTGAAATTGCAATCATTCAAAAAATGTGGAAATTAAAAGCCTATTATTCGCGAATTAGCTAAAATCAGTTGATGCGCATCCGTTTTTGAATACAGCGAATCAATCTTTTTCAATATTTATGCATATTTCGATATTTCACTCAGCGACCATTGTGTGCCGTCAGTTGCATCTCACAATGCCAAAAACCTTAAAGTGAGCAAAAATCGCGCAATTTGCATACGATTTTGATGCGCACCCGGATTCAGTAGCACCCATAAAAAAAAATTCTATATACACATATTTCAAATAGATTCTTCAAGAACCGCGGATGTGCCTCCACATTCTATTTTTGGTAAAAAACCCATATTACTCGCGAATCTTTGTAATTTATGACACGCGTTTTCGCACATATTATATACGCGTATAAAGGATTCCATTTATGTAAAAAATGTTAAAGAAAATCGCGGTATTTCCAAGGTATCTATATCCGCGGTTTTAGTGGATGGATTCGATCGCGGAAGGTCTCATTAGATCCGTCACGTAAAAAAGTTTAGCTTTCTATTTCAGTTATTGCTGAAGCTGAAAGGACAAGCGAACATTTTTAGATCGTCTTAGGAGTTTATCCTGATCGAGAATATATGTAAATGCAAAATGAATATATGTAAATGCATTAGATCCGTCACGAAAAAAAATTAAATTCACGCGGGATACAAAGGAAATTGAATGGCATTTGTAAATTTTAAACGCAAAAAATAGGTTTTTTAAAAAATTCACGCATCAAATATTGGCCTTTAGACTCCAATTACTAGGATGCTGTAAGGAGCACACTCATGAGATATGCATTAAACGACGTAAAATCACGAGTTCTATAATCCTATTATGAGTTTTGAATATTATCTTGTTGCGCGTCCGAATTATTAAAAAATTTCAAAAAAAACCCCGAAATTCCGGCTTCAAAATGTCAGCATCAATTTTTGGTGGATGCTGTGGATATATCGAAAAATGATACAAAATGATACACTATCATATTGCCCATGAAGTATTCTTTGAGTCTTTCTTTGGGCATATGTCTATAAAATGTAAGGTTAAGCCAGAAATCGAAAGGGAGCATAAAAAAACTTGTTGGCTTCAACCCATTTTTACCTATTTTTCTACATTGATGCCAACACAGCTTCCATGAACATTAATTTTATTGGTCGACCTTGGAGGAATCCCACTCCTAAAACACTTCATTTTAAAGAATATCAATCATACTATATAGAATATGTTAACAGTTCGCGAATTCTGAATGGGTGAAACTCGGATTCATCGATTGTAAAACATTTTTGGTTTTCGCCATATAATTTATATGGTCGTAAATGATTAGTTCGAAAAAAAAACTTAATATACCCTACAAACTGTGGAGGAGAGTATTAAAACGATAAAAATGAACTTATGTAAACTTAGGTGGCAGCCGCTGCGCAGTGGTCGAAATCACCGATCTAGCGGCGAGAAATTAATAACTTGCAAACGAATGGAGATATGCTTTTAAAATGTTGCACAAACTCAATATGTGTCCGTGGGTAATGATGGACTAAATATAAACAACATCGTCTAACATTTTTTAACAGCCCCCATATAACGGCACCTCCTGATATTCGGTATTTTGAAGATTTGGTACTTAAGGTTTCTAGTGGTCACTAAACTTTTCCACCAAAAATTGTGGACATAGGTCCACGTTTGGGTATAGGCCCCTTTTTAGGTAGCTCCCAATTTTCAGCATTTTGGGGGATTTAAGCTATATTTTCCGCCCAAATTAGGTGTAATTTAGATTTTGAAGTTCCCAGTGGACAGAAACATTCTCCACCAAAAATTGTCGACATAGGTCTACGTTTTGATATTGTCCCCATACCTCCCAATATTTGGTATTTTGAGGATTTTGTCCACATTTTCAGACCAAATAAGCTAAATTTTGGCATTGGAGGTTCTCATTGGTCATACATCTTCTCCGCGAAAAATTGTGAACATAGGTCAACGTTTTGATATAGCCCCCATCTAACTGTACCGCCCGATTTTTGTTATATTGAGGGTTTAGCAACATTTTTCATGCATTTATCAGCAATATTTGCGGCTAGTTGCAGCCAAAAGCTGATTATTCCGAATCTAGGAAGTCGAATTTAATTTGTCGAAAAAGAATTAGACTGGGCATAAGAGAACATTTGTAGTTAAGCCCCATTTAACAAAAGTATATTACACTAAAACACACAAGAAAAACAATAATTTTTAAAAATTTATTGCTATATAACGGTGTAGGTCCAGGCCCCGAAAATTGTTTTTCATTTAATTCACACCTATCCCTTTTTATTAAAAAAACTTTGTTTAATTTTTATTAAGAATTTATTTAAAAATTATTTAAACATAAAGATAGATATTATGCAACAATTTTCTTAAAATCTGATGCAGCAAAGGTTCTTGCATTGGATAGTAAATAGCTGTTGTTCGGCCTTGGAACCGGTATAAAAGCATCTTTAATGAACCTAGGGTCAATATTGATTTTCTAATACAAACTGCTTTTTTCAGCCTTTGAGAAATATATTTTTCCCAGGAATAGCTTTTATTGGGTCAATAAAACACAACTTCGCTAAATTAACAAAAAGAAATACATAAAACTTTTTCATTGGTGACTGTTTTCATTAATTCTTCAATGTTTGTCGACAAACAAAGCAACAAGGAAATGTTCCACTTTCCATACTTTCTTGAAGCCATTCAATCTTCTTGTGATTACTTGAAACTTTCAATAGCATTCGAATAGCTTTCATATAAACATTATTTATGAAGTCATTGGAGACCACTTCATTTCCTTTATACAGTTTACCCATAAAAGTTCTTGGACTGCTGGCCGAACCTTTTCAATTGGCAAGAGTTGAGCTACAACTAACCACTGTCCACTTATAACATCTACCCAGGTGTTGGCTGCCTGGCAAGCTGGTCAGTGTGGGTGTTCGCTTGGTTGCTGCCTGACCGTGTGAATCTATGCCAACGACCAGGGAGAGAGAGAGTGAAAAAAATTAAAACTTTGAGTGGCAGAGAAAAATGGTTCAGGTGGTTGGTTCATTTAATGTCTGTCTCCTCTGAACAAATTAAGATGACCCATGTGTCAACTTCTTAAATGAATGGTCAAACTTGTTGCTTGGTCCACATATAGGATTTCAATGTATGACCTGGCACTTTTTAGTGTCTCGGCAAGAGACAAAATTGTATGGATGGAAGAAACTTTGCACCTAACACTGGGGATATTATTCATATGCAGGTTCGGATTCATTCTCTGCTAGGCTGGTCATAAATGCAACTGTGATATGGCAAAATGACAGTAGAAATGTTTTGAATTATGGTGGTAAAGAGAGGAAAGTGTTTTTTGCCCAACTTTGTATTAACATCACGCATTTAAGGCCTAGGAATTTTTGTCTATGTCTGGCAGAAATTGTTTTTCTCTGCAAAACACCTACAACAACCGACTACTACACCTGGAGTGCTGGCCAGCAGTGGAAAGGAAGAGGAGGATCGGAGGGTAGCAGTTAGTTGTTCAGTGGCCAACAGAGTTAATTGATTGATGGATTGCGTAGCAAGTAAAACTCTATTAAGACCTGACATGCATACGTACAACATAATTTTGCAGCTTGGAATCTTGAGTGAATGAGGTACCTACGGACTGACGAAGCATACGGTCTGGTCAGGCAATGCATCAATGTCTAGTGTCTGACTTGTCTGTTTATGAGGCCAGCAATTTATTGTGGCATTGTGTGTGTGTGCCACCCGACTGACCAGCAATGTGCTGTGATTTGATATTTTGTCAGCTGGAACACTAAAATATGTTGAATATGTGGAAGGCTAAAAGTAGGGGGTTCATTCGACCAGACCATTGGCATTGGCCCAAGGGTAGAAAGATGTTTTTTAGGGAAGGTGTTACAGCATTTAACATATTTGATTTTTTTCTTATTCTTCGTAGTCATTTAGTCCGCCTAAATGCTGTAACCACACATCTCATTCTCCAAAACATTTGATTGGCTTTAATCACCAAATTAAAGGTTTTCATTTTTGTATTTCAACCTTTTGAGTTCAGAAGTGCCACCTTAAGCTGTTGCTGCTGCTGCCGCCGTTGCTGTGTAACAACGAATACGGTAATTTCGTTTTGCTTATGTTTGGCAACATTTTATCCAATTTGGGAGTTTTGTTTCGTTTATTTTTTCGTTTTATTTAATTATTGTTTTATTCGTATTTTTTATTCAATCTGTTGCTGAGTAGCAGCAACATCCAGCAGCCAGCCATAACATCAACAGTTGTTTACAGAAGGGTGGAGGTTTCTTGGCATTAGGTGAACTTGCACGCCATGAAACTTTATTTTGACGAAGTTTCTATTTGTAATAAGATACTCGTACCAGCAGATTGAATACAATGTTGTGATGGGAAAATGGCAATAGGTTTGTTTATTGAGGTAAGGAAAGGTGTGGCAGGAAGAAATGATCGCTTGATTCTAAATTCATTGATGACGGAACTTTACTCAAAACAAGAAAACCAACGGGCTGCATGATTTGGTCCTGGAACTAAATAATAATTCCTCACCAAAACAGAGAATAAAATTTCGAGAAAATTTGGGTCTAAAGAGGACCCAATTTACTTCCTACTGTACAACTTAATATAAAGACACCGTGGTGCGAAGGTTAGAGTACTGCCTTCGAACCTTAAACTTATTTAATTAAACAATTGATGTTCTGCATCAAGAGTATTTGTTAAGATCAAATTGATTAAACTAGGAAATGGCTTTGGCTGTGAGGGTTTGGAGTTTATTGATACTTTCTGGAAGGTCAGCGAAGGAACACCACATACGGGTCTATCGTAATCTGAAAGATAACACCAGTCTACAGACTGACTGTGGAAGTTGGTAGATTGCGAATTTGTTGTCCTGCTATTAGAATTGAATAGGAGACAGCTGCATACGAGTGCACAGTCGTCCCAGAGTACCTCGAGCATACTGTTAGCTGTACAAATTTTCGATTTGTAGTTGTTTAGGATTCAACAGTGGTAGGTTTCTAGATTTTAATATTGACAGCTATACATAATTGAGATGTTTTGTTTTGCAACGACCTTTTCATTAAAGTGTCATTTACATACATCTCATGGCTGTTGTTTTTGTAGGAACGCACTATGGACCCAATGACAGGTTTTTGAGGCAACAAATCACTGGAAGCAGCTGGACCTTTCAAATTTCGTTCCGATGTTTATAATGAGCATAAAAATACATTTGCTACATTTGGGTAGGAATCGGTTCAGATATAGACATAGCTGTCATATATACGTTTCAAGCGATTTTATATTTAAGCCTCACAAATGTAACAATTTGCATCCCATCGCATTAAATTTTGATATGATCGGTTCAACGAAACTGCGCAGAATTTGTGAATCAGATAAAATATCAATCTTTAAATTGGGAAGGCAGTAATTTAAGATATCCTTACCATATTTCTCTGCTTCCGTCTTAAAACCTGTTACTTCTTTGTAATTATGTCGTGGTCTTGATCATTTTGACTTTATAAATTGTTTTTACCGATTTCTTCATATCAATATTTTTTGGAGCTCTAATTTGTGTGCACGATAACTCTTGAAGGGAGTAACCGATTTGGTCCATACTTTGCCCGTCGTGAAATGTACAATACTTGGATAATGTTTCAATAGGGACCCAATCGGTCCACTCCATCGGGTACCTCCCACACAAAATTTCGGAAAAGTACAATTTAGGGCCATCTCTCAAATCGCTTTGATTTTTGTTTCAGCAACTTGTATTCACAGCCCCCCATACGACGGTACAAGTTTTATCAGGGGAAAGTCCATACTTCCTGAGAAAATAGCCTGAAAGTTGCAAAAAATAAAACTCCTATGACACCGTGTGAGGTAGAGCTGGCAAACTATCGATATCGGCCCCATTCGATTTTTTCGATATTTCCGTTTCAAAATATCGATAAAATCGATACTATCGTGGATTTTGCACCCCTATTTATTCAGAATCCAAAGTGGTCGACAAACGTGTTTTGTTTACATTTCATATGTCCTTAATATCGTTGTAAAACCGTTTTCATTAGAGCTTTTTGCCTGGTTATGAGGATTTATTTGACGTTTCCGCTATGTAATTGACATGTGAAATCCAGTGGGTTTATTAACTCCGGTTAATCCGGGGTATTGCACTTAATCGGGTTAACCCAATGGGTTTTTATTTCGAATGTCAATTCCATAGCGCAAACGTCAAATAAATCCTTTCCAAGTGGGTTAACCCGGCAAAAAACTCTAGTGTAACTATACTATAAGTGCTAACGGGATATAACATTAAATTGTTAAACCTCGGTTCCAGCCCAATTTGACGAAATCGTTTTGGGGAATAATATTACATACTTTCTATTTGTACTGATTGTTCGGTCAAGTGCTTAAAATATTTAACAAAACCCAAAGAAACAGTTTTAATACTAACCAAAACTTAATCATGGAAAGTAAATTCCTCGAAGTCATAAAGCCATTCTGCAGTATACTTCCAGAAATTGTCAAACCCGATCGCAAGATCTATTTCAGGGAGAAAGTGCTACGCACCTCCATAGTATGATGTCAAATCCCTCCGTTCGGTATCATGAATTTCGACTCAGCTGAATCTTTCTACTGGATTCGTGTGATTTTGGCCTCACATCGTGATATCCTTATTCCTTGTTCCAGAACTGCAAGAATCTACTAATTTTTACTATTTTTTCCGATAACATAAAGGAACAAATTTTATCGTAGTAAAAAATAGTAACTTATTGCAGGTTCTCGAACAGAGCAAATGTTGGCCGTTAAATTCCTAGGTAACTTCTTTATCAACCTCCTCGGTGTTTTGGATGATGTTGGTGGTGGCGGCCCAGCTCACTCCTATCCCACCCTTAGCCATATAGCCACCTGAAAGTGTTGGTCAAATCTTAACTGATCCCATCCACGCAATTTTTATTCGTTTACGCGTCTTTTAACAATTTCCTATAAAAAATTTCTGGCTATTGCTTCTACGGCTGTTATTTATGGTCTGTTCCAGAACTGCAAGAATCTACTAATTTTTACTATTTTTCCGATAACATAAAGGAAAAAATGGTATCGTAGTAAAAAATAGTAGCTTCTTGCAGGTTCTGGAACAGAGAATTAGTAATTTCAAAATTTTCGATAATATCGATATAAAAAACTATTCATCGATATTGGCGTAAAAGATTAAGTATCGATAATATCGATACTTCCATCGATGGTTTGCCAGCTCTAGTGTGAGGTGTTTGGAGCGCAAGATAACTCTCGAACGGATCTGCCGATTCGGCCCAAAATTTTGCCTTAGTAGTATTTTGTCCATAGTTTAAGTTCGAAGATAAGCCATATCGGTCCACTCCTTCAGGTGCCTCCCCCACGAAAGTTCAAAAATGTTCGGGAAAAATGTTCGTACAGTAACTCTTGAAGGGAGTGGCCGATTTGGTCCATACTTTACACATCCTAATATTTCTACCAGATATAGTTCAGGTTCAAATATGGACTATATTTGTCGACTCCATCTGGTACATCCCATACAAAAAATTCGGATAAGTTCACTTTAAGACCTGCTCTCGAATCACTTTGATTTTTGTTGAAGCAACTTGCATTCGCTGACTCAATTACGATGGAAAAAGTTTTTTCAGGGGCAAGCCCATACTTTTTGAGCAAACAGCCCGAAGTGTGTAAGAACCCCCAATGGCACCATATGTATTGGCTGGAGATACACTTCCATAATGGCCAATGTCGATCCATTCCTTTTAGTACCTCCTCCGCAAAACTTTCGATCTCTAATTCAATTTTTTTTCGGTTTAAATTCCCAAATTTTTTAAAAACCCTTAAACACATACGTTTTTTGGGAAAAAAAATTGTTTCAATATACATGTATATAATTTTCCGTGCCCCAGACTTTCACCTCCATTTTGTTGCACAGTGTTATTAAATGTTTTAATATAGATATGTAATTATAATATTTTCTTAATTTGTATTACACTGTGCAACATTTTTAAGGCGATCTTGTGCAAACAATTCGAACTGAGTATTTTTTGAAAGTACAGACCCAAACGACAGGAAACCCTAGTTGGGGTTTGTTGTGTCAGATCCAGCTCGGATTTTATGGCCCCATCTAAACATGGTTAAATATTGAGTTTTTAAAGAAATTCGGGGCTATATCTCTAAAACCAATGTGAATCTTCTTCTGACCTCTGAAGCAAATTTGTAGATAAGTACAAGAATACAATATTTGGAGAAGTAATGTACTCGAAAAACTACATTTATTGCCTCAAATTTCAAAATACATGCAAAAATACCACAATTTTTATACATTTAGCACCGTATCTCCAAAACAGTTAATTTTTTCTGAATATTTTCTTTTGGAAAAATATTCCCTGGAATGTAATACACAACTCTTCAGAACATGTCATTGCTGTAAAATGCCTCTATCCCGATGTTTTCAGTACATTTTTCTACGACGATTTAATAAAAATGTCAATAATGTAGTGAAATCCGAAATGCGAGAATAAACGGTTGGTGTTTTTGAAATACGTGTTGTAAAAGATATGATGCAAAATACCGCTGAAACAACATGAAGTAAGCATTTTAGAGTTTCAGAATGTTCTAACGAATTGTTGAGAACGTTATTTGGAAGATTTTTGCAAAAGGTTACTTGGTTCAACTCCCAATAGTTTAGCCGATACTGACCAGAATTTCAGCAATTATGTACAATTTTCTATATTTTATAGATTTTGATGCCCTAGATGGAGTTTTACTTATGTGATTTCTTTAAAAGATAAGTTCTACTAGCTTAGGGCTACAATATTGCTGAAGACAGCAAAGCCAAATTCCTATTCGTTTCAGAGATAAAGGCCTGATAAATGCAAAAAAAGTGTATATTTAGCCCGGTTTAGATGAGGCCATAAAAGACGTACTGGATCTGACAGGACAAAACCCAACTAGGGTTTTTGTAGTCTAAATATGTACTTTCAAAAAATCCATACTAGAAGTTGTTTGCATTTTCAGTGTTGCATATTGTTAGTAATCGTTGTTTTTTTAAATCGAGCTATTTTTATAGAACAAACAAAAAACATTGTTCCACAACATCCCATACGGGACAAGGGAGACTTCTCTTCTATCAATGAGTGCGCCCCGATTCATATTAGCTCAATGATAAGTTTTACATGGCTGAAATACTCAGGAAATGTCGCCAACATTACTGAGGGGTATTTTACCACCGTTGAAAATTAGATGTTGCCTTGTCGGGGAATCGAACACACGACCTTCTGCGTGCAAGGCGGGTGTGCATACCATTGCACCACGGTGACACCCATATTTATAGTATTTTCATATTTTACATTTTTTTTTTTAAATTGTGAAAATATTTTTTAAGAATTTAATTTTACAAAAACTTTTTATTTTCTTAAATAGTGACAATATTTAACAAAACTTCTTATTTTCTTACTAGCAGACCCGGGTCCGTGTTACTGACCCGTCGTATTGCGTTTTAATGACAACGTTTTATGAAGTTTATGCTATACAATTCTAAAATAGGTATTTTCTACTTCATTTCTTCGGGTCCATTGTCAAACTGAGACAACGTATTTTGTCTGCCACCTTTCTTTTCTCTTACGGACTTTGTCGGATTTTTTCTGTTTAGTTTTTCATAGCAGTTGAACTTGACCATTTAAGTAAATTTTTTTATTAATAGGAGAGATACCGTGCCACCTTCGAAATTCATGCATACGTGTACCACGGCATATTCCACACATGAAAATCGGTTCGATAGTTTTCGAGATATAACGTACTTAACAAGTAAGAAATGCGTTAAGTTCAGCCGGGCCGAACTTTTTATACCCTCCACCACGAACTGTATTGAAGTGAATAGGAACAATTAGTTTTGTTTCGTTTATGAAAGTACTAAACTCTTCTTTTTATTGCAGGAGTAGTATATATATTAGGCCGGGGCGATTTGAAAACCTTAATGGGCCCTTCGCGTTTCTGATTCCTGGGGTTGAACTGAGCAAAAAAGTCTACTGGACCATATGTCTACGATGAAAATCGAGCCTCCCGATTTTGACTTTAAGTTATTTATCTACGTTTTTTTTTTTGACATGTTGGCAAATAACAGCCAAACCATTGAGATTTTCGAGCCAACACAAAGACAAAAATTGTAGGCAAGACAGCAGTTAAGAACTCTCTAATATATCGCAAAAGCATTGGAACGCTTTTTCAGGCAGTTTTGGTCTTGAGAAGGTGCAAACTTTTCGGAAAATGTCGATAAATGGCACTGTGCTACAAAAGTTGACCAGAAAAATATTCAAGAGTTCTGATGCAAAATTTCATCGTGTTGGGATCCATGGAGAACGAAAATGCCTTTAGTTCGTTTGGGTCACTTCGTTTTATTTTTTTATAACGGTAAAATTAGTGAAAATCTGGGTTTCTTACATTTTCAAATTTAAACAGGCATATCTTATTTTTCCACAACGGATTTCTTTTGATCCTCCTTCCTTTTAAAGCGGTGAATAATGTCTTTTGAATAAGCTATTATTGTTTTAAATCGGTTAATAAATGGCTAAGTTATAGTGGTTTATGTCTGAAAAACCCCACAAAAAACCTATAAAGGAATTTCTCATAATTTTCAAAATAAATATTGAACAAAGCAAAAAAACATTATATTTTTGAAAATTTTGAGAAATTCCTTTATAGTTTTTTTGTGGGGGTTTTCAGACATAAACCACTATAACTTAGCCATTTATTAACCGATTTAAAACAATAATAGCTTATTCAAAAGACATTATTCACCCCTTTAAAAGGAAGAAGGATCAAAAGAAGTCTGTGGTGGAAAAAATAAGATATGCCTGTTTCAATTTGAAAATGTAAGAAACCCAGATTTTCACTAATTTTACCGTTATAAAAAAATAAAACGAAGTGACCCAAACGAAATAAAGGCATTGTCGTTGTCCGTGGATCCCAACACGATATAATTTTGCATCAGAACACTTGAATATTTTTCGGGTCAAATTTTGTAGCACAATCTCATCTATCGACATTTTCCGAAAAGTTTGCACATTCTTAAGGCCAAAACTTCCTGAAGGAGCGTTCCAATGCTTTTGCGATGTATTAGAGAGTTTTCAATTAATGTTTTGGCTACAATGTTTTTCTTTGTGTTGGATCGAAAATCTCAATGGTTTACCTGTTATATGCCAAAATATCCAAAAAACGTCAATAAAAAACATAAAGTCAAAATCGGGAGGCTCGATTTTCACGGTAGATATATGGTCCAGTGGACTTTTTTGCTCAGTTCAATCCCAGGAATCAGAAATGCGAAGGGCTCATTAAGGTTTTTTTCCTTCCACACAAATCGCCCCACCCTAATATATATCTCAACTGATAATACTACCTTCAAAACAGTTAATATGCGGCGGCATTTTTGTTCTTTCCAAAACATGGACCAATATTTACAATTTTCCGGATTGAGCGAAATACATAAGATTGGGCAAAACCGACTAGACCTAAACCTGGATATTCTGGATTTGGATAGTTAACAACTTCGGGAACGCCGTTCTATGGAGGCTGTACAAAACGCTAACCTGTAACGATAATTTTTTGGAAGAAAGTTTCGTAACTCCAACGAAGACTAAATACCAAATTTCAATTATTCCCATTGAATATTGTGGCTAAAACTTTCAAAATACCGAAAATTGGGAGGGATCTTTCTATGGGGGGTATATAAAAACATGGAACAATACGGAAATTTTCAGGTGGGAAGTTTTATACCACCAACGGAGATTAAATATTAAATTGCATCCGTTTCGATGGGATATTGCCCAGCAAAAATACTCATTACAAATTGGCCTACTTTCTCATTATTTTAACAAGGGCATGTCATAGGGAGTAAGTACTTATTTTTTGGCACTTAAAAGTAAATAAAGTACTTAAATAAGTAGTTACGACTTGAAGTAACCAGGGAGTAACTACTTATTTATCTACTTTTTAGTGGCCACAAATAAGTACTTACTCCCTATTACATGCCCGTGTTAAAATAATGAGAAGGTAGGCCAATTTGTAATGAGTATTTTTGCTGGGTGATGACACAACCTTAAAATACGGAAAATCGGAAATTTCGCTTCTATGGGGTTATTTGAAGATTCTATGGGAGCTGTATGAAGACGTTGACCTATACCGACTAATTTCAGGTGGAATGTTTTATACCCACAACGAAGTCTATGTACCAAAGTTTAGCCATTTCGGTGATATAATGATGCTAAACCCTTCAAAACACCGAAAACTGGGATGTACCGTTCCACGGGGTGTACATTAATGCGTGGACCGATACAGATAAATTTCTGGGAGAAAGTTTTGCATCCCAAAAGAGGACGAAATATCAAATTTCAGACATTTTGGTAGTATAGTATAGCTAAAACCTTCAAAAATACCGAAAATTAGGAGATATCGTCTTATAGGGACTATACGAGGGCGTGTGATACCGACAAATTTCATATGGAATGTTTTATAAACCCAAGTGAAGACTCACCACCAAATTTCAGCCATTTCGGTGGAATTTTAAGGCCAAAACCTTCAAAATACCGCAAATCGGGAAGTACCGTTCTATTGAGGAATACGAGGGTGGTTCGGAAACTTCTTAGCCTATCAATGAAAGAGAATAGTTAGTTTTTCAAAAATATTTTTATTTTTCAATATAATCTCCTGAAACTTCAATACACTTAGCGCTTTTCTGCCAGCAAGGAATTTTTTAGATTTGGAAACAAGTAAAAGTCACTGGGAGCTAAATCAGGAGAATAAGGTGGGTGGTCAAGCAACTCGTACTTTAATTCGTTGATTTTAACCATTGTTAAAACACTCTTGTGCGCTGGTGCGTTACAAACGTACAACCGGTGCCAGTGTTTCTCAAATAGAACATTGGTGGCGTCGTTTTTATTGGGATAGCTAAAACAATTTGGTTTCTTCAAAATAGTCTGGCTTAATCCCATTGTTGTTGTTTTATTATTTTAAAACAACTTATTTATTAGTGGAAAAGGTTTGGCATTGTTCGCCAAGGGGTAAGGCAAGGAAGACTAGTTTCGATCCACGCCACTGGATCTCATCAGTTTAAGATAATATAATTATGTGCGAAGCGATGGGATTTGGCTCACTGATGGTTTGGATGAGGAAGGAAAAATTAGGTAAAAATTTGGCAATATACTCATTTATATTGATGTAGAAAAGGATTTGTTCGTTAAACAAGTTTCTGATTTCGATTCCTTTCAAAAATTATGTCAATATATACACTCCGGTTCATCTGAATAGAACTAACCAATACTTGCCTACAAATACCGTAATATATGACGATAGGAAAGGAATTGGAAATTGTATTTTTTTGAACATGTAGAGTAGTAGTCGATATTTTCAATGCCTAACATGTTTCACAGATGCGTTATAACAGTACTTTTTACACGCTTTATGAAAAAATGTCAAATTATTAGCATGTTTAAGGGTTCACCAGGATAAAACCACAATAAGAATTGACACAGAACCTTTGTCAGATGTGGTAAACTTTTCAAGAAGCTATTAAATTAAATATCGGCTACCATATTCTCTACAAGTTCACAAAAATATAATTTACAATTCCTCTCCTATCGTCAGATAAAACGGTATTTGTAGGCACATATTGGTTGATTCTATTCAGATGAACCGGATTGTATAAAGGAAAGTTTTAGTAGAGTACCACTTAAGACTTCGAGAACAGTTTAAAGTTCTTTGCTTTGGAAGTTTTTTCTAAATTCTATTTATTGAAGAATTGGTAGGTTAGTAAAGTGAAATTTTTTGTTAAGAGATTTTTTTATGTGGCTGGGTCTTTCGTTCCACTATAATCTGCTCGTAACAGGCCAAGTAGGCCTATGTTCAGAAACCCAGCCCTTATGTTATGTACCCACTTATTTTCATACCATCTTCCCTATTAGAAAAAATGTTAATTGTTGTATTCGATTACAAAAATTTATTTTTCAATTATAATTAGTTTGTTCGACCCTTCGTTCTGTTGGTGTTCTGAAAACACTACAATCTCAAACTTGTTTGCATTTTCGCGTTTAGTTTTTTTCTCTCCCTTGCAAACTTTATTTCCCTGAATATAAAACCATTTATTTTAGTAACGCTTCCCCTTTTTTCTGAATTCGAAAGCAAAGTTATTCGTTTTACATTTCACTTCACTAAGTGTTTTATCGACACCGAATTGAAAGTGCAGAACGAAAAAAAATCCATTAAGCACGCACATTTTTTGTGTTGAACAAATTCGATAGTATTTGCTGCTCTGATGCAATCCCTGAGATTTGAAGTAATTTAAAGTGTCAACAGAGAAACGACTACTGTACAATTATTTTTTGGAAATCGTTTTATTTTTGTTGGTTTTTTGAGAGTGAATTTGCTTGCTATTCAAATATTGAATCATAACGAAATGGCTTATAAAGTAAATTAGTTTTTTTAATAAAAATAGAAGTAAAATGAAATACAAGAGTATCATTTAAATCGGAATAATTTCTTACACCAAAGAGTAAGAAAATTTTGTTTTAAGGCATAAGAAAAAATGGGATTGGAGAAAAGTATTTACCAGAAAAGGAAATATATAAAATACACTTACTACTATATTTATATAATATGGCCCTTTATAAATCTCGCAATAAACAATTATCACAATGAACCCCCTTGCCCCTTGCATCGACTTTTTGTTGTCTAAATCTAATTATCACCAACAAGAATACGAATAGAAGATAGAGAATATGATACAAATATGATCTGCATAGCAATTACTTTCCTTTATTATTATTTCGAGTCAACAATATACGAGTATATACATATGTTTATATGCATGTTTATGCCAATGCTTCTTTGTTGTCTGAGATGAATTTGAATCCATGCTGAGAATTATAGGTAGCCACTCACTCAAGTAGCTTTATTTCTTTTTAAAATACCATTTGAAATTGTTATTTAAAGCCAAATCGCTACTAATTGCATTACAACAATGGGAATTGGAAGTCTATATTGGAATCTGATTACACTTTATTCGAAGCATTAAATCCAGCACCTGTATAACAATTGATTCGTTACACCTTGATTAGGTAAGGAGACTATACACAATACGTGGATGTTGCTCACAAGCAATTCAAACCTTTTATTAAACAAAAATTGAAAATTCACCCTTGGCGCCGTTGATTTAAGACAAACACAAGCTCTCAATTATTCTTCAATAATGAATGAACAGTTCAATGAAATTCAAGGTATACATATGATTTATTTGATTAATTAGATTCAGTTTTGAATAACGGATCTATTCTTCACCTTATTTCCACAAATTTTGTTATAATCTAGGGTTATCGATATACACAGAATTGTGTACACAATTAGAAAATGGGGCTGTAACCAAAATTGGCTCTATTAAAAATAAAAATTAGACGAAAATTATAAATATAAAATTTCTTCAATATATATACAAAGACCAAGATCAGTTACATACACTTCCGCTCACTTGAGTAGAACCCCCTTGCAAAATTGTTTTCAACCTCCATTTTTTCCGAATTATGCAAGATATGAAGTTTTTAGGTTTTATCATATTTTGCTTCATGTGTACTCCAAGTAAATTTAGTCATTCATTTGCGTTCAAATCCAATTTGTATAAGAATTATATAAGGAAAACAAAATAAAGTCAAAAATTTAAGTATAAAATTTGGCTCATTTGAATAGAACCCGCCATTAAAACTTGGGAATACAGAAAGAATGTATTAGAACTTTATATTGAAAACGAAGTACTTTCAGTAATATTCAGTAAAAGTATATCCTTCCTGATTAAGGATACACCTGTATAACCTGCTCTGGCAAGGATTCTTTATATAATCAGGTTCAATGACCAAAAAATCTTGATTTTTTTCTTTCAACAAGTTTATTTTTGGAAGCGTACTGTCTCCTTTAGTCGTATATTTTACGCCTAAGTCATTCCCACACACTTTAGGGAATATTAACCACTGTAGAATATGACGGTACCTCCAGGATATCCGCATTTCTTTTCAAAAAATTAAGTTTTGATGACTCGAAGTGTACAAAAGTTTATAAAATCGTGATGAAATTGCCACTCGGGATATCCAAAAATGCTTCTTACTACTATAAATGACTGTTTTAGAACTCCTTTGTAAATTGTCGTGCTCATTTAGGTGAAAGAAATTGACGCCCGAGTCCTTTATATAGACTTACGACCCTATAGTTAGAACATACAGTCTTATCTCCTTTCTAGTGGACATGGCACAGGATGCTCAGGTTGCAATCGTCGGGTGCTCATTCTTCCTGCTAGATGATGCTAACTAGCTGATGAACAAACCTTATCAGTGTGCCCCCTCCGGTTTTGAACAGCTCGGCCGGTAAGTCATCGGCTTCTGTTGCCTTATCATTCTCCAGCTGGGTTATTGCTGTCTTTACCTCATTTTGCCTGGGTGGTATGCATTCAATACCATCTTATGGAATTGGATTTGTGGTACCTTCGTCATCTTCACCACTATTGGATGCCACAGTTTGGAAAAATGATCTTTCCATATCCTGAGCACACTATCTGTATAAATTATCAGATTACCTTGCTGGTCTTTACAGACACAACAAAGCCATCAGTTTGATGTTTTACTCTTTGGTAGGACTTCATTCTGGCTCACGTACATCTCGATATTTTGTCGCAATCCCGCTTTTCCTTTTTCTCTTTTCCTGCGGAAAAGACGTTTCTCCTCTCTCCTTTTCTCTTGCGATGAGGAGTGCTCTGATTAAGCCATTGGGTCAGTTGAATTGAATATTCTGTGATTGCTGTAGTTATCTGTTGTGATTGCAGCTTACCGATGTATTACTTTCGTGTTGTGTCTGTACATACACAATTTGCTACATTTATTCGGGTACGTACCTTTGCCGCAACAAGGTGGTGGTCCGAATCTATGTTTGCTCCTCGGAACGAACGTACATCCAACACGCTCGATGAATGTCTTCCATCTATCGCAATTTGATCAATTTTATTTCTTGCTTTCTGGTCTGGAGACAGCCAGATGCCCCTATGAATGACGAGATGCTTAAATCTGGTGCTGATAACTACCATGTTTTTGGTCTGTTCGTCATCGTCTTCAGTGGGAGCATGAGCGCAAATAAAGCTAATGTCGAAGAATTTAGCTTTTATTCGAATTGTAGCAAATTTTCATTCACATCCCGCAACGAAACAAATGCTTTATAAAATGGCAGCTATAATATAGTTCGTCACATTTAGGTGTTGTTGTGACGCCTTTCCCAATCCATCGCATTTCCTGTATGGCAGTGATGTCGGCCTTTTACTTTTCACTTCCAATGTGTAAACTGCACCTTCCAAGATAACCAAGATAATTCTTGGACTTTGCCATGTTAAAGCCGGTCAGGATCGATATATATCTTTTAGTCTTAGGGTTTATGGTAAACCATCCATCTATAGTATATATCTATGGTAATCACCCTAGCCATTTCCAACCCAAATTGAATTTAATTTGATATCTAAGTTTCCTGACGTTTCGGACATATGTAAGTATATCCACTTTTTGTTATGGCCCCATATAACGGTACCCGGCGATTTTGAAGTTTTTATTTATATTTCGATTCTTAATTGGCTGCAACTTGGCATTTAGGGCTCCCAGTGATCAAAAAACTTCTCCACAAAAAAAAATATTTTGACATTTTGGTATAGCTACCACATAACGGTACCACCCGATTTTAGGTGCTTAACTGTTGTATGATCCGCAATCAAGATTGGATGGAATCTCTTTGAATGTGAGTTGCAGCTTACGTATTGGCCTTTGAACAATGCCGTTATTATCGGAGGTGCAATGAAACATTAAAGGAAACAACAACAAATATAAACATGTACACTGATGTTACAGCCGCGGGCCGCGTGTTTGCTTTCGGGTCAATTCGGTATTGAAGAAACCGCCGTCGTGGAATACAGGAATAAGTAGTCCAAGGCAGAAGTACATAACATTTGACCCAAATATGTGCGAAAAGCTGATATGTATGAAAAAGGTCCTCAAGTCCATAGTCGGCAGCACTTGGGGTACATATAAAGAAACCTTGTCGACCATATTAGTCGGTCTGTGGTATGCTATGCGGTTCTGGGATAGTCCGCGAATATAATTGCAACGTGATGGAAAATATTTAAACCTTTCAGAACCCTGAGAACTGCATCATGTTGCGGATACAGATTATTTCCGGTACATCAACAAAATGTCATGCCCTAGTTGCCGTACTTGCTCGTGTGTTATCGCGAGATCCGCCCTAATTACCAAAATTTTAATAGGAACTCCCTATCCAGGCTTGTCAGGAGCGATCTTCATGATCTAGAAAGAGAGGTCGAAAGTTACAAAAGAGAACCCTCAGCATTAGCCAAACCAGAGTAGTTTTGCAGCCGTATAATTTCCTATAAGTCAAGGGTCACCGTGCAAAACATCTGCGCAGCATGCGACAGAGCCCGGTCGACATACTACACTTTTTCAATTGCACTGTCAAACCTACTCAACTAACTCCAGTAGCATTGTTCCCATCATAGCAGCTACATTCCTACAACTGAAGATATACCCAAAGCCGGATTATAGATGACGCACTTACAGGAAACACTTGAAAAAGTGTTAAGTTTGACCGGATCTAAATTATTAATTAAAACCCTTTTTGTCCGAAAATGTAGATTAAAACTTTAAAAAACACCTGAAATCGGACGGTGTTTTATATGTGAGCTATATCCTATGTCCACAATTTTTGCTGGATTAGTTTTTGACCACTGGAAACCCCAAATACCAAGTTATAGCTAATTCGGTCCGAAAACTTCACAATGCTTGAAGTCGAGAGATACCGTAATACCTGGGTCATGTCCACAGTTTTTGGCGCTGACGCTTTGGGATCACTGGATACCCTAACTGTAAAATTCGACCAATAATTATCGTCGGAATAGGTTTTGGTCACTGGGAATCCAAATTGTAGCCATTGAAAATAGTCAATAAAAACTTCGAAATACCTGAAGTCGGGCGGTACCGTTATGGCCATTCCAAAATGAGGACCTCTGGTGGAGAAGTATTTGGACCACTAGGAATCCTAAATGCCAAATTAAAACTAATTCTATCTGCAAATTAAGTAAAATCCTCCACAAAACCGGAAGGTATCGTTATATGGGGGCTATTTTTAGTAAAGAAGTTATGTAATCACTAGCAATCTCAAATGTCAAACTGCGGGCAGTTCAGTCAAAAATGTAGCTAAACACCTCAAAATACCGAAAATCGAGTGGTACCGTTATATGTGTGCAATACCAAAAAGTGAACGTATATTAAACATTTTTTTCCTCGGAATACCGAAAATCTGGAGGTACCGATATATGGGGCCCATTCCAAAACATGAACCTATATTGAAAGTTTTTAGTGAACACGTTTTGTGACCACTACGTATCTCAAATGTCAAATTACAGGTAGTTCGGTCGAAAAATTTTGCTAAAAATTCTCAATATACCGAAAATCGAGAGGAACCGTTATATGTGTCCTGTACCAAAATTATTGCTCCTAGGTGGAGTAGTGATGCGACTACTGTGTACCTCAAGTGTGAAATTAGAGCTCGTTCCATTAAAAAATTTAGCTAAACTTCTCTAAATCGGGAGGTACCGTTATCTGGGTGTTATACCAAAACATGGACCTATCATGCAGAGAAAATTTAGGTGTGGACAAATCTCATCTGGCGGCGTTCGAATTCACTGAAGATATGTAATCTCAAAACGAAGCTATAACAACGCCAAGCATTATAGGACATTATAGGGAGCCAGTCCAAAACTGCATCATGTCATAACTCAGAAACTTTATATTCTCACCAAATTAATTTTACAATGCCCTGATCTTTAGTTTCACACAGTTTGTGTCACAGTGTAATGGCTAAAAATGTATACTTGACTTACTCCCAGCTATGTTAAAAATTATACCCAGGGTTATCAGTTCGCACATAGTTTCGATATATTTCATATATGGCATTTTTTCTTTCAAGAACATCCCATATTTCTTGCCACTTTACGGAGTCGAAAGCCTTCGCCAGATCTATGAAGCATTAATATGTTTCCTTGTTGTAGTCAATAGATTTTTCTGATATTTTCTTGTTGTGAAAATTAGGTCCTGAATTCCCTGGTTAGGTCTAAAGCGACACTGCTTTTCTTCCAGCTGGTCCACAACACATACCGTAGTCTATCTGTTCAAATTGTGGAGTAGATGTATCCGGATACTAATAAGAGAAATATTTCTCGCCTTATTTGAATGGGGTGTTGATAATGGCAACATGTCAGTCATTTTTAGCACACAATAACAAACATTGTTTTAATAGCTTCTGTGGCCAAGGAAAATTGCAATCGCTTAATCATCACTTTCTCCAAACAACTAAATGCATAATTGTCTACAGGCCATAAACTAACAACCAAACAGCGAACAAAAATCTCGTTCAATTATAAAATCGTAAAATTTAATTACAATAGGCGGCGCATTAAAACATTAAAATGCATTTTGCTTTTTGGGGTTACGCCAAATCTTCCATACACATTATTTCCTACTACGAACGTTGAATAGGCTATCTGTCTGTCTGTCTGTAACTATGGGAGCGCGTGAGAGTGCCACTTTGGCCACAATTTGTCTCACCACAAGGGGTATTACAAATTATTGCCATTACTGTACATTACTGGTAACGCAACGCTTTTTGAATGAATGACTGAGGTCGATGTCGGTGTCTGTGCCGTTGTAACCGGTATTTGGATACACACTGTGACATATGAGCCATCCAGAGCACTTTGCAGTGTACTTTGTGCCTGTGCTGCTCATAATATTCCAATATTCAGTTGTATTTTATACGCATTTTGTTGTTTCTTTTACAAAAATTGGTTTTTATCAATGAACGTAAATAATTTCACAGATATCGTGTACTCGTATGTTTGATGCGAAACACAAATGCCAGCGCATAGCTCATTTCTCTGTTCCAATATTTATGAGTGATGCATTCAACCACATACTAACATAATATGGGCACTTACATCACAACCATTATCGTGATGTGAGAGTAACGTTAGGTCAATAAAAGAGTTTAGTTTGAAAATTTACGGATAATGGAATATTTTATATTCTCCACAATGATATGCTGGGTACACTGTGTCTGTAACTCCTTGAAAAAAATATTATTGGCATACATAGCTCATATATCAAGATATTAGTATTTCATAAGATGCAGGCACTGATTTTGATGTATATAGTTTCTATCCGAATTGATGTTATCTACAACGTGTCTCTGGTAAATATTGTTGCGGAGCTTTTCCCATTCCAACTAAGAATGGAAGTGAACATAATCAAGAGATCTACCTCAATCCCACGACGGCCGGTTCTATGCACCGGATTGACTCGGAGGAATCTTCGACCAGGGGCCGTCACCTCGACAATTATGTGTTTGTGTTCGTGTATTTTTTTCACCATGGGAGCGGCAATTTATCCCGGAATGCCTGCTCCGAGCTCTTCTGGTCCGTGCCGGGATAGAAATGAACCCCGGGCCCGTATGAATCTGTTCCGTTTGCCAGATCCGCATCCACCACATGTCAACAATGGTGAGATTAAATGGATGTATGGAATGAGTGCATTTCGTGGTTGCTCTGGCCTTAGTAGCACCCGGGATTACAGCGACAGGTATGTTGTTGCTTGCTGCGTCAGCGCATCACTCAGTGCGTCTTCTACGTCGTCGTCTGACTCTTCGTCGTCGTCGGAATACGAGACGCCCCCGCAGTCTCCCCAACAACAACAAATTCAGCATCTAACACCACATGTTGTTGTTCAACGGCCCGGAAATCCATCATTCCTTAATTCAATTGCAACGGTCTCCGCAATAAGGTCAGTGAAATTGTGGACTTTATGAGTCGGAAAAACATCATGGTCGCCGCGATCCAGGAAACAAAGCTCACCGCCACCTATAGCTTACGATGTGATGGTTACAACGTTTTGCGGAAGGATCGCACAAGAAGCGGAGGAGGAGGACTTGCCTTCCTAATACACCAGTCTGTCCAGTACAGACCTATCTTGCTTGAGCTTGGCTCTAGTTACCCATACATGGAGTGTATGGGGGTAGCAGTAAAGTGTGGTACTGCCGAGGTAGAGCTGCTTAATGTGTACATACCGCCAATGAATAGCTGTGCCCGACGTTATATGCCCAATATTAGTTTGCTTTTAGAGGGCGATAACCGCTAGATCAACGAGCCTATCAGGCAGGCTTGAATCGCATTCACACCAACATGGTTGCGCAAGCAGTACGAAGATACATTGTGAATGCCGTACTTGGAAACCATCCCCCATCCATCGCAGCAAAAGAACGACAGCTGCCAAGGCAAACACGAGTGGTTTTAGCTCAGTTAAGATCCGGACGATGCAGCCGCCTCAATTCGTATTGGGCCAGAATTGACGCCACGATACGCAACATATGCCCAGCATGTGGATTGGGACCACACGATACTCTGCATTTATTCAACTGCCCAGCTAACCCCACTCACCTGTCTCCTCATTCTTTATGGACGCAACCAGTCCAGGTTGCAGAATTCTTGAGTCTGGATACAGAGGAACTTGATAACTGAAATAATACACGAACGAACAGATATGCGTTGCTACAACAACAACAAGAGATCTACCTAACTGAAATAAAGGGTAGAGTTCCGAAGACAAATGAGACCCTTAAAGACTTTGTTGCTGAAGTTGAGCGGTTGGCGCAGTTTACCTATCCGGGAGAGATGCATCCGTTGGCGGACCGCATGAAAATATAAAATGCGAGGGCAACATTAGCAGAAACCGTGTCATTTGCCCAAGAAACCGCGAGGATAATGGCGAAACCTCAAGCTTACAATGATGAAGCAGAACAATGAAAGATCTAAGGGAGAAGGCATTGACCAATTGTTGAAACAGAATCTGAAAAATGGGACACCATGTGAAGCGAAGAAAATCCATCCAGCAAATCGCAAACGTCCCAGATCATCATCGTAACCGCCATCAAAACAGCATTAATGAGGTGAACCCAATGAATCAGCTTTACAAATAATTAGAACTAGTCCAGCCGGGCATGAACTGGTTATCATCGCCCATGGCCCCACAATCTCCGTAACAATAGTTAAGCAGGAAACCACAACGTAACTGCTAAAGGCTTCATTGATGACTCATCAATGTGCATTATTAGACCGGACTTGGTAAAAAAGAGAGTGTCGCGGGTAAATGTAGTCAAATAGCGAACGGACACGTGCGAGACTACAACAGTGCATGAAAAGGCCTACAAAAGGTTAGGTATGACTAACAAACCGGTAAATTTCGCAGACTTCGCGATTGCCTTTGACATCAGCCAGGACATAAAATATTGTGTGATGACTTGGTGAAATGTCGAAATACTGATAAATAAAGGAAAGTAGACATCGCTCGAGTTTGCTGCAAATGTTCGTAGGCTGTTCCACTTTCAGGCGCCGATAATTGGTCAGTAGAAAAGCGGAAATTGCCGCAATGGACAAAAGTGTGTAATCTGACAAGGATATACATCTAGGTGAAGTCCATTGAAAATGCCGAAAAAGGATTGAGTGTAAAGGAAGGCAAGTCCTATGATGAGCAGGTAAAAGGAAATGAGACACGAGAACAGAAACAATTACGTCACGTTCCCAGGGTCGTTTTTAGAGTTTATGTCGCCGAGTATGTCTTCCAAAGGAGTGAGAGCCCAAAGTCAAAGATGAAGGATTTTTATGTGAGGTCAGCATTATGAACTAGAGAAATGCCTAGTCAGAACGAACAGGTGTAAGAGGGAGACAACGATGCGAATGCCTAACATACAGAACTGGAACTGTGGCTTAATTTAAATGTGCAGAGTAAATTCGTATTACCCATTTGCTTTGTTTGAAATTTTACAACAACTAGTGTTTAGAATATTACTCACACTTTCTAAGTCGATATTACCACGTCTGTCTGTCCGTTCATCTGTTGAAATCAAGATACAGCACGCAATTTTATAGGTAGAGCTTTAAAATTTGTTATAAAAGTTTTTATTACTTGGTATGTTTGGTATTCAAAATAAGCTATATCGGTCGACGTTTTTTAAGGCTAAGACCTCAATATATCTCCGGGTACACAACTTTCTACCTGAAGTTTGTCGGAATAGGTCCAAGGTTTCATATAGCCCCCATAGAAAGGTACCTCCCGATTTTTCGTACTTTGAAGGTTAAGGCCTCAATATCCCACAGAAATGGCTGAAATTTAGTATTTAGTCTGTTGGAGGTTTTTAGCCCCCCTAGAACCTTACCCGATTTTCGGTATTTTAAAGTCTAGGCCTCAATGTATCACTGAAATGGCCGAAATTTGTTATTCGATGTGGGTATAAAACATTTCATTTGAAATTTGTTGGTATAGGTCCATGTCTTCATATAGCCCCCATACAATGGTACCTCTCGATTTTTCGTATTTTGAAGGTTAAGGCCTCCATATCCCTCCGAAATGGCGGAAATTTGGTATATAATCTTCTTTCCACCCGAAATTTGTCGACAAAGGTATACGCCTTCATATAGCCCCCAAAGGGCGACTTAACATTCCGCCGAAATTGGTATTTAGTCTTCGTTGGAGATTTAAAACACTCCAATTGAAATTTGTGTATATCTTCACACCTTCATATAGCCCCATTGATCGGTGCCCGATTTTTGGTATTTTAAAATTAAGGCCTCAATATACCGCTGAAATGCCCGAAATTTGGTATTCGTTGGGGGTATAAAATATTCTTCGTATAGCCCCATAGGGCGATACCTTCCGATATTCGGTATTTTGAAGGTTGTGGCCTGAATATCCCACCGAAGTGGCTGACATTTTGAATTTAGTCCCCACAGAACGGTAGCTTCCTGTTTTTGGTATTTTCAAGGTTGTGGCCTCCATATCCCACCGAAATGGCTATAATTTGGTGAAATTTAGTGCTTAGTCCTCTTTGGGACCAACAAATTTCCACCCGAAAAATTTCAGTACAGGTCTACGTTTTGATATAGCCACCATTGGTACCTTCTGGTACTGGTACGGTACCTTCCGTTTGTTTGAAGGTTGTTACGACATTTTCTGGCCGTAATGGGTGAAATTAAGTCTTTTGTGGGCTTAAACAAACTTCTACCGGAATTTTAGCAGTACAGGTCCACGATTTGATATAGCCCACGTATAACGGTACCTCATGATTTTACGTATTTTGAAGATTATGCCCTCAATATCCAACCGAAATGGCAGAAATGTTGTATTCAGTCTTCGTTGGGGGTAATTAACTTTCCATCAGAAATTTGTCGATATATGTCCACGCCTTCATATACATAGCTCCATAAATTGAGGCTATTAGAACAGTCTATGCATTAGCGAGCGAGTTTAAATACGGGAGAGTAATAGGTTAGTGATTAAGTTGTAATTCAGTTGTAAAATCGTCAGCTAAGTAAAGATTTCATTACCTTCGATATATCATCACTGCTGCAGCCGCTCGCCATATCCCTGCTGGTCGAATACCCGAAGTAAAACTTCCCAGCAGACATGACGGGACTAGCAAATGAGCGTGATGAGCTTCGTCGAACCAACCCCAATGACCCCAGAGTCAGGGAGCTGACACTGGAAATAAACAGGCTGGTCCGCGAGCATAAGCGGAACAAGTGGTTAAATCATGTGAAGATTTGCAACAATGGAGCAGGTATAGGTGAATTGTGGCCACCCTCGCACCCTGGAAGAAGGGAAGATAGGACCTTAGTCACGTTTGGCGACGTTACGTTGACTGAACCGAAGAGGTGTGCAAGTTACTTTAATCGACAGTTTGTCGAGCACCCCGAGAGTGACAGAGCGAAGAGAAGAGTGTTACGTCGCATTAGATCTCTTTCTGCCGGGTATGAACCACCGCAGTTCACAATGGATGATGTTGCGAATGCCATCAGGAACGCTAAATCATCCAAAACGTTGGGCCCTGACGGAATTTCCATGGTAATATTGAAACAGCTGGATGAGCCGGGAGTGGAGTATCACACTAAAGTTCTCAACCTGTCGCTAGCCACCCTTTTCGTTCCCGAAATCTGGAAAATGGGCAGGGTGGTCACGCTACTGAAGCCAGGCAAGTATGCCAGCAAAGGTGAATCTTAAAGGCCGATTTCGCTTTTGTCGCCCATAGTAAAGACCTTTGAGACCTTAGTCCTTCCCAGTATCAGAAACAGCTATCAAGTTATCGACTACATGGATTCCGTTGTCAAGCACTCAACCAGAGACGACCGTGCGGTAGAACAGTGATGGTGGCGCTTGACTTATCAAAAGCCTTTGATACAGTCAGGCACTCCACGCTGTTTGAGGGCATTGAGCAGACAACCCTCTGGCCAAGCTCGAAACGATGGATAGTCAATTATATGTGTGGACGCCAGTCGTACGTGGAATTCAGGAACAACAAGTCCAAACCCCTTAGTGTGATACAGGGAGTTCCCCCATTGTGGGGTGATATCTCCGGAACTGTTTAACCGCTACCTCTCCTGTATTCCGCCCCCTCCAGACAGCATCGAGATCGTAACGTATGCGGATGATTGCACGGTCCTGGCGTCAGGTACCTATCCCGATGACATCTGTGAGAGACTGAACAACTATTTAACCGATCTTACCTCCTTTTTCATTCGAGGAATATGCAGATTTCCGCCACAAAATCAACAGCCAATCTGTTCACCACATGGAAAAGAATTGAATGTCGTGGTCGACGGTAGCAGAATTCCGACCACAAACTGCCCCAAAATTTTAGGGGTCACATTCGACACTACTTTCAAGCTAAGCGCGCACGCCACAGCTATCTGCGACGAACTGAAAAGTAGGAACAAGGCAGCCGGCAGCACTTGGGGTGCAGATAAAGAAACCTTGTTGACCATATATAACGCGATAGGTCGGTCTGTGGTAAGCTATGCGGCGCCAGTTTGATTCCCGGGATTATGTGATACGAATTGAAAAAAGATTCAAAACTGCCAGAATGCCGCCCTGAGAGCAGAAACAGGGTGCCTCCTCAAGTTTTCAGTGGACCATCTACATGAGGAGGCAAAGATTCTTCCAGTAAAGCAACACAATGATATGCTTTCGTTGCAGTACTTGCTTGGGTGTTACCGTGAGAGCCATCCCAATCACAATCTTCTGGCTAGGTCGGACATATTCAGGCATATCAGGAAGGATATTCATGCTCTGGAGAGGGAGGTCCAACAATATAGGGGAGAGTCCCTAGATCAACAGGCATATCAACCAGGTTTAAATAGTATTCGCACGGATGCAGTTGCTAAGGTCATAAGCAAATATAGTGTGAATAAAGTCCTCGAAATTTATCCCCCATCTATCGCAGCTGAGGAGCGTCAGCTGGCACGACAAACTAGAGTAGTTTTGGCTCAACTACGCTCGGGATATTGCTGTCGCCTAAATTCGTATTGGGTGCACATCGACCGCGCCGTGTAAGACATCTGCCCAGTATGTGGCATGGGCCCGCACGACACAAAACACCTTTTCAACTGCCCAGCCAAACCTACTCATCTAACTCCAGTGGATCTGTGGTTACATCCCATCGAAGCAGCCACTTTCCTGGAACTGGAGATAGACCCAGATCCAGACTGAACAGAAGAACGAACATACAAACATAATAATAAACACTGTTACAACAACAACAACCCGTGGTTAAGTTAAACCAAATTTCTTAAGAATAGATAACCAAGGAAACAACAATATAAGTGGAATACAGTTACACTCATCCAAGCAAATCACCTGCCTTAATAGACTGTAACCGGAGTTTGGACCATAGCCAGATGGAAAAGGTCAATGACACTATGTCACATATTGCTGCACAAGTGGGCATTCCACTATCCGTTCGGTAACAATCAACTATACTTTCATTAAGGCCGGGGCTTTATGACAAAACCATCGTATTTCCATACTATCCTCATATTTCGTTACCACAAATCCTAGTATCAAAGTGTCTCTGTGTGTGTTTGTATGCGTTCATCATATTTTTAGAAATAAATAAATATTGATGGTACGATTTTTCGTTTCAAATTAAATTTAGTTTCGGTCATAAATAGTTTCTATGTTCAGATAATTAAAGTTACAAATTTATTGGTTTTTCAATGAGCCTGCATTTGAAGTCTGTCACTGTATGTGAGTGTGAGCATATGATGCGGCTTATAACGATAAATTTATGATTGCATTACCAGCAAGCTACAGGCCAAAGTTATGGATCACTACATTTTGTTCAAATTTCAATGTGATTTAATGCATTTTTGTTGTCGTTCAGTCGGTGGTCTTTTTGTGTGCATCAACTGCAACTGCGGAATCGCATGTGCAGCATTGAGGGTGCGGTTGTCTATACTGCCGATATGTGGTCAGTGTGCACTTTCAACATATATGAAGTAAATGCACTCTAAAGTGCTAGTGACACTGCTTACAGAGTATGTATAAGTTAAAATGAAATTATTTCGAAATACAAAAATTGGCCATCATAATTTTCAAAAATCTATTAATTTGAAATCAAAGAAGAAATACATGAATCGTTGTTGAGAATGGAATTAATTTGGTCAGGTTCACTACCATAAATCAATAAAGGATCAGTCACATGTTTGTACCCCCCAGACAAACCATAAACTACAAGTCTCTGGTTTGTGCTCTAAGTTAAACATTTTGAAACCTCTTGGCAGTGGGAAATTCCAATTCGAAATGGTTTATTATTTTATAACCTTTAGAATATCATATTTTTGCTTATATTGCATCGCTTTATGTCTCTCACTTGACTTCGGGCACCTTTACCTTAGTCATAAATATTTATAAAAATATATTTTTATGATTTTAATAAAAATTTCAAAATTATTTTAAATCCGCCTTCATTATGATGGTGATGGATTTTCATAAACATAGATCAACATTTGATTTTGTTTATTGGCTTTTCGTTTCATTTAATGCTGTTATTTTTTGTTGGATATTGCAGGTGATACCAATGTCGTTACCGAGTTATAAATATTTAAATAAATTTGGGGGTTAAACCATTTGTTGTTTACATTTCGTCTCAACGCTCAATTTATTAGCATCATTGACAACGGCTGTACGTTGTGGTGGTCTTATTGGTTGATAAATGAATATTTAAAAATATTAGTTAGATAATTTTATATGCAGCGGCATATTAGATTTAATTTACGCTGTTCTGTGTCAATGGCATGCATATTCTCTGCTCAATTAAAATTATGGTTATGCTTTGCTGATTTTCGTATGCAAAATGTTCTGTGTGATTGATATTAAAGAAGTGCACAGTGGGATTATTATAACCTTAGACATTATTTAAACAAGAATATTACTAAGAGATATTTTAATAAACCTTCAGTCCACATCAATATATATTCAAACCTATAAACGGAGCAACTTTGTTTGCCATCGCAAACTTTTTTTACATTACCCTCACTTTATTTGACCCATTTCTGCTATTTAGCGCCGTTTTGCTGTCCTCACTAGCGTGTCCCAAAAACTCTCTAGTTGCGTAGAATTTACGCAATAGGTAGAACATATCTAAATGGAGAAAATATTTATATGTACCGCCTGCTTATATTTTTTCTTATATCCTTCTTTTAAAATAAGTAATGATTTTCGAAAATATGGTGTCCCGAATTTAATGTTATATTTTTATAATTGGTATATTATGGGGACAAGAAGTACTTTCTATACTATCAGTCTTTAGGCTTAGAGGGTGTATATGCTTTTATACTATGAAAGGGTGCCCGGACATAACTCCCAGAATGACTTTGGGCGTTAAGTCTGCTATGCGGACTTAACTCCTAAAATTCGTAGGGTGTTATGTCCGTGAGGCAAAAAAAAAATTTTTTAATTGTAAAAAAAAATTTGAAAATCTCACGGTTTTTTTTACAAATATTTTCTCCTGTGCGTCTTTTCGTTTTTCAAAAAAAATATAAGCTTATTCTTAAAACAATTTTGTACTTTCTTAAATTGTAAACATATTTTTAAGAAAAACGCGCTTTTTTATTTATTTAAGCTTGTTTTCCAGAAAGTATTTGCATATGTTTACAAAAACTATTTATTTTCTCAATGAAAACGCCAAATGTGGGCGTTCTCACAGGAATGAAGGGCGATTGGTTTCTTGCTGTAAGCCTCGAAAATATTTCAATAGTGGAAATATTTTCCTCAAGATTCATCCGTAAGGAATAATGGGAAGGAAAAAAGGAAAAGAAAATGCAGTGTTTTAGAATTTGGAAATAAGAATAGTAACGGCTCTTTATTGAATCCAATGAAACAAAGCGGCTGCTTACCAAGGACAACATTCTGGTTGATTCATAGTTGACAAGTGTTTATTATAAAGAATATTACAAAATTTCAAATCAGAGAGATAATGAGAGCATACAAAGCACAATTCTGAGCAGAATTAGGGATGCCGATACAAATATTTCGGAATATTAAAAAATAGCAATAGGGTTTGCCAGTTGGGGAAATACGGCGTAAACACTCAAATAGTAATTCTTTTTGAATATTTTCGCCTGCTGAATTTTTGTTTTGCAGAAAGTATTTGCATAATTTTACATAACACTTTTTATTTTCTTCAATATTAAATTGCATATTTATTACTTACTTAGCTGGCCGATTACAGAACAAATGTTCCATAGACCGAACTAAGAAAAGACATCCAATTCTCTCTATTTTTCGCTTCGCTTTTTGGAATACCGCGCCTTTTCATTTCTTCATCCACTTGTATGCTCCATCGAAGCTTAGACCTCCCGATTCTGCGTGCACCGCCATGTGGCATGTATTCATACGCCTTTTCAGCGGGTTCATCATCGCTCAATCTTATGATATGGCCTAGCCAACGCAATCTTTGCATCTCGATACGTTTAACTATATTCATGTCTTTGTATAGCTTATATAGCTCGTGGTTCATACGACGTCGATATTCACCGTCAACCCAAAACGGCCTGCAGATCTTTCGAAGAATTTTCCTCTCAAACACACCAAGCACTGCCTTATCTGCTTGTGCAAGTACCCAGGCTTCGGAGCCATACATTAGCACGGGCAGTATCAGCGTTTTGTATAGTCCCTGTAGGAAATGTCAATAGTGAATCTATACTGACATTGTCTACAGTACTACTGACAAACTGTAGACAACTAATTTCCTATAGACATTTTGTATGAACGTGTCATTCGAAAGTCAGTACTGACAATGGAACTAGTATGTCAATAGTAAGTCAGTAGTTCCTGAGGAACCATGTGTTGACATTGGAGGTAGTGAGTCAGTATAGACATTGGAGGTAGTGAGTCAATAGTACCAGATTTTCAATACTAAATTTTTTTAGCTTATTTGGAACTTTTCATAGATAAAACAGCTATATAGTACATTTAATAAGAAAGAAGATGAAGCTACACATTTGTTTCAATACTATATTTCATTAAAGAATAAAACAAATAATATTGAAAATGCTAAAAATGTACAAATTGCGTATTACAGTATTTTTATCTTTTTAAATGGCTAAACCAAACATTCCACATAAGTAAAAATTAGTAAATAAAGACAATACTTTCAAGGCTGCTTAAACATTTTAACATTTAAATAATAAAAAAAACGTTCTCGTTTTATTTTCTTGGCCAAGTCGCACCAATGACTTGTCTGCTTAAAATAGTTCTTCTTCTGTTGCACTTAACGTTTTATCAGGCGATTCGCTGAATGTTGATATAACATCTAGCAATTGAAAAGAATAAACATGTATAAATAAACATAAATAAAAAATATGTATTTAAATTTGCTTGCCTATTACAGCTGTATAACATTGGAAAAATCTCACAATCGATTTTTGTCAAATAATTCTTCAACATTGTAATTCATTATTACGGGACAATATATACATCAGGCTCCACAATCTTCTCTAAAGGTTCCACATAATGTTTAATTGTCCAAATTTCACCACAAATGTTATTAGTCGCCTCAGAATTCGTACTTTCCTTTAGAATTGTTTATTTTTCACATGTTTTTTATATTTTCTTTTGCTCATACTTGTTATTGAAGTTATCTGCTTTAAGTTTTCACGATATTTTATTGATTTCGTTGGGCTATCATCTGTCAATATACACAATGCTTCTTCTTATTAAGGTAAAGGTATCAATAGTTGACAACCTGGTGACAAAGTGTTGACTTTGTCACCATATTAGTAGACAAAGTGGCGACATGTCAACACATGACCCCACACTTCCTACAGGGGTGTTATTTTTGTTTGACGAGTTGTGGCTTTGTTTTTGAAGTGCTTACTTAAGCCAAAGTAGCATCGGTTTGCCAATACAATTCTTCTTTTTATTTCACGACTGATGTTGTTTGTTGTGCTTATGGCAGTGCCAAGGTAGACGAAGTCGTTAACTACCTCAAAATTATAGGTACCAACTTCCACAGTTGGCCCGAGCTGTATGGACGCTTTGCGCGTCGACACCATCAATTTGGTCTTTTTACCGTTTACCGCCAGACCCACTTTCACAGATTTTCCTTCGACCATCCTAAAGGTATCAGTTACTTCCTTTACTGATCGTCCTATGATGTCTATGTCATCAGCATAAGCAAGTAACATGTGACTATTGGTGTAAATTGTGCCATTTCTTTTGACATTTGCATCTCGTATTACCTTTTCCAGAAAAATTTTGAATAGGTCACACGATAGGATGTCTCCTTGTCTGAAACCTCTTTTGGTACTGAACTGTTCGGAGAGGTTCTTTCCAATTTTAACTGATGACCTAGTGTCAGTTAAAGTCATCTTACAAAGCCGGATGAGCTTTGCGGGGATACCACCAAATTCAGATATTACATGGAATACCTTTGATCGGAGGGAACTGTCGAATGCTGCTTTATAATCGACAAAAAAGTGATATGTATCGATCTGCATCACTTGGGTCTTCTCTAGGATTTGCCGCAGGCTAAATATCTGGTCAATGGTGGACTTGCCTGGTCTAATACCACATTGGTATGGTCCAATTATTTCGTTGACCATTGGCTTTAGTCGTTCGCACAAAGACTTATGCCCCTATAGTTGGAGAATACGGTCTCATCTCCTTTCTTATGGACGGGACACAGATTGCTCATGTTCCAATCGTCGGGTACGCGTTCTTCATGCCAGATGGTGCTAACTAGCTTATGCATACACCTTATCAGCGAGTCGCCTCCGGTTTTAAACAGCTCGGCTCGGTAAGCCATCGGCTCTTGCTGCTTTATTATTCTTTAGCCGGTTGATTGCTGTTTTTACCTCATCTAGGCCGGGTGGTATACATTTTATACCATCTTCTGGGAATGGATCAGTGGTATCATCGTCTTCGCTACTATTGGATACCAGCAGATTGGAAAATTTTTCCTTCCGTATCCTGAGCACGCTATCTGTATCTCTTACCAGATTACTGTGCTGGTCTCAACAGGAGGATGTGCCTGTACCAAAGCTATCTGTTTGATGTTTCACTCTTTGGTAGAATTTTCGGAACTCATTCTGTTCATTCATTCATTCTCTCTCTTTTTCTTGCAAGAAAGACGTTTCTCCTCTCTCCTTTTCTCCCGATATCTCACTCGTGCGCTACGAGTTGCTACTGATTGTAGAGTAGTCCTATATGCCGCATTTTTCTCTTCGGTAGCAGCACGACACTCCTGGTCATACCATGAATTCCTTTGTTGAGGTCTCTGGAATACAAGTATGGATTTTGCGGCTGTTTGCATGGAGTGGATAATATTTTGCTATTGTGTTATGTTATCGGGACAAGGGGTGCAAGTGTTTTTACATATTTAAAAAAAAAACTTTACATTTTCTTCAAATGAGAAATTATTTTTGTAAAAATAGAGCTATGTTTTAACATTTTCGCCAGCGGCACTTTAGTTTTATTTTTACAGTTTTTTCATTTCCATTCATCATAATGTGGTAGAAATATCAAAAATTATTTATATCACATGGAGTTAATGTTTATATCTGTTGTGTGTGCTGTTTTCGATGTCCAAATATATTCATATTCCCTGAGTTTCTATTTGTTTCAAAAATATCTATATTTCCATTATTTGCAAATAAAAGGAAATTGTCGATCTTTGTAAATAAATATCAAATGTCGTTCTTTGGTAATGGAAACAGTTGAGAACGGCTGGACCGATTTGGATAATTCTTTTTTTTTTTTTTTGAAATGTTCATCATAACCCAACTTAGGTTTTTATGCAAAGAAAATTTGACCACGCCCAAATTTTTTTAATTTTTATATTTTCTACAAAACAACTGAACCGATTTTTCTGAAATTGTCAGGGAATGTACAGGGATGGCCCCCGGTTAAATGGGCTGCAAGATTTATTGAATTCAGGGGCGCGGTACCTCCCCTATGAGGTTTAAAAAATTACGAATTAATCTTCAATCAAGGTACTTCTTTGGATCCTAAATTTGCAGCAAAAACTCAAGATTTACCGTTCTTATGTATATTTTATGAATTTTTAAAAGCTATATGTATAAGCCATACCTATGATCATATCAGTTTCAGCATACATTTTGGGAAACAATGGGGTTGTGTGTATACGTATTTCGAGCCAAATTACCGGACCACGCCCACTTTTTAAATATGTTATATATACGCCCACTCTTCTCAATACATTATTTTTTGGAAACTACTGAAACTAATTTCATGCAATTTTCAGAAAATGTTCAGGAATGTCCCGTGGTCCAAAATGCCCCTTATTTTTAGACGAATTTCCGGGGCTCATTGTTTTACAATCGTTATATTTTCTTAACTTATGAGTACATCGGCTTGCAAATTAATTTTCTAGACAACGGTGGTTGCGCCTCAGACCAAGAAAAACCATATATTTACAAATTTCCTTAAATGAGGAGGTTCAACGGTCCATCAGCAATGAAAAATTGGAAACATATAAGTCTCAATAAGCGGGAGAATTCGACTTAACCATTTTTTATTTTTATAATTAGATCGCTTTAGTAAAAAGACTGGGAACATGAACGATAAAACATCCTAAACAGCATCAATGGGCTAAAAATTCGACAAAGTCCGTATGAGAATAGAAAGGTTACAGCCAAAATCTGTAGATACATTTCAAATCCTCCTCGGTTTGACAATGGACCAAAGAAGTGAGGTAGAAAATACCAATTTTTTAATTGTCAGCATAAAGTCCATAAAATGTTGTCATTAAAACTCATTACGACGGGCCAGCAACGCGTAACGGGATCTGCTAGTACAATAATAAAAAAAAACTTATTTTACCTGCTAACTCCACTGTCCACGTCCATAATAATATTCATAACACAAAACCATAGTTATGTCTGCAATTATGGACACTACAGACATATGTTAAACATCCTTATTGGTATTATCACCGACCAAATGAACGACCGACATATGTCAATCTCGTATTAAAACCAGACATTTAACAGGTCATAAATATTTCATGTGAATCCCACAAATAAATATTCAATAATAGTTTTAAACGAATAATCCCCCCAAAATGGATTTTTGAGCCTCTCTGTTTTTCTTTTATGGGGTTTCCAAATACCACCACCATTCCTCCCCATTAATAAAGTCGAAGCAATAACAACTACAAAGGCCATGCAGTACAAATTTTTATAAAAATTTCCTATACATATGGATAATATCAATAAATATGAACCACAAAGTGTTACAGAAGCAGCAGCTACAGCAACAACAGCAATGGTAATAACATCAAATCCATATACAAGCATATTTGAATTTTATAACATCACACCAGGTTGGCAAAAGATGGAAAAACACGAGAATGGAAGGAAACAAAGAACAATAAAATCTGATACCGACTCCTACAACGATAATCTTTAACATTTACATTTTACATGAAGAAGAAGAAGAGTGTCTAGAAAAGTAACTATTGTTTGTATGTGTACTACGAATGGCAAGTAACTCAACCGCACTTTATCCAGGCAGAGAGTCAGTCATCCTCCCTACCCCAAATCTACCCTAAACATAACCATTAACATATACATTTCCACAATGCCAAGCAGTCGTAAGCAAGTCAAGCCAAGCCATGCCAATCCATTCAAGAAATATCTTTCAACAGCACTTAGACTAAATCTCTACTAACTTACGCACATTCCGTACAGCTGTCACCTGTGTGTTGTTGCTCTTATTGCAAAATAGTCAGCATTAGTGTCCTCACTACCAATGTACATGTACATAATGTTGTAACATCAGAACATATGGTGAATTCCACACACTGGCTGAGTAAGGAAAATAATAAAGATAGGGGAAGGGAAAGATACAAAGCAACGGTCTTGACCGGCATTAACATGGCAAAGCCCAGGAATTATCTTGGTCCCCCTTCCATCTCAAGTGGATACTGACATCCCCGTGGTGTCACCTGGGGAGCTGCCTTTAACACCCGTTAAAGGTAGTGAGCTAACATGTGCCGCGCGTTCACCCAAAAGAATGTTAAAAACTTGGGATGGACGTTGTGCTAGTAACCCATCCCTCCAAATAGCAACATTCTATGAAAAAAAAAAACAAAGGAAAATAACAGAAAAACAAACCCGTCTAAAGTTGACGACCCCCACAAACGTTTTAAGGACCATGATCTGCGAATCTGCACCTAGAATGTCCGTACTCTTTAAAGAGAAGGTGCAGTTTACACACTGGTAGATGTACTTGAAAAGTAAAAGGCCGATATAGCTGCCATACAGAAAATACGATGGATTTAGAAAGGCGTCACAACAACACCTAAATGTGACGCCCTCTATTATAGCTGCCATGACACAAAGCATGAGTTTAGTTGCGGAGTTGTAGTTGGTCGGAAGTGAATGAAAGACTTGCTACAATGCTGATAAAAGCGAAATTGTTGTCCTGCCCATGGCTTTAAAATTATTCTACCGATTTAAATCCCAAACTGGAAAGGTGAATATCTTTGGCCCAACAGTCTGGAATGGAATGAGGCTGATAGACTGCGCGGGAAAAGGTACTGGTACTGATAACTACCAGATTTGAGCATTCCTATATTCATAAGGGTGCCACCGTGGTGCAATAGTATGCACGCCCGCCTTGTACGCTGAAAGTCGTGGGTTCGATTCCCCGCCCAGGCAACATCAAAAATTTTTCAGCGGAGGCAAAATACCCCTCAATAATGTCGGCAACATTTCCTGAGTATTTCAGCCATGTAAAACTTTTCTACAAAGTGGTGTCTTAAGACACGCCGTTCGGACTCGGCGATAAACAGTAGGTCCCATATTATTGAGCTGATATGAATCGGGGTGCACTCATTGATATGAGAGAAGTCTCCCTTGTCCCTTCATGGATGTTGGATGGATGTTTGTGGCTATCTCGAGATCAAAGAACAAGGTATACAATTGAGCACTTTGTGATATATGCAAGACATTCATCAGCGCGTTGGATGTGCGATCGTTCCGAGGAGCAAACATTGACGCGAACCACCACATTGTTGCTGCAAAAGTATGTACCAGATTAAACGTAGAAATAAAGTATGAACAGACTTAACATGGAAGTAGGACATCGGTAAACTGCAATTACAACAGGTAGCCACAGCATATTCCACTCAACTGGTCCAATTGCTTTATCAAAGCACACCTCGTCCCGATAACGTAAGAGCACAATGGTAAAATATTGTCCATTCCATGCAAACAGCTGGAAAATCCATACGTGGATACCATAGACAAAGCGGAGGTGTAAAAACATCGAGATGTACAGAAGCCAGAATGAAGTTCGAAAATTCTACAAAAAAGTGAAACATCAAACTGTTGGCGTTGGTACTAGGACATTCCCCCGTAGAGACCAGCAAGGTAATTTGGTAACTGATACAGATAGCGAATTTTTTCAAACTGTTGGTATCCAATAGTGGCGAAGACAACGAAGATACCACAGATACAATCCCAGAAGATGGCATTGAATGTATACCGCCCGGCCAAGATCAGGTAAAAACAATAATAAACCGACTGAAGAATAATAAGACAGCAGGAGCCTTCCTACCGAGCTTGTCAAAAACGGGAGCGACACGGTAATAAGCCATCTGGCAGGAAGAATTCGTACCCGGCGATTGAAACCTGAGCATCATGTTGCCCGTCCACAATAATGTTTACATTTTTAGGGTTTTCCCGATTTTGCTTGGAAACCGCATGTTTAATTGAAATGGGTTTGGAGCAGATGTTGTAGCTGTGAAAGTTCTCTACCCGATTGATCTTTATGACTTTTTCCTAGGTATTACCATTTTTGAGATATAGAAGTTGAAATTGGGACAACCAACTGACTGTATCGCCTCCATACAAAACAACGTCATGCACGGTGCGCCTTAACTAACTTTAAATATAAAGTGCCTACACCTGGGAAGTTTTTGCAGATTCTGAATCTACAATGCTCATGATGAAAAAATTTAAAAAATCGACGAAGGTATTTTTAGATTTTTGGATTTTGCTTAGAAACCGCAAGTGCTATCGAAATGGGACTAAAGAAAATGTTGTAGCATTTAAAATTCTCTACAAATATTTTGTTCTGGTGTTTTTTTTTTTTTTTTGGGAAATCCGAAAAGTTAGCATCATTCTCATTAACATGAGAATACTCGATGCTTAAAGAGTTCATGTTTTCACTAGAAAAATCATCATTTCAAAAACTGAAAAGCCAATTGATAATTCCCTTCGCCGCTGTGAAATCATGATATTGGTAGCGATCAGAAAATGCAATTGCAATTGCAAGCTGTCAGTGCGTTTTGTAAACATTACTCTCTAAAAAAATAAAGAAATGATGAAGGTAAGCCAATGGGGGAATACTCCAGACTTAAAAAAAAAAAAACATTGTTCCACAACATCCCATACGGGACAAGGGAGACTTCTCTCCAGACTTAAGCAATCATAATTCTCTACAATATTTTCTTAAGTCACATTTTGATAGGGCTTGCGGTTTCCATGTAAAATTCTGAAAACCTAAAAACCCTAAAAATGTGATCTTTGACCGAGATTTATTTAAAAAATCTTGTTTTTGGATTTTTCTCATCTATGAACATTGCTGTTTCATTCAAAGTTAGTTAGGGCTTCTAATAACAAGGCCTTTTATCGTTCATCTATATATAGGTAGAAATTCTTCCATTGGTCCTCTAGAGCTAGAACTCGTAATTTTTCATTCTTTTATTCCTAGGATACTTATATTGGCTTCTGAATGAAGAATATTGTTCTTCTTTTACTCTTCTATCGGTTCTTTGTATAAAAAACTTCTATCGGTCTTCTATGGTTAAGAGACACTCTATTCGTGGTCGACACACGCTAAAAACGAAATTAGTGAGGGTTGTCCAAAAAAGGCCGTTGTGCCAGAATAAAGTTAAGCCGTGGGTGAACGGATACTGCAAGATCGTCATGTTATATACCGTAAGATGGAGGCATTCTTGAACAGTTCTACAATCAACTAACATTTGATATCGCACGAACAGCTGCCCGCAAAATGGCGTTTTCTCGTTAGATCCAGCACGATTTGACAATCGCTCAAAAAAGATTCGTGGTGCTTCAAACGTTGTTATAAGACCGCCGCAGAGGTACAGTATAATTTTTTTGCCTGAAATATCATGAGAAATTCGACAATGCGAGCTCTCACACATCGATTCAATCCAGCGTCTTTTTGACTGGACAAAATGTGGAATTGATGGGTCATCCGACGTACAACCCAGCCTTGGAACCCAATGACTTAATTTGATACCCGGACATCAAGAAAAAAGCGTGGTCAACGATTTTCGTCGCCAGAAGATGCTGATGTTTTGGAGGTATCTTAATCGGAGTAGAAAAAGTGCTTCAATGCTGGGATTGAGCGCAAGAAAAAGTGTATAAATCATGCTGGAGAATACTATGAAAAACAATAAAAGCATTCTTGATGATAAATATTGGCGTTCTCATTATTAGTCTAGAAATTCCCGTCATAAAAGAATTTCTATCAACCGATTCGGTCCAAAATGTGGAGATGGGTTATATCGGTCCACACCTTTCGGCACCTCCCCCACAAAAGTTCGAAAATGTTCGGAAAATTTGTACTCACGATAACTCTTGAAGGGAGTAACCGATTTGGTCCATAAATTGTACATCGTGAAGTTTCTACCAGACATAGATAAGGTTTTAATATGGAATCAATCGGTCAACTACTTCGGGTACATCCCACACAACATTTCGGAAATGTTCAGTTTAGGACCAGATCTTGATCTGCTTTGATTTTTGCTGCAACAACTTGTACTCACTGTCCTCCATACGACGGTAAAAGTTTTATCAGGGGCAAGTCCATACTTCCTGAGAAAATAGCCTGAAAGATGCAAAAACACCTATGACACCGTGTGTAGTGGTTAGAGCGCATGTTAACTCTAGAACGGATCAAAATTTCGATTCGGTCCAAAATTTGGCTTTCGTAATATTTTGTCCAAACTTAAGTTCGAGGATGGGTTATATCGGTCCACACCCTCCGGTACCTCCCACACAAAAGTTCGAAAATGTTCGGAAAATTTGTGCGCACAAGAACTCTTGAAGGGAGTAACCGATTTGGTACATACTTTGCACATTGTAAAGTTTCTACCAGACATAGATAAGGTTTCAATGTGGAATCAATCGGTCCACTCCTTCCCACACAAAATTTCGGAAAAGTTCAGTTTAGGACCAGCTCTTGAGCTGCTTTGATTTTTGCTGTAGCAACTTGTACTCACTGGCCTCCATACGATGGTAAAAGTTTTATCAGGGGCAAGTCCATACTTCCTGAGAAAATAGCCCGAAAGGTGCAAAAAACACCTATGACACCGTGTGAAATGGTTGGAGCGCATGTTAACTCCCGAACGAATCTGCCGATTCGGTCTAAAATTTGGCTTCGTAATATTTTGTCCAAATTTACTTTAAGTTCGAAGATGAGCCATATCGGTCCAATCCTTCAGGTACCTCCCCCAAAAAAATCAAAAAAGTTCGGAAATATTGTGCGCACGATAACTCTTGAAGGGAGTGACCGATTTGGTCCACACTTTACACATCCTAATATATCTACCAGATATAGATCAGGTTCGAATATGGACTATATTTGTCCACTCATTCGGGTACCTCCCACACAAAATTTAGGATAAGTTCACTTTAAGACCTGCTGTCAAATCATTTTGATATTTGTTGAAGCAACTTGCATTTGCTGCCTCCATTATGACGGTAAATGTTTTATCACGGGCAAGTCCATACTTTTTGAGAAAACAGCCTGAAAGATACAAAAAGAAAAATCCTATGGCATCATATGTAGTGTTTGGAGAGCACGATAAGTCTTGAACTGATCAACCGATTTGGTCCAAAATTTGGCCTTCGTCATATTTTGTTCAATCTTAGTATCAGTACGAATATTTAAAAAATGTCACTAAAATGGTATGGACGAAATCTCTTGAACGGGGCAACCAATTTGGCCCAAACTTTGGATCTCTTAATATTTTTTCTAAATTTAGTTTAATTATAAAATGGCCCATATCGGTTCTCTCCTTAGCGTACCTCCCCCACAAAAGTTCAAAGTTTCAACTCACATAGTCTTAGGGTATATACGGATACTTTCTTGCTTGTTCGTTCTTATGCTTCCAGAAAACCTACTAGCGGTGCTTTGGGGATCTTCTAAAGATAGAAGACTTTCTTATGTTGGACATACATAGATATGATCTTATATCGTATAGGAAGAATACCCCCTAAAGGCCTTCTAAAACTATAAATCTTACTTACGATCTTCTATACATACATCTATAGGTTTTTCGCTCTTTTGGCCCCCTGTAGCGAGAAAACTTTCTATCGGTATTTTAAATGTAAATGACATTACATCGGTCCTGTGGTGAGGAAACCTTTCATCCTCCAATGCTTAAGGATCTTCGTCACACTCTGTTCGATTCGGATTCTTCCAAGCAAAGAAATTGATCCTACCATTTCATAGATGTTAAAACATTTTGCAACTTGTTTCTTTGGGGATAGATAATTCTTCTTATATTCGTATGGAATACACCATAGAATCCTAAAAGCAAGCTGTGGTTTTCATGGTGAATATTTGTAAATTTGCAGCTTGCTGACATTCTTACAAACCTCATGTGTGTATGTGGGTTTTCCATTGGATATGGTTTTCATGTGATCTTTTTTTCGTTTTGTTTTTCTCCTTCTTCATCTTCTGCCTTTCTTTGGCACAACAACTTGAAAATCGAGACAAATGTGAAATAATATTTACAACTAACAAGGCAGGCAAAGCCATTCAAACATCTCTGTAATATAAACAACCGCATATCTGACTTCTAAACCACCGGCAAAGGAAGAGAGAGACAAGCCAACAACCGGTAAAAACACCGACCGCCATCGACCGGTGACAGTAAACAAGGAAGAAAAACTGACAGTAGTCGGTAGTAATGTACATAGAACCGGAGAATATCGTTTTAGTGACAGTGGCAAACAAATTGTCTGTAACCAAGCAGAAATTGTCATAAAATATTCAAATTCACTTTCACTCCTCAGCGTGTATGTCTGTTTTTACTAAACAAGCATAAAATCAATGTTTTGTTTTTGTTGTATTCTAGGTTAGTTGGTATTGCTACTTCTTGAGGATATGGTTGAAGTGATGCAATTGTTGGCAGGTGTATAGGATGAAATTGGTATTCAGTTGTATGTTTCACCTGCTTTGTGTGTTGCGTAGCGAGTGACGTAAGTGTGAGTGGGTGGGCCGTTGCCTGTGTGTCGTGTAAAGAACAAAGTGCGTGCACTTCATATTAGAAAGAGCTTTCGACAGTTTTCTCTAATATATTTGTGAAATAAATACAAGGGTTGAAGTAGTAATGCGTTTACTTTTGCAATTGCATTTTCAGACAATTTGGATTCGATGTAGCCTTGTCCATCTGTTTATCCGTATGACTGCCTGGCTGGTGCGCAAGTTCCACGAAAAATTGATCAGATAAGGTTCGAATATGAACTATTCACGTACCATTCCTTTTGGTACCTCCCCACAAAAGTCCAAAAATTTTCCCTAAATATTATGCGCACGTTATTCTTGAACGGATCAAACCGAATCTGATCTTCGTTATAGTTCTTCCAGATATAGAAAAAATAATATGAAATAAGTCGCTTCACTTCATTATGTACCTCCCATACAAATTCTTAAAATTTTTTCAAATGCACTCTAAGATCATTACCTATTTTTGAAATTTCTGCAGTAGGTTGTCCTTACGGCTCCTTTACAACAGTAAAATGTGTAGGGGGGCAAGACTATACTTTATTTATTTACTTCCTGAGATAAAAACCATGTCTGCAACAACTAATGAATTGAGTATACGACTTGGCCGAAACTTTGCACATCGGAAAATTTCTTGCAAACGCCTTTACAATGTTCCAAACATCGCTAATATTGCAGTTTAAGGGTTGTTCGAAAATAGTTTTTTTACTGAAATTACGCGATATTATGTGTTTCATGTGCAAGTCCATCATTTTAGAAATAATGTTCCAAAAGTTTTATACTTTAACAACAGTTTGACCCTTTTATCCAAGCAATGTTTATTGGCAAAACATCCGCATTCGTTCGGAACGTCTATAATCGTTAAGATAAATACCCCGAAAGTTCCAAACAGCCATATTTTAGTGTGCATATTAGTAATTCCTTCCGAAAATTTCACAAAATTCTGAAAAAGAGAAAAGGTTTTCCGTTGGTTAGCCGGTATAAGACCTGTCCATAGATGGGGGATGGGGCTGTTTATTAAGGTGTACCTCGCTGGGGAAAGCTCTCTGCCTGTCGATCAAACAACAGTTGGGAAGCAGTTGAAACTCAAATAATTTTGCACGTGCTAGTATCGGATGATGTGCCATAATCAGCCGCAAATCTTAAAGAAAATGATTAATGGAATAACAACGCATGCAACAAGAGAAACAAATCAAACGGCACAACCACTACGCTATCGAATAAGGATAAGAATCGAAACAAGGAACGTAAGAACACTAGCAGAAACTTCTTAACTAGCACACATATGCAAATTAATGGAAATTTGTCGGTATAGGTCCACATCTTCATATAGCTCCCTTAGCCGATAGCCTTAGATGCTAGTGCTATTTTTTATATAATTTTATTGTAATTTTTTATTATAATAAATATTTGAAATAAATAAATAAATAAATATAGCTCCCATAGAACGGTACCCCCGATTTTCGATATTTTAAAGGTTGTGGCCTCAAATCACTCCGAAATGGCTGAAATTTAGTATTAAGTGTTCCTTCAGGGTATAAAACAATCCATGTTGGTATAGGCCCACGTCTTCATATAGCCCCGATAGGACGGTACCTCCCAATTTCCGTACCTATATTTAAGAAAAACATCCAGTAGAGTTATTCCATGTAAAATTTATTTTTTGCCAAATTAGCCCATCTGTAAATGTCAATCCAACTGGAAAGACTCTAACGAAAACTCTCCTATGTTATTACTTTTAGGACATTGCCTCTAATGGCTAACCTTAGCTCTCCTCCAAAATTAAGCTTTTGGGAAGTTTTGCCATTTTTCCTTTATACGCATCTGTATTTTGACAGGGCTAGATAGTTGGTGGGAAAAAATGACGCTGATATTGTACAGTATTAATTTCTTCGTTCAAAAGTTTTAACAACGATTGTTTTCAAAGGATGCCTCATCCTTTACATCCAATCAACTAAACACGTGGTCGACGATCTATGTGAGCTATACATGAAATATTTTGAATTACAAATACATATTAATTTATCACTGGACAAATAAAGCAAAATACTTAAATACAAATGTTCCATATAATAAGGTGTTATCATTTCTCCTTAAACAAATTACTTTATCGTATTGTACTAATTGGGCCATAATAAATGTATCTCAAAACTGGTCCATATAAAGGTCATTAATAAGAAATCTCCAGCATATGTAGTTCAAAGCTCCCTTCACAATTTTTCTTTGCACATACATATCCATATATGTATGTCTAACGAGGTCATAATAAATTGACCTCTTGATATGGCTAAGAAATTAAACGAAATTAATTGTAACTAATAAATATTATCAGCAAAACATAACAAACAAAAAAAATATTTACATAATTTTTCACTTCGTATTCTTGTTAGATGGAAAATTATTACACCTATATTAGTGGTGCAAGACGACAATCGACAGACATTGAATGCCAGTAGCTGGCAATCAAAAACGACGATTGGCGACATGGCTGCATACCAATCAACCTCCACTGAAACACATCCATCCATACATTTATCCAGCGCTACTTAACATGTCCGCCTTTTTGGGTGGAAAAACTAAGTTATCAAGCGCACACAGCCCAGCTATGGTAGTAGCTGTAATAACCGCACAATCGTAGTGGTGGTACATGTGGGCTACAAATATTTCACCTTTGAAATATAAAACTATTCCAAACAGCAAACATTGTTCTCGATAATAAATGCATAACTATTTCACAACAAACATACGAGTACCTACAAAAATATAAACATTTATATGCAATCACGAATGTTAGTTTGTATTATTGATATTGATAGGTTTATGGCTGGCTTCAGAAGTATTGTTGAAATAAATAATTTCTATTTTTCTTATTAAAAGCAAAAATATTGTAGAAAAACAAAATGAATGCAGAAATGCAGAACAAAACACCCAAGAAACTCCAATTAAAATAAAATCACAACAACACAAACTGACATGGTCTGAGTGCTGATACGTGAGTGTCATGCCTTATTCGGGGAAGGTGTCCGTCAATCAGTCAGTCATCGTCGTACATTTCCATTTCCCACTGAACACTGGATAAACAAAAAAATACAAACAAGAAATATATTAAACAAAGTTTAATTATTTTGATTTTTGTGTTGTTGTTCTTGTTTCAATAACTCAATGCATATTAATTAGAACAAAGAAAAGAGCAACAACAACAACAAATACACTTGGTAATGAAATGTATACCAGTTTTTGTAATCATTTTTAACATTTATTTATAGCTCATTATAATTTATGAAATACGCTGTCAACAGTGTTGGTGTAACAATCATATGACAAGCGTCTAATTATAGCTGATTTTGTTGTTGTACGTGCAGTTACCATTTTGTAAAATAGAATTTCTTGGAAAATAATTAAACTATTTAAGTAGTATACATATGTATGAGGTTTGGTTAACAATTGTGTGTATTAGGAACTATCAATTAGTCGTTAAATTTAAGTAATACGGGATTCTCCTCATATCGAGTTTTAATTAGTATATTTAGAATCAAGTGATCACTCTGAAGAAAATTATGATTTCAATTTCTTTCAGAATATGATATTGTAACTCAGGCCAACTCTTACTTAAGTATATGTCCCCGATTATTGCCACTCCTTTCAACCTAATCTGACCTATTCATTTATAGCTAGCCGATAGCCTTAGATCAATGGTGTGCACGGCCATCCACTGGTGGTTTCTGTAAAATACTCTTGATTTAATTAATTCAACAACACTTGGGCGTTAAAGTATTTTTTGTAATAATTCTTTAATAATTCATTTGTAGCACGATTTTAGGTAAAATTAGTGCTTAAAATGTTTAAATATGTAATGAAACAAGAAGAAAAATTAAATATTAATTCTCCCTTAAATTTTCTCTTTTCCTATTTTGCTCACCATTGCCTTAGATGCTAGTGCTATTTATACCCTACACCACAAAGTGGAAAGGGTATTATAATTTTGTTTTGGTAAAAATTCATGTAACACCGCAAAATATTCGTCGGAGACCCCCAATGTGGTATACCAATCTTCATATCTCGGCGAGATAAAGCGATTTTGAGATGTGTGTCCGTCCGTCCGTCTGTCCATTATAAATTGTAAACACGCTCCAGGCCGCAATTATGGACAGATCGTCACGAAATTTTGTATGGATGTCGGGTTCAGGCCAGATATTTTTGCATACGGAAAATTTCTGTATTTCACATATTTTCGTATGCTACATATATTTCAATAATATCTTCTAAAATGTTTATGTGTACATTTTTCTGTTTGAAATTCACTTCAGACAAGTCAATAAAATAGAGAAATTTGTAACCAGAGCCACAATCTTCAAAATGTCGAAACTGGGGATCTTTCGTTGTATGGGAGCTATATGAACGCCTAGACCTATACCGACAAATTTCAGATGGAAAGTTTAATACCCCCAATGAATACTTAATACCAAATTTTAGCCAATTTGGAGGGATAATGAGACCATAAACTTCACAGTACAGAAAAGCTTTATGAAGACGTGGGAGCTATATGAAGACCTGGACCTATACGGATAAATTTCAGGTCGAAAATTGTGATGAACGAATACTTAATACAAACTTTCAGCCAATTCGATGGGATATTTAGGACACAAAGTCTTGCATATGGTTTAGCAAATATGTCAAAATATGCAAAAAATTAGGTCCAGACTAAATGTCCGTTCTAAAACTACTTATTGGTGCCACCATGGTACAATTGTTTGCACACCTGCCTTGCACGCTGAAGGTCGGGCGTTCGATTCCCGGCCAGCAAACATCAAATTTCCAACGATGGCAAAATACCCCTCAGTAAAGTTGGCGACATTTTCTGAGTACTTCAACCATGTGCAACTTCTCTACAGTTGGTGTTTTAAGACATGCCTTTCGGACTCGGCGATAAACAGTAGCCCCCTACTATTGCTGTAATATGAATCGAGGTGCACGCCCTGTCCCTTCTGTGATGTTTGAGGAACAATTATTAGATTGTTATTTAAACTTAATGTGATAAGGCTGCAGACTCCAAAAATTTATTTCTTACAATGAGCTTATTTGTCCAAAAGAAACTTTGATTTGTTGAAAGCTAACTCGCAGGGTAGTGGTGTAGGGTATCGTATGGTCGGCCCTGTCCGACTACAGCCTTTGCTTACTTGTTTTTATATAATATTATTGTAATTTAAGAGAACACTTCGAAGAGCAGACAATTTGAGGTTTTTTGACGATCGATTGGCCACCAATATCGTGTGATGTCACACCGTTAGACTTTTGGGACAGACCGTCTGAGACGTAGAGGAAAACGAAGCTTAGCAAATTTAATAAATCATTCAACTTAAGTTAAGGAGTGGATAATAGTCCTTTGTTTCAGAAACGAGCTTTTGTTTCATTTTTAAATACATTTTTTTGATTAGTCATGTTTGTAAGCCTCTTTATCTTTAAGAACCGCGAAAAGCTTTTGGGCCATTATCTCAGGAAGTATCCCAGCAAAAAATCCTTACAAAATAATGGGTTTTTATAGTACTTATTTGTAGTCATAACTACTTACAAAACCCCCACCAAACCATTATTATAACTAGTTATTCTACGACTATTAGAATAACTGGTTATTTCATGGCCACTGGAAGTAGAAAATAAGCTAAAAAACATATGTATGTTTGTTTTTCTATTTTTAGAACTGTTGAGGTGGGAATTCTTTTTAATTTATACACACTTTGTATTTTTATTTTATTTTGCTCTCTATGGGATTTGATCATGCGAACGAACATTAAGGGTTGTTTAAACGCTCATATGCTTACATGTGCACCGTTCTTTGTTTTTTTTTTAACAAAAGGTAGCCGAGCAACGGTGAGGGTTGAACACACAACCCTCGGATTTGTAGTCAGACACAAACGTTATGTGCCTCCGCACTCATAACCTAGTAAAGAGTAATATAAGTAGTTATTTTTGTTTACATTACTTTGAAATGGGTTACATAATGACTAACGGATCCAATTTTACTGGGGACATTTTTTTCTGTTGTAATAAGGACCGTAAGAACAACTTTCTTCAAAAAATTTCAAATAAATCCGAGACGAGTAGTCAAATTGCACTTTTCTCAAATTTTGTGTGGAGGGTACCCGAAGGACGGAACATACATACAGTGAGTCAATTAAGTATTTTGCCTCTTTAGAAAATTGAAAAATTTTCAATAAATTCGTTTGAAACCATAAAATTAGTGGTCAAAAAGTAGAATTTTTATGTGCAGTGTGTTTGTGGATAGTTTAGTATCCAATATCAGCAAGAAACGCTGCGAAAGGCCTAATGGTCTTCTAGATATTAACAAAAATCGTTATAGTACTAATCAGCTTCTTGGAGCTTTCAGGCCGTTATTTCAGGAAGTACGGATTTGCCTCAATATGCTAAAAAATTTTAAAACGATCCGAGAGAACCTCTTAATCTTCACTTTTTGCTAAATTTGTGTGCGAGGTACTCGAAAGAGCGGACATCATACAGACCAATTCGAGCCTGATCTATATCTGGAGGGAATAATGTGATGTGCAAAGTTTGGAACAAATCCATTGCTTCCTTAGAGAGGTATCGTTCATACTATTTAAAAAACTAACTACAGAACTATTTTGGGAGAGGTACCCGAAGGAATGGACCAGATATGGCCCATCTTCGAACTTAAATTAAGTTTGGACAAAATATTATGGATGCCAAATTTTGGAACGAATCGGTTCATCCATTCGATAGACATACGGACGGACAAACAAAATCGAATCCTTCTTGTCTGAAACAGATTTCGTCCAAACATACTTAGGGTCTAAAACCATTATTTCCATCAGTCACATTTTTGGTCGTATCAAAGTGTATGTACCCTCTTTATCCTAAAGGCTGAGGGTATAAATATCAATAGAATGAAAAGTTTGAGATATTTTAGGTGAAGACAGATAATATATAAAAAACAACATTATATAGCGTCTATATAAGTGTTCCATTTTGAAGTTATATATTCGAAGATGGGTGCAATTTCAAAAATACCCCTTAGTTCAATGTTGGCAACATTTTCTCAGTATTTCTGCCATGTTAAACGTGTATATAGTAGTTTTGGTCGTACGATACGCCGTTCGGGTTCGGCTATAAAAATATACCGAAGGATGTATCTTGCAAAAACTATAAGTTGGTAACATTTTCGGACATCATTCTGGCTCCCGAATTTGTCGATTTTTTCCACGACATTATTCTAATTCTATTTTTCTCTCCTTTAAGCTACCTAGTAGTCAAACAATTTCTCCACCAACAATTTTAGATATAGGTCCGGGTATTTTTAAAGTTTTTAGCTACATATTGCGATTGGTATTGACAGTGGCCAAAAAACTTCTCCAGCCTGATTGTCATTTTAGTGCAGAAAACATTGTGATGGGGAACGTTCTGCCAGAGATTTAATAAAATCCAAATTTTTTGCGAATACAAATCTATTGTTATTTTGAAAAATATTATTTTAGTGGTGAATAATTAACTTTTTTTTCGAAATATCACAAACAATTGATAAGAGCGGCGGTAAGTTCGGACGGGCCGAACTTGTACCCTCCACCACGAGTTTTGAAGTAAAATGGAACAATTAGTTTTCTTTCGTTTATGAAGAAAACTAGATACCAAATTTCAGCGAGTTCGGTAAAACAATGTGGCTTACCTTAAAAATACCGAAATTCGGCTGGTACTGTTCTATGCGGTCTATATCAAAACTTCGATCTTTAACGACAAATCTCTGGCGGAAAGTTTTTAGACTCTAAGAAGACTAAATATCAAACTTCCGATATTTCGGTAAGATAATGTGGGTTAAACTTTCAAAATACCCAAAATCAAGAGGAATGATAATTCTCTTCTGGAATATTTTATAACCCCAACAAATAGAGAGGAGTGGAGATCTCTTCTTAGTTCGGCCTATAGAACAAATGTTCTGTAATGGGCCAGTTAAGTAAGTAAGTATGGAGGATTAATTAACAAATTTCAGTCATTTCGGTGGGATATTGACGTCACAACCCTCAGAGTTACGAAAATCTTAAGGTACCGTTCTATGGGGACTATATCGAAACGTGGACCTATACCGACGAATTTCAGTCGGTAAGGTTTTTACTTCCAACGTAGACTAAATTCCAAATTTCAGCCATTTCGGATGTATAATATAACTAAAACCTTCAAAATACCGAAAATCGGGTGGTACCGTTCTATGGGGCTATATGAAGGCGTGGAACTATATTGATAAATTTAGGAGGGAAAATTGAATACCTCCATTATCCATTTCGATGGATTATGGTGGTCACAACCCTCAAAATACCGAAAATCGGGAGGTACCGTTCTATGGGGCCTATATAAAGGCTTGAACCGGTACCGAAAAATTTCTGGGGGAAAGTTTTATACCCCCAATGAAGAATAAATACCAAATTTCAGCCATTTCGGAGGAATATTGAGGCAAAATACCGAAAATCGGGAGGTATTGTTCTATGCAGGTTATATGAAAGCGTGGACCTATACCGACAAATTTCATATGGAAAGTTTTGTACCCGGGACGAAGACTAAATACCAAATTTCAAAAATTTCGGTGAAATATTGATGCCACAAACTTCAAAATACCGGAAATCCGGAGGTACCGTCTTATGAGTCCTATATGAAGCTAAAAGCAAAATACCGAAAATCGGTGGAGCGACATAGGCCATTTGCAATACCAACAACTAAAAAAGTATCAGTCGGCATTGCCGAGAGAGATATACCCTCAGCCTATATGAATTTAAATTTTCATCTACGGACATATCGAATATATTTAGGGTCTTTCAGAATTTTGAGTACCTTTTTGGGCATTTGAGCTTGCCAATAAAAATGTGGATTAGGATTAAAATTCCAAAGTGTAGCGTAGGAGGTACTTAAAGGAATGGACTGACGTGGTCCATTATGGAATTGGATATTGATAGATATCGCGCCCACTAGTCATTCCAGTGGGTCATAGTATAATATTGGACCTACATAATATCGCTTTACCGAACACCATCTGTATACATTTCCAAAGGATCTTCGAACATGCACTTAGACACAAATGCTGAACTTTTGTGAGGGAGGTACCCTAAGGAGAGAAACGATGTGGACCTGTTTAGAAGTTAAACTAAATTTGGACAAAATGTTAGGAGATCCAAAGTTTGGACCAAAATAGTTGCCTCTTTCAAGAGATATCGTCTATACCATTTAAGTGAATTTTTTTTTTTAATATTGGGGGGAAGTACCGTAAGTTGTGGTCCGGTATTGTCCATCTTCGAACTGAAACTAATTTTGGACAAAATATGACGAAGGACTGAATCGGTTGATCAGTTCGAGAGTTATCGTGCTCTCCAGTCACTACCTACATATGGTGCTATAGGGTTTTTTCGCCTTTCTGGCTGTTTTCTGAAGATATATGGACTTGATCCTGATAAAACTCTAACCGTCGTAATTGATTCAGCGAATACAAGTTATCATGCGCAAAAATGTTCCGAACATTTTCGAACTTTTGTGGGGGAGGTACCGGAAGGAGTCGACCGATATAAACCATCTTCGAACTTAAACTAAGTTTGGACAAAATATTACAAAAGCCAAATTTTGGACCGAATCGGTTGATCCGTTCGAAGGTTTTCGTTCGCTCCAACCAGCTAGACAGGCAGACTGACGGACATGGCTAAATCAACTTCAAATTGACTGAAACGGATTTCGTCCAAACATACTTGGGGTCTAAAACCATTATTTCGATGAGGCACATTTTGCCAGTATGAAAATGTATATACCCTCGTTAGCATAAATGCTGAGGGTATAACATCCTAGGAGTAATATAAACTTCTATTCCAAATTACAAAACTCTATCTTCGAAATTGCGAGCTGTATCTTGATTTCAGCAGACGGACGGATGGTTATATCGACTAAAAATTTTACCCTGAATTTAATTAAACTCTCCATATATTATCCACATATTATCACCTTATTTCTAAATATCCAAACCTGCAATTTGTTACTTTCAGTATCGCATAGTTCAATTGTAGGATTGAATAATCTTGGACAATCCCGGATGATTTCATCAACGGACAAAAGTGGCAGGTTATAGTTTACCAAAATTTAATAAAAACGTAATTTTCATAATTGGCGTTTTGCGCACTTGTGGCCTATGTTTCCAAATATACATATGCACCATTATTACAATCGAAATGATCCAATAACCAATTTCGCTGCATGCATTCGAGTTTACTTCTTTTATAGAAATTATCTTAATTTGATTTTGTTCCACTGAAGTCAAACTAATTTATAATGGCTACTGAAATTCCCATGGGCAATATAACAATTTGTTCACATTAGCTCACGGTAATAATGCATAAAATAGTTGAAATTAAATAAAACATTATTGGCAAATGTTATAATGTTTTATTAGCATTAGTATTTGGAACATACTCGTTCGTATTCAATTGACTTTTACGATTAAAACTACATAATAGGATTTTCTTTCAATATTGCGTGCTGTCGCTTTTCTATTTCTATTTGATGTTTTATTTTCTAATAGCATTTGGGCAAATTGAAACATATTTAAGATCCTGCTTACATGTTTCGTCACAGGTACATTAGCTTTTCATGGAATCCCAAATGAGAACGTGAGTAGAAGGATATCACATAGCTAGCTTAACGAAACAATAACAACAAAAGTCAATAAACAAATAAAAGATATGTGCGTGTAATTGTAACCCCATACAATACGATTTTCTGTTGTTATTTATTTATTTGTTTGTTTGCAGTTGTTGTACAACAATATGTCTACCTTTTATTTTATGTTTTTGTGGCTTTTCGTTAGTGTTGTTGGTATCTTTTTTTCTATGTTACACATACACCTGATGAGCATACTCAAATAGGTAATAAATATTTGTTATCTATACAATTGGGGAAGGGGGGATGTATGTTTCGTTCTACAGCTACCACTTCTGTTTACAGGTGGCGGTGCTGTTATTAAAAATAAATCGGATAGAAAAACATGTTTTGGATACCATACCGCATAATGTTATTAGCCCCAGTCTTGTTTACATTTCATTACTATGTGCATGAATTTTGATATGCTAATTAACAACAAATTGGTAACCGGCTGATCTGAGTGTCTTCTACTAATAGATTGTAAATGCCTACTACCGCTTGCGAATGGTAATTTCCCACTTTTATAAAGGGGTTCTCTTCACTTAAAACAAAACTAACCGCTAAGTAGAAAGTTAATTAGTCCCAAAAACTATTACCAGGAGAATTTTAATAATTTTTATCAGAACATACACACATGTAAACAAGACCTACCCAATTTTTTTAGGTTCTTATCTAACTTTGACTTACTTAAATTCTTGCTTTCTAACTTTCGCTGTTCCTTTCATTAAACATGTGGGATTGGGTGTACTAGTGTTAAGTTTGACACATAATTATATGCGGTAAATAAAAGACAGATCTTAATGAACAAATGTTATTTAAACTATTCTAGAATTTGTGAACAATTTTGCTGTTACTGCTTTCAATGCACTGATTAGGATTATGAACCAGATGTGATATGTCACACCTAGACCTCCCCTTGTCTGACAACAAGTTTGACACGAAAAGTAGTAGTTCGTTCCTATTAATACTGCAGATCTTGTGCTGTCATTTGCTCAGAGATACGAGTATTAATTATAACAATATGTATATGGTTAGTGACACATCAGACAATCATATGGGGCTCTCGGAGACAGCTGAATATGATGAGGATTCGACTACCATTAGCGAAGGGGGAATTCAGCTGATAAAAGCGAACCTCAAGAGTTCGAGAGGAACTATCTCCACATAACTATAAGGGAGCTTCCCATCAGCAAAATGTCTGCTTCAAGTATAGAAGGAATCCCTGTTGAGGACCCCAAGGATGTGACGGCCGAAGGAAACTTTTGTTCTGGTAAGGATGCTTTCATGGGTGACGTAGGGGATGGAAGATACCAAGGAACGGTCCTGACCGGTTTTAACATGGCAAAGCCCAGGATTTATCTTGGTCCCTCTTTCATCCCAAGTGGACACTGACCTCCCCGTGGTGTCACCTGGGGAACTGCCTTTAACACCCGTTAAAGGTAGTGAGCTAACATGTGCCGCGCGTTCACCCATAAGAACGTTAAAAACTTGGGTTCGGGCGTCGGGTTAGTAACCCTCCCCTAGAAAAAACAGCCTACTATGAAAAAACGAAAGAAAAGAAAAACAACCCCCTCTAAAGTTGACGAACCCCGCAAACGTTTTAAGGACCATGATCTGCGAATCTGCACCTGGAATGTTCGCACTCTTTATAGAGAAGGTGCAGTCTTCGCATTGGCAGACGTACTTGAAAAGTACAAGACCGATATTACTGCCATACAGGAAATACGATGGATTGGGAAAGGCGTCACAACAACACCTAAAGGTGACGCACTGTATTATAGCTGCCATGACATAAAGCATGAGTTTGGTTGCGGATTCGTAGTTAGTCGGAGACTAAAACATCTGGTATCCAGCTTCACTCCAGTGAATGAAAGACTTGCTGCAATTCGAATAAAAGCTAAATTCTTCAACATCAGCTTTATCTGCGCTCATGCTCCCACTGAAGAAAAGGATGAACAGACTAAAGATATATTTTACGAGCGCTTAGAAGAGACATATGACCGTTGCCCTGCCCATGACATTAAAATCATTCTAGGCGATTTTAATGCCAAAATTGGAAAGGAGAATATCTTTGGCCCAACAGTCGGGAAATTCAGTCTCCACAGTGAAACATCTGACAATGGTATGAGACTGATAGACTTTGCAGCTGCAAAAAACATGGTAGTTAGCAGTACCAGATTTAATCATCTCGATATTCATAAGGGCACCTGGCTGTCTCCAGATCAGAAAACAAGAAACCAAATTGATCATGTTGTGATAGATGGAAGACATTCATCGAGTGTGTTGGATGTACGATCGTTCCGAGGCGCAAACATTGATTCGGACCACTACCTTGTTGCAGCAAAGGTACGCACCCGCTTAAACGTAGCAAACAAAGTACGAACAGACACAACACGAAAGTTAGACATCGGTAAGCTGCAATCACAACAGATAGCCACAGCATATTCCACTCAACTAGCCCAATTGCTTAATCAAAGCCCTCCTCATCCCGATAACATATCAGCGCAATGGCAAAGCATTGCCCACTCCATGCAAACAGCCGCAAAATCCATACTTGGATACCAGAGACCTCCACCAAGGAATCCATGGTATGATGAGGAGTGTCGTGCTGCCACCGAAGAGAAAAATGCGGCATATAAGGCTACTTTACAATCCGTAGCAACGCGTAGCGCACGAGAGAGATACAGGGAGAAAAGGAGAGAGGAGAAACGTCTTTTCCGCAGGAAAAAGAGAGAGATGGAAAAGCGGGAGTGTGAAAAAATCGAGATGTACAGGAGCCAGAATGAAGTCCGAAAATTCTACCAAAGAGTCAAGCATCAAACTGATGGCTTTGGTACAGGCACATCCTCCTGTAGAGACCAGCAAGGTAATTTGGTAACTGATACAGATAGTGTACTCAGGATATGGAAAGAACATTTTTCAAATCTGTTGGTATCCAATAGCAGCGAAGACGACGAAGATACCACAGTCCCAATCCCAGAAGATGGTATTGAATGTATACCGCCCAGCCAAGATGAGGTAAAGACAGCAATAAATCGGCTGAAGAATAATAAGGCAGCAGGGGCCGATGGCTTACCAGCCGAGCTGTTCAAAACCGGAGGCGACACGCTGATAAGGTGTATTCATCAGCTAGTTAGCACCATCTGGCAGGAAGAACGAGTACCCGACGATTGGAACCTGAGTATCCTGTGCCCCGTCCACAAGAAGGGAGATAAGACTGTATGCTCTAACTATAGGGGCATAAGTCTACTCCCTATTGCCTACAAGATCGTGTCAGGGATATTGTGCGAACGACTAAAGCCAATGGTCAACGAGATTATTGGACCATACCAATGCGGCTTTAGACCTGGCAAGTCCACCATTGACCAGATATTTACCCTGCGGCAAATCCTGGAGAAGACCCAAGAGATGCAGATCGACACCTACCACCTTTTTGTCGATTATAAAGCAGCCTTCGACAGTCCGCTGCGCTCAAAGGTATTCCAAGCCATGTCTGAATTTGGTATTCCCGCAAAGCTCATCCGGCTTTGTAAAATGACTTTAACTGACACGAGGTCCTCAGTTAAAATAGGAAAGAACCTCTCCGAAGAGTTTGGTACCAAAAGAGGTTTCAGACAAGGAGACAGCCTTTCGTGTGACCTCTTCAACATCCTGCTAGAAAAGGTTATACGAGAGGCAAACGTCAAAAGAAGTGGCACAATCTACACCAACAGTCACATGTTACTTGCTTATGCTGATGATATAGACATCATGGGTCGATCAGTAAAAGAAGTAACTGATACCTTTATAAAGGTCGAAGGAGAATCTGCTAAAGTGGGTCTGGCGGTAAACGGTGAGAAGACCAAGTTGATGGTGTCGACGCGCAATGCGTCCATTGAGCTCGGACCGACTGTGGAAGTTGGTTCCTATAATATTGAGGTAGTAAAAGACTTCGTCTACCTCGGCACCTCCGTCAACACAACAAACGACATCAGTTGTGAAATAAAAAGAAGAATTGTATTGGCCAACAGATGCTACTTTGGATTAAGTAAGCAGTTTAAAAACAAAGCCACATCTCGTCAAACAAAAATAACGCTCTACAAAACACTGATACTACCCGTGCTGATGTATGGCTCCGAAGCCTGGGTACTTGCGCAAGCAGACATGGCAGTGCTTGGTGTGTTTGAGAGAAAAATTCTTCGAAAGATCTATGGACCAATCTGCGTTGACGGTGAATATCGACGTCGCATGAACCACGAGCTGTATCTGCTATACAACGACATGAATATTGTTAAACGTATCGAGAAGCAGCGATTGCGTTGGCTAGGCCATATCATAAGAATGAGCGATGATGAACCCGCTAAAAAGGCGTATGAATACATGCCACATGGCGGTGCACGCAGAATTGGCAGGCCAAGGAATAGATGGCGCAAACAAGTGGATGATGAGATGACAAGGCGCGGTATTCCAGTGTGCAAAGCAACAAATAGAGAGGAATGGAGATCTCTTCTTAGTTCGGCCTATAGAACAAATGTTCTGTAATGGGCCAGCTAAGTAAGTAAGTAAGTAAGTAAGTAAGGATGCTTTCATGACCAAGGCGGCTAAGTCACAGTTTTTTAAGAAGACTGAGAAAAGACCTAAGAAAACGAAGACAGTAACCATATTTTTCGAGTCGGTTTCTCTGGGCTACCCGTTACAGAGGTGAGACTGTTTATGGGCAGAGTGAAACTATCAGAATAAGATGCAAACAAGGGCAGAAGCGCACTATGTCGCGAGTTCATATAAACTGTGGCCAAAAATAGCAGGAGTTGGCGTAAGTCGATGAATTTTTGTACAAGTACTTGCTGTTGCCTGACAATGTCGAGAGCAAAAAATTGGGAAGGTCGGTCCTCGTTTTGGTATAGTCCCCATATAACATTACCTCCCGATTTTCGGCATTTTTAAGATGCTACCTAAGTTTCTCGACCTGATTGGCTGCATTGAGGGTTACCAGGGGACAATAAACTTTTCTGTTAAAAATTATGGACATAGGTCCACGTTTTTATATAGCCCCTATAGAACGGTACCGCCAAATTGTCGGTATTTTGAAGGTTTAATCCATATTATCCAACATAAATAGCTGATATTTATACCCTACACGATTGAATTATTTTTGCCTTCTTTGGGGCACTTCCTCCAGCTTCAGTCCATTGTTTGGATTGTTCTTTTGTCTCTGGAGTATTGTGGTGGAACCATGTCTCATCAACAGTTATGAAACGACGCTTAAAATCCATTTTATTTCGCTTAAAACGATCCAAAAAAGCTTGAGAAATGTTCATTCTTATGCTTTTTGATCGACTATTAACAAATGTGGCACCCATCTTGCAGAAAGATTTTTCATCTGTAGTTCTTCATGCAAAATTAAATGGACTCAAATGGGTACAAGTAGAGGTGACATCACTACTGGGCGAATGCAGGAAGAACGTGAAAACCTCCCGTACGAGGTCCTCCAGCCTACCAGACAAGGTCACGCAGGAGCCGCTGACCAGCGGTCCATTGTGATCATTGAAATTACATAAGAAATGAGGTAAGAGGGAAAGAAAGATGGAAAGACAGGAAAGAAGTAGTAGGGAATGGGGTGGACGCAATTAGTTGAAATTTTATAGTCTACGCTGACCCGCTCCATAACCAATTAAGGCTCCAGCTGTTGGTTAACAGGGCTGTAGGGTGAATAGAGGAAAAGCCAGAGAGGGATTCCTCCTCATGCACACCAAACAGCCTGTGTAATTTAACCGACAGTCTACAACACCGACAGAAAAGGTGCTAGGTGCGTATCTTCTACATCCTCATATAACCTGCAATGTTGTTGTCCTCCCACTGTCATACATCTGAAGCCGCAGTGACCGGTAATGACGCCCATAGCGATTTTGAGTTAGGTAGTGAGAGAAGGCCAGACCAGGTACGTCTTGTCAAATTCTTACGGTTTTCTCTGCGTAGATCTTACTGAGTTCTTTAAGGAAGAAGCAAAGCGGTGGTTTGACACTGTCCTCCACCCTGAGGTCCGATTAATCAACTATTTAATTTCCCACAACATTGCAGTGCTCCATTCCCAACAAAAAATAACAATTTTGAACAGTCCACGTAAACCGTGACTATCCTATTGGATACTTTCGGTAGGTGTAGGGCCTTCATGACTGCAAATACTTCTTTCTGCCTGAAAAGCACTTAATAACAGAGGAGCATAGGAATGGTAATCCTTGGTTGCGACGCTAATGCTCGCCAATTCCAGTGACAGCAGTGACATAATAGTAAGATACTTAAAACATCTGCTGAACCTGAAAAGCATTATATCCCTACGGTGTTAAGTTCGGCCAGACCGAACTTGATATACCCTCCACCACGAGTTGTATTGAAGTAAAATGGAACAATTAGTTTCCTTTGGTGTATGTAGAAGACTAAATACCAAATTTCAGCAAGTTCGATAAAACAATGTGGCTAACCTTTAAAATACCGAAATTCGGGAGGTACCATTCCATGGGGCCTATATCAAAACGCCCATCAATACCTACAAATTTCTGGCGGAATGTTTTTAGACTCAAAGAAGACTAAGTACCAAATTTCCGATATTTCGGTAAAACCTTCAAAAGACCGAAAATCATGAGATACGCTTCTATGGACCTATACTGATAATTCCCTTCTGGAATATGTTATAACCCCATGGAAGACTAAATAACAAATTTCAGTCTTTCGGTGGGATATTGACGTCGCAACCTTCAGAATTACGAAAATCGGGAGGTACCGTCCTATGGGGCCATATCGAAACGTGGACCTATACCGACGACTTTCAGTCAGAAAGGCTTTTACCTACAACAAAGACTAAATATCAAATTTCAGCCATTTCGGTGGGTTTCTGTGGCCGCAACCTTCAAAATACCGAAATTCGGGAGGAACCGTTCTATGGGGGCAATATAAAGGCGTGGACCAATACCGCAAAAGTTCATGGGCGAAAGTTGTATATCCCCAACGAAGACTAAGTACCAAATTTTAGCCATTTCGGTGTGATAATGAGGCTAAAACCTTCAAAATACCGAAAATCGGGTGGTACGGTTCTATGGGGGCTATATCAAAACGTGGGCCGATATAGCCCATTTGCAATACCAAACATCCTAGGAGTAATAGAAACTTCTATACCAAATTACAAAGCTCTATCTTAAAAATTGCGAGGTGTATCTTGAATCCAACAGACTCACGGACAGATGGACATGGTTATATCGAATTAGAATTTTACCTAAAGGGTCTCTGATGAATATTTCGATGTGTTACAAACGGAATGACAAATTTAATTATACCCTCCATATAATGGTGGAGGGTATACAACAATGTGAGTGGTACTTAAAGGGGAGGACCGACAAATCTCATTTTCTAGCCTGATTTATATCTTGAAAATATAGTGAGGATTTTATCATGCGCACCATGAAGCATGTACCTGAAATAGTGGATTGATGTGGCACATTTGCGAAGTTAAACTAAGTTCTGACAAAATATATGAACTAAATAGGGTGATCCGCTCCAAAGATATCGTGCGATACAGCCAGACTAAATCGACTCCAAACTGTCTGAAAAGAATTTCGTTAAAACATACATAGGGTCTAAAACCAATATTTTTATGGGTCACCATTTTGATCGTATTAAAGTTACCCTCGTTGGCCTGAAGACTTAGGGTATAAGTATGCCCTAGTGCCTAAATAAGTGTTTTATGTTCATATGTTCCCATCTTTACCTTTCTTTCGCAGACGATGAATTTTCTCCTCCCATCCTATACGACAGTTACAGATCGTGATATAAAATTTTTTGAAATGCTCGTACTCATTTGGAAGTTCATGTTCGTTAATTTTCTTTCGAAAATAGGTTAGTAACCCAACGACACAATCGAAGTTATTACCGTTTTTATTGGGTGAAAATATTAAAACAAGATCAATAGGCGGGCATTAATTCGGTTTGTAATTCCCATAATTAATGTCAGATGTTCATTTTTTTAATTTCCTTTAAATTTTCTCCTCTCTGGTCGGCATGAGCACAGATGTAAAACCAGAAAATGTTTTATATTTTTTCTAATATATTAAAAACAATAAAATTTTCCAAAATATTTATTTAAGCTATTCTCGATGTTCATCGATTCAATGGCAATGTTTTTATGTATCGTTGTATTGTTATTGTTATTTTAAGCAATAGTTCGGTGTTATTGGTTGTTATGGACTAATGTCGTTGTTGTTGAAACTCACATTCACTGATGATACCGCTGTGCTGTGGTGCTGTGAAAGTTTCCTATGATTATGGCCCAACTGCATTCAGTTGGTAGAACAAAGTTCTCACAGATCGTAAATGTATTTTGAATGTCGTCGTTCGTCTGATATTTACCAAAAATAATGCTATACTATTGACTGAACCAAAAATATTGTGAAGTGTGATGGTGTGTGTGTGTGTTTCTATGCGACATGTTGGAGTTGATGTTTTTTTGGCTGGGCAATAAAATTTTAGTTGAGTTTTCATTTGTTTTTGAATACTACTTTTATATAGTTAGCCAGTCAGCCACCCAAAACAACCCAACCCAGAGAGATAGCAAAAGACTTAATACAAAGAGCCTGTTTTGTTACCAAAACTGAAAATGAAAATAAACCGAAATTGTGAATACATTTATTTTTTCAAACATTTTAAATATGTATTCAAATGTGATTAGCATTGTGTTGAACTGTTGTGTAGTTATCAGTGAACGGATGCTGTGGAAACATAAAAAATACTATCCTACTGCACAGTGATTTTAAGTGCTGAAAACACATTTTGAAGGAATCTGCAAGGGAGTTGTCAAATATTATTAACAACTTGGATTTCAATGGTGTGTACAGAAGGTGTCTCAGTTCCAAAATAGTTTTATACACTCAGCATTTATGCTAACGAGGGTGTATATGAACGAAATCCGTTTCAGACAATTTAGAGTTGATTTAGCCATGCCCGTCCGTCAGTCTATCAGTCTGGCTGGCTGGAGCGCACGAGAACTCTCGAACGGGTCAACCGATTCGGTCCAATATTTGACTTTCGTAATATTTTGTCGAAACTTAGTTTAAGTTCGAAGATGGATTATATCAGTCCTCTCCTTCCGGTACCTCCCCCACAAAAGTTCAAAACTGATCGGAAAATTGTGCGCACAATAATTTTTGAAGGGATAAATTTCTACCAGGCTTAGACCAATATGGACTTAATCGGTCCACTACTTCGGGTACCTCCCACATAAAATTTCGGAAAAGTTCAGTTTAGAACCTGCTCTCGAATCGCTTTGATTTTTGTTATAGCAACTTGTATTCGCTGCCCCCCATACGACGGTACAAATTTCATCAAGGGCAAGTCCACGCTTTCTGAGAAAATAGCCTGAAAGTTGCAAAAAACCCGTATGGCACCGTGTGTAGTGGTTGGAGCGCAAGATAACTCTCGAACGGATGAAACGATTTTGTCCAAAATTTGGCCTTAGTAATATTTTGTCCAAGCTTAGTTTAAGTTCGAAGATGGGCCATATCTGTCCACTCCTTCAGGTACCTCCCACACAAAAGTTCAAAAATGTTCGGAAAAATTGTGCGCATGATAACTCTTGAAAGTGACCGATTTGGTACATACTTTACACATCCTAATAGTTCTACGAGATATAGATCAGGTTGGAATATGGGCAATATTTGTCCAATCCTTCGGGTAACTCCCACACACAATTTTTCATAAGTTCACTTTAAGACCTGCTCTGGGATCACTTTGATTTTTCAAATACGACGTTAAAAGGTTTTTTCAGGGACAAGTCAATACAGCCCGAAAGGTGTAGAAACCCCCTGTGTCACCATAAATAGTGGCTGGAGAGCACGAAAACTCTCGAACTGATCAACGGATTTAGACCAAAATTAGGCCTTCGTCATATTTTTCGAAACTTAGTTTCAGTTCGAAAATGGACAATACCGGTTTCCAACTTCCGGTACTTCCCCCTAATTTGGTATGCACGATATCTCTTGAACGGGGCAACCATTTTGCGCCAAACATTGGATATCCTAATATTTTGTTCCATATCGGACCTCTCCTTAGGGTACTTCCCCCACAAAAGTTCAACATCAGTGTCTAAGTGCAGTTTATGGTCTGTTACAAGATCTTTTTGAAATGTATACTGATGCTGTTCGTTGTGGCCCTGTTTACAGCGATATTATGTTTTGCGTGGGCAAGTCCATGCTTCCTGGCATACTGGTCCAAACTAAAATAATTAGTGGGCTCGATATCTATCGAATAGATATGACTCCCAAAATAAGATCCACTTCCATAATGGACTATGTCGGTCCATTTCGTTAAGTACCTCCTTCGCAACACTTTTGAACTTTAATCCTAATCCACATTTTTGCCGGTTCATACGCCCATAATTTTGAAACCCCCCTAAATACATATGTTTTTTTTTTTTTTTTTGTATTTACTATTTTTTAATTGAAACCACTGTTTATCATGGGAACGTTAGATTTTATGGTTTTATATATCGTGTGCCTATATTTAACTAACTATTTATTACCCAACAACTATCGAATGGGGTTGATGAAGAAGATGAAGTTCCTGCTCATTCGATTATGTTAATACATTGTTGTTCTTTCCGTAATAGTTTTTACGATTTTGCTGTCTTTGTAACGATAAGACTCCAAGTCTGTTAAGAGATTTTGTCTAAAATCCCCACCAGATGATGTGAAATTTTATTACCTATGTTTTTATTGTTGTGTTAATTTCAATCAAATCTTTGGCTATTAAAAGATATTAATTGGTGCAATAATCATAAAGCCTGTAGCGTTCATAGTTGTTGTAGTGGTAGTGGAAATTTATTATCTAAAAATTTGAATTCATAAGTGGAGTTTAATTAAATTGCTTGTCAATAGGAACTAATTGGAAATAAGTTGTAACCGTTTTTTTACAATCTAAATTGTCGGTAAATATTTCTGGACATGCTTTAATATATCAGCTGAAATCTTGTTGATATTAAAATAAAAAAATAATATATAGACAAAACATAATGATAATCGATTTCAATGTCAATGTGCCAATTCGACAAATAGTTTTGGATTTAATAAATCTGAATTCATATATGAACGGAAACACGTTTTTAAAAAAAAACGTAAAAATCGTTAATTTCGGACAGGCCGATTTTTTTCATACCCTCCACCATAACATATTCTTAACGTAGCACTTGGGGACCGAAGAATTACTACGTTATAGAGAAAATTCGTTGTAGAGAAAGAAAAGAAAGAAATAATGAATAAACATAAATTAAATTTATATTTACGAATAAAATAAGAAGTGATTTTCATTTGTTTTTGATTTTACTTTATCAAAATATGCACTATGAACTATGGAGGAAAAAACATGATCGGGAATATTGTTGCGAGACCCCAAAAAAGGGATAATTCATAGTTAAAGTGTCGCAATCGATATTAACCGGGATTTCAATCTTAACATCATCAATATTATTTCTGTACCTATTTCAATCATAGAAATATTATTTTCTTCAATATTAGCAGCATCTATAGCTGTACCAAGAAAACCAACCTTTTTAAAACCATGGTTAAAGAGAAAAAGTTCGACAAAAATTCGCTATAAAAATGTTGTTTTGTGTAAGAATATTATTCGTTATATTCAAGTTCATTATATGTTAAAATAGGTGTTAAAATAGGTGAAAATGGGCTGCAAAAACTTTGTTTTAAATTTTTCTTCGTTATAGAGAAAAAATCGTTCGTTTTAGAAAACTTCGACTGTAATTAGTTGGGTTTTCATTCCACAATTTTAGGTGGAGATATTTTATGACCACGGATACCTCAAATGTATCTAAAATCATGTGTATACACGCAGAAAAATATATGTTAGAAATATGTTTGGGTCCAATCAAATAATTGTTTGGGAGGGGTTGCAAACAAATATATGTTTGGATCCAAACATTTTGTAACATATCTCAATTCTATTTGCTTGGGTACCAACATATTTTTTATGTTAGAACATATTTTTTATGTTAGAACATATTTTTTATGGGTGGAGGGAGAATTTTTGTCAAAGAGCGTAACTGCAGGGATCATCCAGGACCCAATCTTATGTTATGTTTGGGACTGTTGCTAACATATATTTGTTTGCTGTTTTGTTGAATAAGCGTTGCGACCAAAGGTGCAATACCGATCCAATAACAACAATCATAAAAAGAAGAAAATGGATAGGGCACACGTTGAGAAAAAATAATGATGATCTATGCCGCCAAGCCCTAGATTGGAATCCTCAAGGTAGCAGGAAAAAAGGAAGACCTAACAACTCCTGGAAAAGAAGTCTTATGAACGAGTTAGAATCCGCCGGAAAATCATGGAGTGAAGTAAAAGCAGTAGCGAATGACATATCATCCTGGAAGATGTTTGTAGAGGCCTTATGCTCCTCAAGGAGTTAAGCGGAAAAGAAGAAGAAGAAGAATATAGAAATATGTATAGAACAAGTAAAAGAATATCAGTCGGCTTAGCCGACAGAGATATACCCTCAGCCTATGTGAATTGAAACATTCATCTACGGCAGGCCTGTGCACACAACTACATACATATTTTGAGATTGTGTTCATTTGAAAATACAAATAAGTGTGTCTGCGTACTCGATAATTTGTAATAACTATTACAGATTATTACTGAATGTTGTTTTTTTACACAAACGTTCAGTAAATGAGAATGAATTGAGATACTTTTTTTGAAATTTTTATTACTGAGAACTTATAATTTTACTGAAGAAATTTTGTTCAGTAAAATTTTGTAGCTTTAGCAGTTGTCAAAAGTTTAAAATATTCAAATATCATAATCGTCAATATTAATCAAATTGAAAATTTGTACTGAATGTTGTCTTTTTACTTTTTTAATTTTTTCCTTTGAAAGATTATAAAATGCTTAACTCTCTAAAAAGAAGTTACTGAGTAATAATTACTGAGAAAGTACAAGGACATACCTAATATTCCCCATAATAGCCCAACATATCATTTATTTATTTATTTATTTCAAAAATTCATTTGTGATACAAAGCCAAAAGGCCAATAAATGTATCAATTAACAACAAATAATATATCCTGAGTTTAATGTATTTACAATACTCATAATTATTACTAAAATTTAAATATATTTAATTACTTTTAATTCTTCAAAAATGAAAAAAAAAACAAGTGCGGCTCCCCAGCCGTAAAAAAGTGTATTTATATAAATACTATTATATAAGAATGTCCAATAAGCGGGAACTCTCTATACAATTAGCGATAACTATCAGGCCTTTATAAAAATTGAAGAACTTTCAAACGAAAAACATTGTTGCTATGAGAAAAAACACGTAGTTCAAGAGGAAGTACATTCCAACTTCTCGCAACTCGAACCAAATACGATCTTGCAAAAATATCTTTAACTATTCTGGGAATATAAATGTATAAAAGAAAATAACATCCTTAATGAATATGGAGAATTATGTTTGATAATATTATGGAACAAGATTAAGCAGCGATAGTTAATGAACTTATCAAATGAACACCCTAGAAATCGCGTAACATCTGCTGATATACGACTATCTCGTCGGAGATTATATACAAAGCGTGCGATTGTATTCACAATCCGATTTAGCTTATCGAAATGCAATCCTATAGTCCCAGAAAACACCTCAAGAGCGTACAAAACTTGTGACATCAAAAGAGAATTTGCCAGTGTTTGTTTTACATGTTGAGTTAAGTACAAGTTCGTAGAGTAAATCCGACGTAAGGTAGCATATATTTTCCCAGTCAGTGCATCAATATGATTTTTAAAGGAAAGTTCGCAATCTATTATAACACCCAGACACCTGTGCTGTTCAACAAACTCGATTCGGGCTTGGTCTATAAATATATTTAATGATTGTGATAGTCGATTGTTTAATCGAAAATCTAAAGCCTTAGTTTTTGACCGATTAACTTTTAAAGAATTTCTGGTTGCCCAGCCAACAAAGCGATTAAGATACATGTTTACGTCATTCTCAAGCGCTTTAGGGAATTCACGACAACCATTGAAAAGCATGAAAATGTCATCAGCAAATAAGTATGTTGAGCACCTTGAAGAGTTAGTGTGAAGCGGTAGATCGTTAACATATAAAATGAAAAGAAGTGGACCAAGGACAGAACCTTGAGGTATACCTGAGAATAAGGGATATGTATTTGACATAACATCATTTAATATAACAAATTGACAACGATATTTTAAATAAGAAAGAATTAGCCTACAGGCAGATTTGGAAAAATCAAAGTAATATTTAAGTTTCCATACAAGTTGGTAATGGTCACTTGAACTAAATGCTTTTGACAAGTCTAATGATACCAGAACACTTAACTTATCATCATTTAAATTTTTCCGAATAGAATCAGTTAGGGTAAGAAGCAAGTGGGTGGTATTATACCCATTGCGGAAAGCATATTGAGAGTCGCTTATTTTATGTGAGCAAGCCTGTAGCATTTGTTTCTTAATAATAGATTCTACAACCTTTGACAATGCTGGTAAAATTGATATGGGTATGAGATCACTTGGTTCGTGAACCGAACGACATTTTGGAATTGGCACCACTCGAGCAGTTTTCCAGCATAAAGGAAATGTAGATGTAGTTAATATGCTATTAACGAAGTCCAACATGACTTCAGAGATGTATGGAAACACTTTCTTAATAAATGTAATAGGAATCCCATCAACACCTACTGATTTGGACTTAACTCCACATAAAGCCTCTACAAGTTCCAATTCGTCTACACAACGAAAAGAGAAAGATGAATCTGAATCTGGAAAATCATTTATATTAAGAGACGAAGTATATATGCTCATAGAAGTACTGCAGAAAAAGTTATTTATGCTATCGACATCAATATATACATTATTTGTGTCATTTTATAAAATACCAAAACAAAAAATACTTATACAAATTTTCTGCTTCTACAGGAGAAGCCTACAATAAGCGTACGTATTAATTATTTTCAGTTTAAAATTTTGTTGTAATATTATCTCAAGTAATTTTAGTATGCTGGATTGTCTTTTGTCATAGAAAAAAATGTGTATTGAAAATAGTCATTTCAAAACCAAAAGCTCTCTTTTTAATTGTGTGAGTGAGCAAATTGATATACACCAACAGCAGAATAGGGCGCTTGAACAGCCCTAGTCTACGGAAATATAGAAGGTATTCGGGATCTTTTCAAAATGTTGTGGCCCTTTTTGATATTTGCACTTGCCGACAAAAATGTGGATTAGGATTCAAGTTCAAACATTTTGAGGAGCAAGTACTTAAAAATGGACCGGCATAGTCCATTATGGAAGTGGATCTAACTTTGGGAGTCATATCTTTTCGATAGATATCGCTCTGATGATGTGGGTGGCCCCTTTAACTATGCTCCCTCTAACCAGCAGATTTTCGGCATCGTCGACTTCATATATGTCGCATGTGGACGTAAGGATTTTAACTTCGGCTTCCCTTATGCCAAACAACAGTTTGGCCTTTGGCACCCTAACTCTGGCATTAGTTCGGAATCAGCCTCAGTCTGACGTCGCCCAAGCATCGCTTAGCTACAATTTTTTCCAGAAATCTATTTGAGAAATTATCCATGTGAAATGTGGCACAGGGGAATCTTCGTTTATATAAACATGTTCCATAACTTGTTTTGACAACTTAGGGTATACTTTACCCCATTCCGATCTCGTGATAGCGACAGTTTTACCTGCTTCCACGACTTCGTTAAAAGGTTCTTTTATTATTGAAGAGGCAGATGAATTTTGCTTAAGAAGTAAAAGTTCGATGACAAAGAAGCCACTCCCACAGAGAGATGGCTGATGAGCTGCATACTAACAGAGAATCTATCCAGCAAACAAAATGTCGGATGGATTCGTTCAGATTTCGTTCCGATTTCGGAGAGAATGTCGGAAGTAAATTCCTCTTCGAATGTAATAATGTTTTTCTTCTGATTTCGGTACGAATTCGGAGCGAAATGTCGGAAACAATAACAGCAAGGAGTTGGTTTCATTTTAGTTGGTTGTCGAAAAACAAAGTGGTTGGGTACATAATTCGCATATTCAAATTTTAAATATTTTACATATAAATGCAACATATAATAATTAAAAATTAATGAAATAAATGTGGAAAGAGTCCCAAGCTTTAAATATCTTGGAGCAATAATCAACCACGAATGGGACATTTCTAAAGAAATAGACTGCAGGATTGAAATGGCCAGAGACAAATTCTTTAAATATAAATAAGTTTTTACAAGCCATAATGTAAACTTAACAAGTGAGCCAAGGCTATAGTCGGGTCGGGGCCTACTATGTGATACCCTACACCACTACCCCTGTTCATAAGCTTTTGACTAACAAAATTCAAAATATTAAAATTGGGATAGCTTAGCGCATTTGCTCTGAATGTCTTCATTACACAGGTCAATTTTTTTGAAACGCATTTAAGTGCATCGACAATACAACCCAAATAAAAAATGGAAAAGTGGGATGTATGCCAATCATCAACAGGCTTCTTTCTCTGTTAGACCCCTATCAACCCCCAAAATTTCGTGAGGATCCCATCAAAATTTCGTAGTGTGATTGCACAAAAATGGAAAAAGGGATGCATTACCGACTATTGCGATATCTCTGTTGTTTGACCACCTATGACAACCTACTTCACATCGTTGTAAAGGTGATATTTTCTACTTTCCTTGCCAGGCTCCGCTTTCGGTATACCTCCTACAGAAGGGATATATTTATATTTATTTATATTGCTTTTGGAAGGTCCCAAACCAAAGCTGTGATATTCGTCATTATTATTAAAATCGCAAAAATGAAAAGTTGTGTTCTATTAGCGGCTATTGCGATATCTTCGTTGTTTGACCACCTACGACAAGCTACGTAACATCGTTGCAAAGGTGATATTTTCTACTTTGCTTTTGATATACCCCTTTTAGAAGCGGAGATATTCGCTTTGAAATAAAACGTTGACTTTTCCTCCAAATAAGTTTTTTCCCATTCCGACCCCTGAAAACCAAAATCAATAGGCTTCTTTCTCTGTAGGATCCCCACTAACCCCCAAAATTTCGTGACGATGCGATCAAAATTGCGACCTCTAGCGTGATTACAAACAAAATGAAAAAATGGGAAGTATTGTCGACTATTGTGATATCTCCGTTATGTGGCCACCTACGCCAACCCACTTTACATCACTGTAAAGATGGGATTTTCTCCTTTCATAGTCGGACTTTGTTTTTGGAAGATCCCCAAACGAAGCTGTGATATTAGTCATTATTATTAAAATCGCAAAAATAAAAAGTTGGGTTCTATTAGCGGCTATTGCGATATATTCGTTGTTTGATCACCTACGAGATCCTACTTTACATCATTAGAAAGGCGATATTTTCTACTTTCATGGCCAGGTTCTGCTTTTGGTATACCCCGTATAGAAGCTGAGATATTCGCTTTGGAAAAAACGTTGTCTTTTTATCCACATAAGTTTTTCCCCATTCCGACCCCTAAATATTATCCGACCATCACCAAAATCAATAGGCTTCTTCCCCTCCGGGACCCCCATCAACAACCAAAATTTCGTGACGATCCGATCAAAATTGCGACCTGTAGCGTGATTACAAGGTTTAGATGGACAGACGGACGGACGGACACACATTGCCAGATCGACTCAGCTCGTCGAGACATTCATTTTGGTATATATAAGTATGGGTCTACGACCATTATTTCGATGCGTTACAAACTTTTTGGCCAAAACCAACTTATAATACCCTCCCCACATAGTGGTGTAGGGTATAAAAACCAAAATAAGATATATGAAAACATATGTATGGTCTGTCCTATTGTATGGCATGGAAACATGGACATTAAAATCCGTAGATATGAAAAAGCTGGAATCATTTGAGATGTGGACATATCGTCGCATCTTAAAGATATCATGGACACAATTCATATCCAATAATGAGGTTCTAAGAAGATTGCATAAAGAAAAAGAACTGCTGAACAACAAATTCATACGACATTATTCCGAAATCATTCAGAAATCTGTACAAAAAATTCGAAAAAAATCGCCTTCCGAATTTCCAAAGGATTTTCTTCCTAATTCTAAAACCAAATGGATCCGAATTCGCTCCGACATTTCGTTTCGAAATTATGTCAACCACTTCATACAACTTTTGTTATGATATCGTTACGATTTCGGATCCGACATCAGACGTAGCGCCCTAAATTCGTGCAGATTTCGTTACGATGTCGGTACGATTGGTTTCCTGGGTAGTCACATAAATTGGTAGTTGTGTGGGTTCGAATTGTCGATTTTCCTTTTTCACTTGCAATAAAATTATCTGTCATTAAGTTCAACACCAACGAGAAAATTAATAAATAAACTTTGCTTTAGTTTATTTTTCGTAGCAGGCTTCGTGTCCTCTGTCAGGAAATGTTCCCGCTTATAGGTAGATAGACGATCGTCTTTTTGGGAACTGTTGTCTCTCTCGAAAACCAGTTTTAGTAAAGGGGCGCCCATCTGTATTCTGAGGGCGCCCACTGAGTAGACTTTGCGTTTGCTTCTCCATTTAAGATTTTTGCTATTGTTACAGGGCTTTTCGAACATCAGACGGAATTTTCTGGTTTTTTATTGGTATCCTTTCGGGACGAACAGAGTCTATTTTGGTGAAGGCATGTGTAAATTTGTAGCTGGCGCTACATTAGTTGGCTAGCTATGAGTTTCTGGTTAGATGGTAAGAGTTCATTCTTGGTAGAGTTTTTCATTAGTCCATACGTAAAATTTTTTTGCTTACACTGTGCAACACGAAAATTTTTAACCATATTCTGACACCGCAGTGTGATAGAACACCAAAAATGAAAAGACACTTGTCTCGCCGTTTTTCCCTATCTCATCAACTTTCGCGGTTATAGGCCACCAAAGGTTTGAGGCTTTGATGTAGAAAGGGTCATTTAGTCAGGACTATGTCTTTCAAACCGATAGGAAATTTGATTTTATCTCGGAGGCAAAGTTGTAGCTCTTGTCTTAAAGAACAAAAATTTTGAACACATATAATCCATCAAGCTTCATCTGCCATGTCAAAATCGCCATGGTCAAGTTTCCTTTAAATTTTTTTCTCAAGTTTTGTTATACAGCTTTCAAACCGATCACATTTGAAGCAAACAAACAACTTCAAAAATTTACCTCAGATCTCAATAAACATCTTTTTAGAATATGCGAACTCTGTAGAAACGGATCTTAATGGTCAAAATAGCAAAACAATTGCGATTTTTATCCCCTTTTCTAGGATTCTGCTCCATAGATATTAAACCGCTCAAAATTCAAGAAAACTATCAACCACAATAGTAGAGCAAAGGCTTCAATAAACAACTTTCTGGAATATGCAAAATGTCTTTGAACTGTTCTTAATGGTAAAAACAGCAAACATCTTTTGAAAATATCCAATTTTTATACTTTTTTCTCCGATTCATGACCCTTTCTACATGAAAGCCTCAAACCTTTGGAGGCCTATAACCGCGAAAGTTGATGAGATAGGGAAAAACGGCGAGACACGTGTCTTCTCATTTTTGGTGCTCTATCACACTGTCGAGTCAGAATATGGCTAATAAAACATGACTCAAAAAATTACACACATTGTTATCATTCTTTAAAGAACTTAAGGAAAAAAATTTTGGTTCATCATAACCTCTTAATAATACATACCTAACATATAACTTATAATTTCAGATATCAATCCGTCTGCTTGCGTACTCTACCTTCTGTAATGTTATTGGGTTTCGTATTTTTATTAAAATGTTGGCAGTTGTATAAATGTAAACCACAAATTTGATATACAATTTTTAATTTAATGGGTATGTGAGAGAGGAACATCCAAGTCGATACAACGGTTTTATTAAAATTAATCTTGTACCTTTTGGTATAATTGATGTAATATTCATAACAAACATAAAATAGATGTACATTTCATTATATCGTGATTTGTAAATTCTATTTTTGTATTTTGTCCACAAAGTGAGTGTCAACAACCCAGACAATAATTAACCTTTTTCATGATATTAGTGAATTCGATTTAAAATTTCTTTGTTTAAAATAGCTTCTAATAACGTATTATTAGAAATTTACTTTGTAACTTAATTCTACCAAATGACATATTGGTTTACTTCTAAACTCAATCCAATCCATTTACTAAAAATTAAGGATTATTTTTGTGAACAATTTTCAGACGTCGAAAAAAACAATAACCGGCGGCAAAGTTTATCAGATTTATTTTTAAATTATTGTAGCCAGTCCTAAGACAACAACATCTTTTGTTAAACACACATATGCTCACATGTGTGTATGTATTCATGTATGTATGTGTAACATAAATACATCCTTTTTATGAACTTTCGAACTTTTTTCGTTTGTCATGTCAACAACCATTCCATGAAGGCAACGTCAAGAAAAAGAAGAACAAATAGCTACAGATTTTTCGTTGTCTCTTTAGATTTAATTTTTCAATTGACGGCGAGGTTTTTAACCTTCAGTTCCATATCCAATCATCAAATTCAATTTAATTTCAATGGTATTTAACTTTAATCGCTCGAAATTGCAATTTACCAACTTGACGTTGTATTTGTGTCGTTAAACGTGAAGTGCTTTCTAAATTAGTTCATGGTTAATAATTAATTTAAATTGACTTGAAATGTAACGATGCTGATGGTGATGATGATGGGCAACGTCAACCATAACATCAAAAGAGATATAGTAATAAAAGTTGATAGTAAATTACATATGTATGTGTGTATGTGTAAATGTATACAATTACTTGTATTACAATGTTATTATTTACATATAGAAATATTGGGTTCAGTGCGCTTTTGTATATAAAATGCAATACCCTTAAGCCACCCACGATCCGTTAAGCCTGTGAGATGTACATATAACCAACGATTAAAATTAAAAAAAAATTAAAGAAGAAAAAGAAATAACAACACGTAAAAACAAATAAAATATTCCGAACTAAAACCGAAAATTAATTTCCTTTCCTGTCCACAATTTTAGTTAAGAAGTTTTCGACAACCGATACTCCAAATGCCTAGGTAAGGTCGGAAAATGCATATTCATATGGGGACTATATCAAAGTGTGGATCTATGTTGTAAAATTTTTGTGATCATTGGGAACTTCAAATTCTTTAACAAATCTTCTACCGTTAACATTTTTTAAAAAAATTCTTTAAAAAATCCGCGACAGTTAAAAAAATTCTTTAAAAAATCCACGGTCCCTTACGTACTACCCAGTTTAGTTGGTGTCGGCAGGCATTTTTCGTAAGAATATTTTGCAAAAAAAATTCAAAAAGATCAGAGACCATCTATTACAGTGCATTTTTCCCAAATTTTGTGTGGGAGTTACCCGAAGGTCGAGACCAATATAGTTCATATACCGACCTGATACATGACTAGATGAAATAATACGAAGTTTGGGCCAAACAGAATCTCAGTGCGAGAGTAATCTTGTGGATTTGACATTTTGGTTGGTGCCGTCAAGGTTTCTTAGAGGTTTAAGGTCATAATTTCACGAATTATGGACTTGCGCCCGATGAAAATATGTCATCGCAAAGGGAGCCACTAGGACAACCTGCAAGGGCAACCCGAATTTTGGGTGGAAGATACTCGAAGGAGTGGACCTATACAATCCTTCGATTGGTATCTTCGAGAATTATTATTCACATCATTTTACAGAAAAGTGTTGAACTTTTGTGGGAGAGTGGACAGATATTGCCCATATTGAAACTTAAGCTAAGTTTGGACAAAACATTACGATACCCAAATTTGGTTCGAATCGGTTGATCCGTTCGAGAGTTATCGTGCGCACCAGCCAGCCAGACAGACGGACGGACATGGCTAAATTGACTCCAATCAAAATTCGTCCAAACATACTTGGGGTCTAAAACCGTTATTTCGAAGAGGCACATTTGTGGTCGTGTATATACCTCGTTAGCCTAAAGGGTGAGGGTATACAAAATCCACGGTCCTTTAAAATATCCTTTAAATAATCCACTTTCCTTACAAATATTCTTTAAAAATCCACGGCCGCTAAAAATATGATTTAAAAAATCCACTGTCCTTAAAAATACTCCTTTAAAAATCCATGTTCCATAAAAATATATAAAACTCAAGATTCTTGAAATATTCCTTAAATATTCTTGAAATATTCCTTAAAAGTTTTCTTAAAAAATCCACAGTCCGTTCAAAATATTCTTAGAAAAATCCACGGTCCATTAAAATAGTCTATAACAAGTAAGCTAAGGCTATAGTCGGATGGGGCGACCATGTGATACCCTACACCTTTACCACTGGGAATTAGCTTTTCACAAATCAAAATTTCTTTATGGAACAATTAAACTTATTGTAAGAAATAATAATAATATAATAATTCTTTCATAAACATCTTAGAACGGACAAGGTAGACTTCTCTCATATCAATGAGTGAGTGTACCCCGATTCATATTCGCTCAATGATATGGAACCCACAGCTTATCTCCGAGCCCGAACGGCGTGCCCTAAGACACCACTTGTAGAGAAGTTTTATATGGCTGAAATACTCTGAAAATGTCGCAAACCTTACGGAAGGATATTTTGCCACCGTTGTAAATTTGATTTTGCCTGGCTGGGGAATCATTTTGCAAAAAGGTGGCCATGCTGGAATCTATGTATAAAAATCCAATTGGACAATTAATACGCTAGGGCACCATGTAATTTGCAATAATGAAAAAAATGGGAATGGGAAAATGTGGTTCTCTACACAAAACCCATTATACACTAGCGGTCATCTGAATAGGTTTGAATTTTTTTCTTTTTATATGTTAAGGTATCTTCTGATGTGTTCGTATTACAGATCCATACTATTTAGTTTTTGAGAGTCCTATCCTATGCTAACATTCCCAAGAAAAAACTTGACGGTGTTGCCATATTTTCGGAAAATATCCCAATTATAATAAAAAATGTACATAAAAGTGTCGAATTTTTGCGATCATCAGAATAGGTTTGAATCAAATAAAATTGAAAAATTGTACTATCCATGCAAATATTGCGCAGTTTTTTGGTTTAGTTTAGTAAAATGGAACATTCTGATAAATCCTACAACAATTTTTACCCGCTTTATTTGGAACGTGGGTTCAATTCTCAACATGGAGAAGTTACCGAGAACTTTCAGATAAAATTAAGAAATATTCAAACAAAAACGTTTTATAAACTTGCTTTAAATGACTTTTTGATTTCGTAAGATCTCTTCTGAGCTTCGAAAATTGTCTGAAAGCAAATACCAAGTGTAGCCATATAATTAGGATCGATAAATTAGAAAGGTTATTGAAAATAGTTGGTATTTTAGTTCAAGTTTCATTTTTTAACTATCCTTGCAGTACAAATGTAAGTATTATCATGGTCACAAATCCACCATAGAGGACCACATGTATCATTAATGTTCGAAAATTGGTCTGGAAGAATATTTCTTCGACGACAATAAAGTAGAAAATTGTAATTCAAATTTAACTCAAAGGGACATGATATCTCCGACTTTTATAGTGCTGTAAAACCTAAGTAGTCAGGTCAAAAAGTTTTTTTCTGTTCATAAGTCATAAAACAAACACGAATAAGTACAAAAGAATGAACTACTGAAGTTATACAGCACTATAAAAGTCGGAGATATCATGCCCCTTTGAGTTAAATTTGAATTACAATTTTCTACTTTATTGTCGTCGAAGAAACATTCTTCCAGACCAATTTTCGAACATTAATGATACATGTGTTCCACTATGGTGGATTTGTGACCATGATAATACTTAAATTTGTACTGCAAGGATAGTTAAAAAATGAAACTTGAACTAAAATACCAACTATTTTCAATAACCTTTCTAATTTATCGATCCTAATTATATGGCTACACTTGGTATTTGCTTTCAGACAATTTTCGAAGCTCAGAAGAGATCTTACGAAATCAAAAAGTCATTTAAAGCAAGTTTATAAAACGTTTTTTTTGAATATTTCTTGATTTTATCTGAAAGTTATCGGTAACTTCTCCATGTTGAGAACTGAACCCACGTTCCAAATAAAGCGGGTAAAATTTGTTGTAGGATTTATCAGAATGTTCCATTTTACTAAACTAAACCAAAAAACTGCGCAATATTTGCATGGGTAGTACAAATTTTCAATTTTATTTGATTCAAACCTATTCTGATGATCGCAAAAATTGGACACTTTCTTGTACATTTTTTATTATAATTGGGATATTTTCCGAAAATATTGCAACACCGTCAAGTTTTTTCTTGGGAATGTTGGCATAGGATAGGACTCTCAAAAACTAAATAGTATGGATCTGTAACACGAACACATCAGAAGATAACTTAACATATAAAAAGAAAAAAAAATCAAACCTATTCAGATGACCGCTAGTGTATATTAGACAGTAGGCCCGTTATCTAGCAGACACGTGATTGCAATTTGCATCAGGGGGAATTATCAGTAGTTCTATTTCCATATGTAGTCTACTTTGCCGGCATATGCCCTCCAGGAAATAAAATATATACCATAAATATTTTTCATTGTATTTTTCATACCCGCTAAATAATATCAGATCATCATCCAAAATTGTGAGCATCTTCTTCTACCTAAACTTTTACCTCGTGCAAAATTTCGTGATTATTGAACTATAATTGCGAACTCTAGCGTGTTTATGATAACACTCCAGTGTCCTTTACAAATATTCTTTAAAAATCCAAGCTCCATAAAAATATTCTTTAGAAAATCCACGGTCCCATAAAAATATTCTTTAAACAATCCAAGGCCCCTTAAAATATTCTTTAAAAAATCCACTGTCCCTTAAAAATGTTTTTAAGAAATCCACTGTCCCTTAAAATATTCTTTAAAAAATCCACGGTCCCTTGAAATATTCTTTAACAAATCCGCGATCCCTTAAAACATTCTTTAAAAAATCCACGGTCCCTTAAAATATTCTTTAAAAAATCCACGGTCCCTTAAAATAATCTTTGAAAAATCCACGGCCCATACAAATATTCGTTAAAAATCTACGGTCTTCAAAAATAGTCATTTAAAGATATTCTTTAAAAAATACAGACTCCCTTAAAAATATTCTTTAAAAAATCCACGGTCCATTAAATTATTATTTAAAAAATTGTTTTCGTAGACACTTTCGTCGGAGTTGTGTGAGGTTGCCAAGGAAAAACTTCTTCCTTAAAACATTCCCTTAAAACATTCTTTAAAATAGTTCGGCTGTAGGTCTTGTTTAAATAAAACAAAGAATTTTCGTTTTATTTTAATAATTTATTTCCGATATTTCGGCCGTCTCCGACGGTCATCATCTTAAAAGATCCCTGATGATGACCGTCGGAGACGGCCGAAATATCGGAAATAAATTATTAAAATAAAACGAAAATTCTTTGTTTTATTTAAACAAGACCTACAGCCGAACTAAATCACAAAAAAGAAAGAGGAAAATCAAAGGTCGACAATAAAACCATAACAGAATTCTTTAAAATATTCAAGGTCACTTAAAATATTCTTTAAAAAATCCACGGGCCCTTAAAAATATTCCTTAAAAAATCCACGGTCCTTTAAAATATTGTTTAAAAAAATCCGCGGTGCCTTAAAATATTCATTAAAAACTCCACGGTCCCTTAAAATACTCTTTTTAAAAGAGCCACGGTCTCTTAAAATATTCTTTAAAAAATCCACGGTACCTTAAAAATTATTCTTTTAAAAAATTTCACGGTCCATAAAAATATTCGTTAAAAATCCACGGTCTTTAAAAATATTCTTTAAAATATCCACGGTCTTTTGAAGATATTCTTTAAAAAATACAGAGTCCCTTAAAAATATTCTTTAAAAAATCCACGGCCCCTTAAAAGTATACTTTAAAAATACAGGATCCTTCAAATATTCTCTAAAAAATACAGGTTCCCTTAAAATATTCTTTAAAAAAATCCACGGTCACTTAAAATATTCATTACCAAATCTGCGGCCCCTTTAAATATTTTTTAAAAAATCCAGTTTCCTTAGAAATATTCTTTAAAAAATTCACGGACCTTAAACATATTTACTAAATATTTACATTTATTAAATCCCAGGTTATTAACTATTAAAAAATCCACTTCTATGGGATTGGCGGTCCCTGAAAAAGGTTTTTTAAAAATCCTAAACTTAATCCACCTTACCTCTCATCGCTCGCTAAACCGGTAGGAACCTTCACCAATGTTTGGTGAAGAAGTTTTGTGACCACTGGGAACTTCGAATGTCAAACGACAGTTTGGAGTCGATTTAACGATCGGGTCAAATATTTGGCATTCGTAATATGTTGTCCAAACTTAGTTTAATGGACCATATCTGTCCACTCCTTCGGGTACCTCCCCCACAAAAGTTCAACATTTTTCGCTAAAATTGTGCGCACGATAACTCTCGAAATGAGTAACCGAATAAGTCATAACTTTGGACATCGTAATATTCTACGAGACGAGACTATATCGGTCCACTCCTTCGGGTACCTCCCACACAAAATTTCGAAAAAGTGCAGTTTAAGATCTCCTCTCGACTCCTTTTGATTTTTATTGTAACAACTGGTATTCGCTGCTCCCATTACGACGGTGCAAGTTTTTTTCCGGGGCAAGTTCATACTTCCTTAGAAAATGAAAGCTAAAAAACTCACTATGGCACCATGTGTTGTGGATGGAGCGCGCGGTAACTCTCCAAAGCATAAACCGATTTGATCCAAAATTTGGCAATGGTAATATTTTGCCCAAAGTTAAATCAAGTTCTAAGATGGGACTTATCGGTCCACTCCTTTGGTTACCTCCCCCACAATAGTTCAAAACTTTTCGCTAAAATGGTCCGAGCGATAACTCTTGAAGGCAGTAACGGATTTGATCCATACTTTGGACATCGTAATATTGCTACGAGACATATATCAGGTTACATATCAACTATATATGTCAACATCTTCGGATACCTCCCACACCAAATTTCGGAAAAGGGGAAGTTAGGACATCTCGCTTTGATTTTTCTTGGAACAGGTTGCACTCAAGGCCTCCGAAAACTGTAAAAAAAAACCTGCAGCCAGAATGTGTAGTAGGTAGTGCGCACGAAAACTCCCGAACCGAATACTGCGTTGGTCCATACTTTGCATATCGTAATATTTATTTGAATATTAGATAAAATTCGAAGGTGATAGATCCACTCCTGCCGGAACCTGCACCAAAAAAGTTCGAAAATATTCGCTAAAATGGTAAGCGGAGCAATCGATCTGGTCCATAGTTTCGGTTACGAAATATTTGTGTCCAAACGTAGTTCATGTTCAAAAGTGGAGCCTATCAGTTCATTCCTTAGGGTACCACCCACACAAATTATCAATATGTTTGTTTAAGTGCGGTTAAGGGTCTATGCAAGAATCCTATGGAAAGGTTTACCGAAGGTTCTCTAGTAACCCAGTTTACAGCGAGTCCATGTTTCCTGATATAATGATCCTATCCATTGAAATGACACCCAAAATAAGACACACTTCCAAAATGGACTATGTTGGTACATTCCTTTAGGTACCTCCCCTGCAAAACTTTTGAGATTTTATCCTAATTCATATCTTTGTCGGCAAGTTCATACGCCCAATCTGAAGATCTCCTAAATACGATTTTTCAGGAAAAAGGTGTTTCAATTCACATAGCCTGAGGGTATATCTCTATCGACAAAGCCTACTGATACTTTTTTACTTGTTGATTCGCTGCATTTAGACCAAACCAAACTCAGACATGGCTTGAAACACCATTGACGCCGATTTAAAATAATGTTAAGATCTGGTCGATTGTATTTTGTATTAGATGGGAAGAAAACGTATCCTTCTTAGTAGCCACATACTGTTTTCATAATTAGTTGCGAACGGGCATACACCATACACATTGCACTATGAGGCTATAAACAGCCGATATATACTCCTTTTTGCCGTCGCCTCAGGTCTCAAACAACTACTAAATACTTCTGCCGTAGAAACCTTAACTTTGCGAACTGTTTTGTTGCAAGCTGTGACCTTTACGTGACTTTATGCATATATGTAAATGTTTCTGCATCTGATACTGCAAACTGCAATAATTGTGTTTTATTCCGTTAGGTATTCTCCTGACATGGTTACTAAACTGAAATGTTTCCTATATAATTGTCCGAGTTTCATATAGTTGCTCCCATCGAACATCCACACCTTCAATTCAATTTTATTATTTTACGTAAATGATACAACTTTAAATAGACAATAACGCAATAAGGATTTAAATGCCGTAAAAATCCTGCCCAAAAGAGTATCCCCGAAAAAATAACATAAAATAATAAAATAGAAAATTCGAATAGTCCAAGCCATAACGACAACTAAGATTCTCCCAAAACGGTAATTTACGCAAAAACACACTCCTACATTACGCCCCCGATAGACATTCTACCTCCACCAAAAGCAACAACAACACCAGCAACACATTTATGCACTCCTCATTCACAAATGCCAAACGAACAACCGCACAACTTAACTAACACAAATATCCTGACCACTTGTTATGGAGCCCCAGAGAGACAGTGTGCTGCCTCAAGAAGGCAACGAAAGGGGGAGGATGGTGTTTGGTTTGAGCAAGAAGGCGTACAGAAAGCCAACTAAATAAAATAATATCAAGAAAATTGAAATAAACACTATAAAGCAAAGACTAAACTTGTAAAACCCAACTGCCACATAAATATACGAAATATGAACATAGTCCGGTACGGATGACTCGCCCTGGTCTAGTCTTGTGCTATCCTATGCTGTGCTCATTGTAGGTATTATTGTTTTTGTCTGCTATGTCTCCGTTATGGTCCGGTCTCTTTTAAGAGGTGGTTAAATTGTCTTAACATGGTTAAGGGTAATAAATGAACCCACACATCGCATGTACACACACACATGCTACCATTTATTCAACCTCACACCCACACATTGAGTGTTGAAATGTTACTCATACGAATGCTGGATCGGACTAAAAATACGCCATGCAATAGGATTTTGGTAAAACACACCATAAGGTTAAGAAGTCGTTACCATTCAGATGCACATAAGAAGTGGATCTTTAAGGTAGTTATGTGTGTCGGTGCGTCCAAGTGTGTGAATGAGTGTGTGTTTTTCCAGTGTCCATCTTCATGCCATATAATAAATGTTAAGACCGTACAGTTAAACTGATAGCTATGATTACGAGGGTAGTAGAAAGTAAAAATAGGACTTGATGATTCAAATAGAAGGGTGAATAGTCTGATCCGAAAATATTTTAAGACCGACTATTGTGTTGATGTGAAATAAATGAGAAGAAGAGTACCTAATTTTTGTTTTGTTTCAAACATTCAAATAAAACTATGTACTTTCCAAATGTTACAATTTAGTTAATTTTTCAAAAAAAATTTCTTGTTCGATATATTTACGCAAAAAAACTTTTCACAGACCCCTCGTATCTGCTTAATATTTCTATAAATTTTAACAACTAACCAGATAAGTACTGAAGGCAAGAACATCCACACTAAATATATATTTTTCTATTTTCATGGTATATTATTTTAGTGTAAATAAGTGCAATATAGGAACTGTTTTCGTACTGAGCAGCAATATCTGCATGAATTGTGTATATGGAGCAACACTCAAAATTCAATGAAACGTAAGTTTGGAAAAGGATGTACAAAAACGTGGACCGATATGACCATTTTACCACAGAGATATAAGAAACAATAACTTTAATATTTTGTAATACATTTTAAAACTTGGTATCATAACAGATGGCAACGTCATATACGGCTCAACTTGTACCCAAATATATACATACTTCCTCTTATCAATAAAAGTATTTTTCATAGAATCTCAGATAAAAATGAGAGGTACGAGAGCTTCTTTTTTAAATTAGAACAAAGTTTGGAAGAAATATTGGAAATGTGGACCAAATCGGTAACTCCGTTCAAGAGTTATCGGTTTAGACAAACAATATGTACTTAGCCATTACAACAGGCTATGGAACTAGTAGCGTGCGTCTAAAATATATGGACTGTACATTGAAATACTAGCGACAATTCGGATTACAGAAACACTTTTAACATTGCCTCGACCGAAGAAATGTATGAGCGAATCAAATGACTTCTTCAGGAGTCACATGGTATGGCCGGGATGGTTCAAGGTAGCATTGAAGCAGAAGGCAGCCCTTTACAATAAGTCGAACTTTGTATACCCTCCACCATAAATTATATTGGAATCGGATTTCAGCCGAAAATTGGGCGGAACTTGGGCTATACTAAAACGTCTACCTATACTGACTATTCTGTGCAGAAATATGTAATAGCAACCGAGAAAAAATAAGTCGTGCAAGAATAATGTGACTAAAGCCTTTATATACCGAAAAGGTACCGGGCCGTATCAAAACGTGGACCTGTACACGCAGAAAAATTTATGTTCGAAATATGTTTGGATCCAAACAAATTTATGTTTGGGACCGGTTGCAAACAAGTATATGTTTGGATCCAAACATAATATGTTTGGGTCCAAACAAATATATGTTTGCAACATTTTGTAACATATTTCGATTTGATATGTTTGGGTAAAACATATTTTTTATGTTAGAACATTTTTTTCGTGGGTGGAGAGAGGATGTTTGTCAATGAGAGTAATAACAGTGCTCTCGCGGCTTCGGAATGCTGTTTTATAATAAAGAGTTGTATGTATTGTATAATAGAAGACGTAGAAGCGAAGAAGGGGGCTTTGGTGCTTTGATGGCGTGTATGCGTCAAACTCGTGTGTTTCTTGTTTTGTTGTTGTTAACAGCAGGTGAAGAGGATAAGAAGAAATTGTATGAATTATTTTGTTTTTTCTTTCTTCAGTGTTTTAGTTGCCTTTGTAGAGTAAAGACGGTAAAGTGAGTGAATAAATCAGTGTTTTGTGTTTTCTTAAAGAAATTGTGCTTTTTAGTAAATCAAATGCCCAATACATTTTATAATTGAATCGGAAAGTTGAATGGAATTATTTTATTGGACAAGGAAGAAATCGCATTTAATATTGGTAATTACATACATACTTATGTATATTTGAAATATGGCATATCCATATTTATTTATTACATTACATAATCATTTGATTCTAGATGCCGATTCCCCGCTGATGATTTCAACTAGGAGGACAATTTGTTTTATTTCACAACTAAGGAGAAGCGTTCAACTAAGTTTCTATATATTTTTACTTTTTAAAAGTGTGACTATTTACAAATTATTTTAATCAGTTTTTCTTTTATTAAAGTGTGTTATGTATTTCTTTGGAATTTTGTATGTACCTATGTGTTTGTTGTTCTTTTGCCTTTCAGTAAACAACCTCAACATTTGTGTGTATACTATAGAGATAGCCAGTGAGTTCTTACTAAGAGCAAGTGAGCACACATTTTAAAGTGTTTTACATTGAATTTTACGCTCCCTTGCTCTCAGTAAGCGTCCACTGGTGCATGTGTTTGTTTTTTTTGTGCCTTTTGGGTTTGTATTTTTGTGCACGCAAACATATAAAATGTTTGCACCCAAACATAAAATTGTTTCCACGCAAACATATCTTTGTTTGCACCCAAACATATATATCTTTGCACCCAAACATAAATATCTTTGCACCCAAACATATATATATTTGCACCCAAACATATATATGTTTGCACCCAAACATATATTTGTTTGCAGACCCAAACATATATTATGTTTGGGACTGTTGCAAACATATATTATGTTTGGGACTGTTGCAAACATATATATGTTTGCTGCAAAATATGTTTGGGACATATGTTAGAGAGACCGTTTTTTTTTGCGTGTACTGACCACTCTATGCTGGAATGTTTTAATCCCCATCGAAGCATTTATACCAAATTATAGCTATTTCGGTTGGATATGACCTTAAACATGTCCAGGTACCAAAAAATGCAGCAAAAATGCTTCAAATACATAAATACCTACATATATACAATATCCGAACTTGAAATTTTCCAAAAAGGAGAACATAATTATGCTGTCCGTGTGTGGTGTGTTGACGTAGGGATGTAATATACAAAATGCAAAGCCGAGGACTTACCTTGGTCCCATCTAAATTGAACACCACCCCCGTAATAGTGTCAACTGGGGAACTATCTCTAACGCCCGATAAAAATGATACAAATTTTGGATGGGCTTTATGTTAATTACCCACACAAATAACAAACATCCTACTACGAAACAAGTAACAAATAAAAACGGCGTTAAGTACGGCCGAACTTTGTATAACCTCCACCACCACTATATTGAAGTAGATGTGCGGTAGCAAAATGTGACTAAAATCTTAAAAAAATCTTAAATTGAAATACGTGGGCATTTGGCAAAACATGGACGTATGCTGTGGGTGACGTAGGGGATGGAAGATACCAAGCAACGGTCCTGACCGGTTTTAACATGGCAAAGCCCAGGATTTATCTTGGTCCCTCTTTCATCTCAAGTGGACACTGACCTCCCCGTGGTGTCACCTGGGGAACTGCCTTTAACACCCGTTAAAGGTAGTGAGCTAACATGTGCCGCGCGTTCACCCATAAGAACGTTAAAAACTTGGGTTTGGGCGTCGGGTTAGTAACCCTCCCCTAGAAAAAACAGCCTACTATGAAAAAACGAAAGAAAAGAAAAACAAACCCCTCTAAAGTTGACGAACCCCGCAAACGTTTTAAGGACCATGATCTGCGAATCTGCACCTGGAATGTTCGCACTCTTCATAGAGAAGGTGCAGTCTTCGCATTGGCAGACGTACTTGAAAAGTACAAGACCGATATTACTGCCATACAGGAAATACGATGGATTGCGAAAGGCGTCACAACAACACCTAAAGGTGACGCACTGTATTATAGCTGCCATGACGTAAAGCATGAGTTTGGTTGTGGATTCGTAGTTAGTCGGAGACTAAAACATCTGGTATCCAGCTTCACCCCAGTGAATGAAAGACTTGCTGCAATTCGAATAAAAGCTAAATTCTTCAACATCAGCTTTATTTGCGCTCATGCTCCTACTGATGAAAAGGACGAACAGACCAAAGATATATTTTACGAGCGCTTAGAAGAAACATATGACCGTTGCCCTGCCCATGACATTAAAATCATTCTAGGCGATTTTAATGCCAAAATTGGAAAGGAGAATATCTTTGGCCCAACAGTCGGGAAATTCAGTCTCCACAGTGAAACATCTGACAATGGTATGAGGCTGATAGACTTTGCAGCTGCAAAAAACATGGTAGTTAGCAGTACCAGATTTAATCATCTCGATATTCATAAGGGCACCTGGCTGTCTCCAGATCAGAAAACAAGAAACCAAATTGATCATGTTGTGATAGATGGAAGACATTCATCGAGTGTGTTGGATGTACGATCGTTCCGAGGCACAAACATTGATTCGGACCACTACCTTGTTGCAGCAAAGGTACGCATCCGCTTAAACGTTGCAAACAAAGTACGAACAGACACAACACGAAAGTTAGACATCGGTAAGCTGCAATCACAACAGATAGCCACAGCATATTCCACTCAACTAGCCCAATTGCTTAATCAAAGCACTCCTCATCCCGATGACATATCAGCGCAATGGCAAAGCATTGCCCACTCCATGAAAAACAGCCGCAAAATCCATACTTGGATACCAGAGACCTCCACCACGGAATCCATGGTATGATGAGGAGTGTCGTGCTGCCACCGAAGAGAAAAATGCGGCATATAAGGCTACTTTACAATCCGTAGCAACGCGTAGCACACGAGAGAGATACAGGGAGAAAAGGAGAGAGGAGAAACGTCTTTTCCGCAGGAAAAAGAGAGAGATGGGAAAGCGGGAGTGTGAAAAAATCGAGATGTACAGGAGCCAGAATGAAGTCCGAAAATTCTACCAAAGAGTCAAGCATCAAACTGATGGCTTTGGTACAGGCACATCCTCCTGTAGAGACCAGCAAGGTAATTTGGTAACTGATACAGATAGTGTACTCAGGATATGGAAAGAACATTTTTCAAATCTCTTGGTATCCAATAGCAGCGAAGACGACGAAGATACCACAGTCCCAATCCCAGAAGATGGTATTGAATGTATACCGCCCAGCCAAGATGAGGTAAAGACAGCAATAAATCGGTTGAAGAATAATAAGGCAGCAGGGGCCGATGGCTTACCAGCCGATCTGTTCAAAACCGGAGGCGACACGCTGATAAGGTGCATTCATCAGCTAATTAACACCATCTGGCAGGAAGAACGAGTACCCGACGATTGGAACCTGAGTATCCTGTGCCCCGTCCACAAGAAGGGAGATAAGACTGTATGCTCTAACTATAGGGGCATACGTCTACTCCCTATTGCCTACAAGATCGTGTCAGGGATATTGTGCGAACGACTAAAGCCTATGGTCAACGAGATAATTGGACCATACCAATGCGGCTTTAGACCTGGCAAGTCCAACATTGTTCCACAACATCCCATACGGGACAAGGGAGACTTCTCTCACATCAATGAGTGTACCCCGATTCATACCTACCACCTTTTTGTCAATTATAAAGCAGCCTTCGACAGCCCGCTGCGTTCAAAGGTATTCCAAGCCATGTCTGAATTTGGTATTCCCGCAAAGCTCATCCGGCTTTGTAAAATGACTTTAACTGACACGAGGTCCTCAGCTAAAATAGGAAAGAACCTCTCCGAAGAGTTTAGTACCAAAAGAGGTTTCAGACAAGGAGACAGCCTTTCGTGTGACCTCTTCAACATCCAGCTAGAAAAGGTTATACGAGAGGCAAACGTCAAAAGAAGTGGCACAATCTACACCAATAGTCACATGTTACTTGCTTATGCTGATGATATAGACATCATGGGCCGATCAGTAAAAGAAGTAACTGATACGTTTATAAAGGTCGAAGGAGAATCTGCTAAAGTGGGTCTGGCGGTAAACGGTGAGAAGACCAAGTTGATGGTGTCGACGCGCAATGCATCCATTGAGCTCGGACCGACTGTGGATGTTGGTTCCTATAATATTGAGGTAGTAAAAGACTTCGTCTACCTCGGCACCTCCGTAAACACAACAAACGACATCAGTTGTGAAATAAAAAGAAGAATTGTATTTGCCAACAGATGCTACTTTGGCTTAAGTAAGCACTTTAAAAACAATGCCACATCTCGTCAAACAAAAATAACGCTCTACAAAACATTGATACTACCCGTGCTGATGTGTGGCTCCGAAGCCTGGGTACTTGCGCAAGCAGACATGGCAGTGCTTGATGTGTTTGAGAGAAACATTTTTCGAAAGATCTACGGACCAATCTGCGTTGACGGTGAATATCGACGTCGCATGAACCACAAACTGTATCTGCTATACAACGACATCAATATAGTTAAACGTATCGAGATGCCGCAATTGCGTTGGCTAGGCCATATCATAAGAATGAGCGATGATGAACCCGCTAAAAAGGCGTATGAATACATGCCACATGGCGGTGCACGCAGAATTGGCAGGCCAAGGAATAGATGGCGCAAACAAGTGGATGATGAGATGAAAAGGCGCGGTATTCCAGAGTGCAAAGCAACAAATAGAGAGGAATGGAGATCTCTTCTTAGTTCGGCCTATAGAACAAATGTTCTGTAATGGGCCAGCTAAGTAAGTAAGTAAGTAAGGACGTATGCTGTTTGAATTTTTTGCAAGGAATGTTTTGTACCTGTTAGAATGTTTTGTAACCCTGGCTAAATTTTTCAAAATATCGAAAATCCGTGAGTGCCGTTCTAGGCACTGTATCGACAAATTTCAATGAAGACTTAATACCAAATTTCAGCTATTCGGTGTATCAAAACGTGGACCGATATAGCCCATTTTCAATACCAAACATCCCAGAATTAATATAAACTTCTATACCAAATTATAAAGTCTATCTTAAAAATTGCGAGCTGTATCTTGATTTCAACAGACTGACGGACATGGCTATTCCGACTTAGAATTTTATGGTGATCAAGAATATATGTATATATATATGTATATATTATTAGGTCTCTAACGCACATTCGATGTGTTACAAACGGAATGACAAATTTAATTATACCCTTTATACTATTGTGGAGGGTATAAAAAGCATTAAATTCGCATGACCGAACTTGTTATACCCTCCACTATGAAATATCCTGAACTAATATGTGATAACTAGTTTAGCCTATTGCGAAAGTACCAGTGATCAAAATTGTAGGTGGGGGGCCCCGTAAACCTAATGTTAGTTAATTCGGTCAGTTAAAATTTGAAAATACCTGAAATCGGGCGGAAAATTTATAATATACAATTGCGAAAACAATAATAGCCCAACATGAATAATTTGTTTCACTACAAAAATAATCAAGATTGTTGTTGTTGTTTCCAATAATGTTGTTATGTGTATATCCTAAGGTGTCCTCTTTTATAAAAAAGTACAACTTATACACGGTGCTCTTGAAGCAAATGGAAGGTGCTTATACCTGGGAAGATTTTGCGGATTCTGAAACTACAATGTTCATAGATGAGAAAAAATAAAAAAAATAAAAAAAATCGTAGGAGCGCTTTTTTAAATAAACCGCGATTCAAATTGGCATTTTTAGGAGTTTTGTTGGTTTTCACGATTTTGCTTGAAAACCGCAAGTGCTATCGAAATGGGGCTTAAGAAAATCTTGTAGCTATGAAAATTCTCTACAAGATTGATATAAAAGCAAAATCCTAACAAGTAAGAACGGCGTTAAGTTCGTCCGGGCTGAACTTGCTATCCCAATTTTTATAAAATCCGGGAATATCATACACCTTTGTGTTAAATTTTAATTACAATTTTCTACGTTAATGTCGTCGATGAGACATTCTTCCAGACCAATTTTCGAACATTTATGATAAATGTGGTCAACTATGTCGGATTTGTGATCGTGATAATACTTAAATTTGTACATCAAGTATAGTTAAAATATGAAACTTGTGCTCAAATACCAACTATTTTCAATGACATTTCTAATTTGTCGATCCTAGTAATATGGCTAAAGGTAGAGTTACATTAGGCAAATATTTGCTCCAGCGACCGGCATTGTGCGCTTACTGAGATCAATTGGGTGTTAGTATACATTGAATTTATGCTCACTTGCTCTCAGTAAGCGCACAATGCCGGTCGCTGGAGCAAATATTTGCCTAATGTGACCCTACCTTAACACTTCGTATTTGCGAGATCTAACGAAATTAAAAAGTCATTTAAAGCAGGTTTATAAAACGTTTTTGTTGGAATAAAATCAAGAATGATTTTATCTGAAAGTTCTTGATAATATTTCCAGGTTGAGAATTGAACCCACGTTCCTAATAAAGCGAGTCAAATTTGTTGTAGGATATATCAGAATGTTCCATTTTACTAAACTAAATCCAAAAGCTGCGCAATATTTGCATGGGTAGTACAATTTTTCAATTTTATTTAATTCAAACCTATTCTTATGATCGCAAAACTTGGACACTTTTTTGTACATTTTTTATTATAATTGGGATATTTTCCTAAAATATGGCAACACCGTTAAGTTATTCCTTGTGAATGTTGGCATAGTATAGGACTCTCAAAAACTAAATAGTATGGATCTGTAATACGAACACATCAGAAGATACCTTAACATATAACAAGTAAAAAATTATCAGTCAGCTTTGCCGACTGAGATATACCCTCAGCCTGTGTATATTGAAAAAATTTTGTCCCAAAAACGTATGTATTTAGGTGGTTTTAAAAATTGTGGAGCCGACAACAATGTTGATTAGGATTAAAGATCAAAAGATTTGCGGAGGAGATACTTAAAGGAATGGATCGAGATTGACCATTATGGAAGTGGATCTCCAGCCACTACATATGGTGCCATAGGGGGTTTTTGCACCCTTCGGGCTGTTTGTTCAACAAGTATGTACTTGCCATCGTAATTGAGGCAGCGAATGCAAGTTGCTTCAACAAAAATCAAAATGATTCGATTGCAGGTCTTAAAGTGAACTTATCCGAAATTTTGTATGGGAGGTACCGGATGGAGTGGACAAATATAGTTCATATTTGAACCTGATCTATATCTGGTAGATATATTAGGATGTGTAAAGTATGGACCAATTCGGCCACTCCCTTCAAGAGTTACGGTACGAACAATTTTTCCGAACATTTTTTAACTTTTGTGAGGGAGGTACCTCAAGGAGTGGACCGATAGGGCTTATCTTCGAACTTAAACTAAGTTTGCACAAAATATTACGAAGTCCACATTTTGGACCGAAACGGCAGATCCGTTCGAGAGTTATCTTACGCTCCAACCAATACACACGGTGTCATAGGGGTTTTTTGCAATTTTCAGGCTATTTTTCAGGAAGTATGGACTTGCCCCTAATGAAACTTGTACCGTCGTATGGGGCAGTGAATACAAGTAGCAGAAATCGAGAGCAGGTCCTAAACTGAACTTATCCCAAATTTTGTGTGGGAGGTAGGACCGATTGAGTTCATATTGGAACCTCATCTAAGTCTGGTAGACATTTCACGATTTGCAAAGTTTGTACCAAATCGGTTACTCCCTTCAAGAGTTATCGTACGTACAAAATTTCCGAACATTTTCGAACTTTTGTGGGGAGGTACCAGAAGGAGTGGACCGATATAACAAATCTTCGAACTTAAACTAAGTTTGGACAAAATATTACGAAAGCCAAATTTGGGATCGAATCGATTGATCCGTTCGAGAGTTATCGTGCGCTCCAGCCAGCCAGACAGACGGACGTTGCTCAATCCACTCCAAATTGTCTGAAACACATTTCGTCCAAACATACTTGGGGTCTAAAACCATTATTTCGATGAGGCACATTTTGCCCGTATGAAAGTGTATATACCCTCGTTAGCATAAATGCTGAGGGTATAAAAAGAAAAAAATTCAAACCTATTCAGATGATCGCGAGTGTATATGAAACCTCTTTAACAGAGGATTGTTTAACCGTAATATTATTAAAACTGTAAAGAATTACGTTGAAATAATTGAAAATATGACTCTGTTTCACTAGTTAGGTCCTTCCAACAGGATAAAAACAGTAAAAATGTGGGTTATAATCTGAAAAAAAACCAAAGAAATTGTGTTATAAAAGTTCTGACGCCATTTTACAGGGTTGTGTGTTGTCCCTAGACTATGGCAAATTAAGAAATTGTAAACTATCGTCGATAAGGCAACTACAGCACCAAAATCAAAGATCAGAAAATCTATATCTAAAGACATTTTTAAACCGCTGAAGAAGAATCCTGCAACTAATACCAGAATCCGCTTGGTTACATATCAAGTCTATTCCCTGGTGTTACTACTGCACACAGCTGAACAATAAATATGTAGACACTTGTACTGCAATTCTTCAGTGATAAAGTGTAGAAATTTCTTCAATTTCTATAATTTTAAAAGAATTTTTAATGATGGTGCTATTTTTTTCGTTCATTTTTGGAGTTTTTGTAAGAATTGGTTTATTTTTTTATAAAGTGCTGAACATAATAATGATTTTTGTTACTTCTAAATTTTTTAGTGTCGTTTTAGTTCTAAAAATGCATAAACGATCTTCAAGATTTGCACATGTAAAGAAGAAAGCATCCAAAATGTTTTTGTAGAAGGTGGTGCTATAATTTTTTAGTGTCGTTTTAGTTCTAAAAATGCATAAACGATCTTCAAGATTTGCACATGTAAAGAAGAAAGCATCCAAAATGTTTTTGTAGAAGGTGGTGCTATAATTTTTTTCGCAGCTGCATATACCACAACGTGGGCCTATGTCCACAGCATTTGGCGGAGAAGTTTGTTGACCACTCGGAATTCTAAACGCAAAATTATAAATAATTCGGATTAAAAATGTATCTAAGAACGTCGACCTATATTCATAATTTTGGTAGATAAGTATTTTTACCTCTAGGACCGCTAAGTGCCAAATTATAACTAAGTCTGTCCAAAGTAAGCTAAAAAATCTGAATATGCCTAAAGACGTTAAAATACCTTAAATCGGGCCGTACTATTATATGGGGGTTATACGCAGATTTAGCGGTCATCGCATAGACGGCCCAGTGGGCTTCTACTCTTGTTTTTTTTTATTAGAAGTCATTAACGTCTTCTGTGAAATGACCTGTTTAACTTCGAAGAAAGACCTTTTGGTACTTTTTTAAAGACCAACTGGATTTTTATAGAAACTTATTTTAATATACTATGGTGGAGGGTATAAACACAAAGAATTAGTGAAACAAACCCCTCTAAAATCGAAGACCCTGGCAGTCGCTTTACGGATTGCCGGACATAAAGTGCGTCGCTGATATGACATAAAGCACGAGTTTGTTTCCGGATTTGTATTTGGAGATTAAAATATCTTGCTTCAATTCGAATAAAAGATACATGTCACTCCTCGTTGCGATAATATATTAGTACATTGACAAAGCCCACTCCATGCAAACAACCACAAAATCCATTCTTGGATACCTGAGGCCTCCACCAAGGAACCCATGGTATGACCATGGGCGTCGATAGGGTTACTCTGCAATCGGTAGCATCGCACAGTGCACAAGAGATAGAGAGAAATGAAAAAGCGGGGTTATGAACAAATCAATATTAATAGGAGCCAGAGCGAAGTTCCAAAACTGATGTATTATGTACGCGCACAACCTCCTGCCGAGATATGCAAGGTAGACTGGTAACATATGCAGATAGTGTGCTCAGGTTTTGTAATGAACATTTTTCCAAATTATTGTTATTCAATACAAACGAAGACGGCGAGTATACCAAAGATCCAATCCCCGAAGATGGTATTGGGTGAATACTGTCAGGTCAATATGAGACAAAGGCTACAATAAGCCATTGTGTTGTATAGGTATGACCATAAATATGTTACTTTTTCCCTCGAGTGTATCATTTCATTGATATTTTAGGTATTATTTTTTCACACACTAACAGCCTTTATCGCAGCTATCTCCTCTAGGAATCACCTTCCTATTTTTTTCTTAGAAACTTTGTTATGAGATAAGGAAGTGAGAAGATGTGCGTGAATAAAACTCGCACGAGTGTTGCTTTTATGTCCCTGCACACAGTCCAATTTGGGGGAAAGACCGGCGACCATAAACTTCATGTGACAGTTATTTCTTAGTTGTGGTTTTGTTTGCTTATCCTGGAACGTGTGTTCTTGTCTATAGAATTTTATTGATTTCTAATTGAAAACATTTCGTAAATATAGATAGGGGGAGAGCAGTAGACAAACACACACACATGTGTATGCGTAACTTTTCTTTTAAGTCATTTTACTTGTCTTCACAAATTTCTTCCGCAATTGTCATTTAACAGCACGCACTTTCACAGTAAATATTTATTCGCACCGATGATGGGAGTGGATGGGTATTTGGTTTCATTGTCTTCAAATATTTATGTTATGTTTATTATAAATGAATTTATTTCTAATTTTTTTGCAGGAGTATTTTATAGACATTTTATTTCCCGTCTACAATAATACTAAACACCATGAAATGGGAGCATTTCTTATTTTTTTATAAAGATAAAGGGCGTGGTTTTTGCAATCCACAGGTTATTTAATTTGTTCTCCTTGATATGTAATCAGTGAAGTGCAGCAGTTCGCTGATCGGTCATGGAAATCATCGCAATGTTTGATGGCTCAATAAATAAGTCCGTCTTGTAAATGTGTAAGAAATTCTTACTTATATTGAAAATTAAATTTTTGAAACCAAATTGATCCATACATAGCTGGTGTTTTAGCAAATACATGTATTTAACTATCTAAATAAATACATGGGCAACTTTTCATAGTTTCATTGATGACGGCGAGGATGAGATAGAAGTACAACCAAAATATCCTCCTTCCCACATTTATATCGAAAACAATCTCTTTGTCAACTGGACAATAGGATTTTATGTGGAAAAAAATTGGACAAAGAAGAGAATGAAAAAAGAAAACAATTTGCGTAGATGTGAAAAGTTTTCTCATGAATATTTAAAATCTTGACAAAAATGTGTGGGTCGAAGAACATACAATCTATAATCTGACCTTTTGAGTTTTTGACTTTTGCTATAAAACAACAACAAAAAATAACCAGGAATGCTTTTATAGATCCGTTCAGATTCATAAAAGAACTGTATTTGTCTAAAATTTAAAAACTTTAATTAAATTGCAAATATTTCTTATTTTGTTGTTGTTGGAGCTTTGTTTAGTATACATTAATATAAAAGCCCATGAATGAATGCCCGAAATATTTCATATTGTCTTAGTCTCTCCATACTTATGACAACGATAGCATCATAGTTAAAACAAAAAGTTATGCCATAACTATAAGAGAAAAAACATAATGTTCTGTCCTAGATTTGTAAATTATTATTAACCCAGATAAACAAATTGCTGCGAACGATGAACATTCAACTAAATTATAATAAAAATACGCAGCCGACAAGGGCTTTATTTGGCGACTAGTGCCAAAATATAAATTTCCAGCGAATAAATGAACCAGGACAATGGAGCAAAATTTTTGTTGGCGCCGGCATATTTAGTTAAACATTTCAAATGGCGCCATTTCTAAAAATGTGTTGTTTATTTTTATTTTCTCATATCCTGGCAAACAGTTCAAACAATGCCAATGGTGGCCTAGAATAACAAAGGCAATCGTACCCCACCCACACTGTACAACTCTTCGAGCATCATCTCCAACTAAATGTAGGTAAAGGACACAAATATACAGATAATATGAAATAGTCACCAATTTTTTTTTTGCAAAGTCCTTTGATATCCTTAGAGTAATTTTTCTAAGCTGTTTAACAAAACTTCTCCTTTTAGTATTTTCTGCTAATGAGCAACAAACACAAAGCCAGCCATTTTTGGCAATTGTTATTTTTCTTCGTATTTTGTTTGTTTTGTTTTCTAAAAGATTATAAAATTCTAGAAAATATCAAAGTTATCTTTCGGTGGGGGCAGCTGCTGTCTGTCCTTGATGTCCTTAATGTGTTTCTTGGCCTCTTTGAATGGGATTAGAAAGAATATGATTAATATTTAAGACTCTTTTTATCTTAAGCAAACAGCAGTTAAAATCGAAGGGAGGACGTAATTTTTGAAAGTTCAATTAGCATTTTATTGCGAAGGCATCAACGTTGATTTATCTTTATTTCGTGTAAACACATAAGGCGACAACAAATGGTAGTTTATTAAAATTGGAGATCACCGTTCTATGGACTAGAGTTGGGCAATTGAACGACCTAGTTCACAGTCCTTCTTCAAAGGCGTATGAGTAACGTCATACAAACTAACGTGTGATATTATGTATAAGCAGTTTGTACAATGTACATACAAACGACTGGTGTCCATTGAACTAGATAGTAAACTAGGTCGTTCAATATAGTTCAATTGGCACAGCTATACTATGGGCACTATATCAAAACATTGACCGGCTCCGACAAATTTCTGCACAAAAGTTTTATAGCCCGATAACACTGTGACACAAAATGGAGGTGAAAATCTGGGGCAGAGATAATTCCTTTTGGGGATGAAAGCCCTTAGTGAGTATATTAAGAATCCCGAAGGACAGATCCGCGGTGAGTCGAACTTCCGAGATGTGACGTGATGAAGTTTCTGCTGAAAACCCTGTAAGGCATCTGAAATTAGCGTTATATCTTCGGTAACTGTTGTTTTAGCTTATTTGTTTTCGTAGAGCATGTCGGCATTCTAACTCGCTTCCTTCAATGTCCTTTTCGTCCCTTATTTTAAGAAACGCTATAAAAGTACCACAAGATGACGTTTTGCAGCTTCGAAATGTACTGCAAAAATGTCGCTCAGAAAATTCTAAGTAATTCTAACACCTAATCGATTTTGTGTCATTTTCATTGTCTTTTTGTGCATTTACCCGGTTTTTGTTCAAACGATGGTTTATTTTTTGGTGAGATAATGTTTTCTTACCTCTAAAAACATGCAAATTACAACAAATTTTGGTGGAAGTATTTTAATCCTCTGGAAACAAATATTTTCAAAATTCCTTAAAGTGAAGGTAATGGAGCTGTACCAACGATAACCTATATATAAAACACTATTAGTAGTGTTTATAGACTCACAAATTACCAGAGGGCTTATACCTTCAAAATTGCGTCGGCGCGTCATTTTGCGTGGGGGCTATACCAAAACGTGGACCTATACATCCCATTTTCAATACTAAATGTTCTACGTACCTACAATAAATGTGACCAAAAACTTTAAGCACTTACTTCAATCCGTTCGGACGCTACAGTTATTTCAAGAGACGCACATTGGGGCAAGATTAATTAAAAGATAAAATGTTAATATTTTTCGAATGTTTACGCCTCAATCAATATAACGGAACAGAGTTTTGGTGCAAATTAAGGGATTGGATATGTATGTTAGAAGCCCTTATGAATGGGTACCATAACAAGTAAAAAAGTATCAGTCGGCTTGGCCGACAGAGATATACCCTCAGCCTGGGTATATTGAAACAATTTTTTCCCAAAAAAACGCATGTATTTAGGGAATTTTGGGCGTTTGAACTGACAAAAATGTTGATTAGGATTAGAGATCAAAAGTTTTGCGGAGGAGATACTAAAAAGAATGGATCTCCAGCCACTATATATGGTACCATAGGGGTTTTTTACAATTTCAGGGATGTTTGCTCAAGAAGTATGGACTTGCCCCTGAAAAAACTTTTACCATCGCCATTGAGGCAGCGAATGCAAGTTGCTTCAACAAAAATCAAAGTGATTCGAAAGCAGGTCTTAAAGTGAACATGTACCCGAAATTTTGTGTGGGAGATACCGGATGGAGTGGACAAATATAGTCCATATTTGAACCTGATCTATATCTTGTAGATATATTAAGATGTGTAAGGTATGGTCCAATTCGGCCAAGAGTTATCGTACGCACAATTTTACCGAACATTTTTGAACTTTTGTGGGGGAGGTACCTGAAGGAGTGGACCGATATGGCTTATCTTCGAACTTAAACTATGTTTGGACAAAATATTACTAAGACCAAACTTTGGGCCGGATCGGCAGACCTGTTCGAGAGTTATTTTGCCCTCCAACCTCCTCACACGGTGTTATAGGGGTTTTTTGCAACTTTCAGGCTATTTTCTCAGGAAGTATGGACTTGCCCTTGATGAAACTTATACCGTCGTATGGAGGGCAGTGAATACAAGTTGCTAAAGCAAAAATCAAAGCGATTCGAGAGATGGTCCTAAACTGAACTTTTCCAAATTTCTGTGTGGGAGGTACCCGACGGAGTGGACCAATTGAGTCCATATTAAAACCTGATCTAAGTCTGGTACACGCTCCACGATGGGCAAAGTATGGACCTTATCGGTTACTCCCTTCAAGAGTTATCGTGCGCACAAATTTTCCGAACATTTTCGAACTTTTGTGGGGGAGGTACCGGAAGGAGGGACCGATATAGCTCATCTTCGAACTTAAACTAAGTTTGGGCAAAATATTACGAAAGCCAAAATTTAAACCGAATCGGTTCATCCGTTCGAGAGTTATCGTGCGCTCCAGCCAGCCAGACAGACAGACAGACGGACGGACATTGCTCAATCGACTCCAAATTGTCTGAAACACATTTCGTCCAAACATACTTGGGGTGTAAAACCATTATTTCGATGAGGCACATTTTGCCCGTATGAAAGTGTATATACCCTTCATAGCCTAAAGGCTGAGGGTATAAAAAATGTGCCTCATAGAAATAATGGTTTTAGACCCTAAGTATGTTTGTACGATATCCGTTTCAGACAATTTTGAGTAGATCTAGCAATGTCCGTCTCTCTGTCTGTCTGTCGGTCTATCTGGCTGGTGCGCACGATAACTCTCGAACGGATCAATCGATTCGGTTCAAATTTTGGGTATCGAAATATTTTGTCCAGGTTCGATTTAAGTTCGAAGATGGGCCATATAGCTCCACTCCTGCAGGTACCTCCCCCACAAATGTTCAAAAATTGTCGCAAAACTTGTGCGCACGATAACTCTTGTAGGGAATAACCGATTTGGCCCATACTTTGCACATCGTGTAATTTCTACCAAACTTAGATGAGGTTCCAATATGGACACAATCGGTCCACTCCTTCGGGTACCTCCCACACAAAATTTCGGAAAAGTTCAGTTTAGGACCTGGTCTCGAATCGCTTTGATTTTTGTTTACGCAAGTTGTATTCGCTGTCCTCTATACGACGCTGTCAGTTTCATTAGGGGCAAGTCCATACTTCCTGAGAAAATAGCCTGGAAGTTACAAAAAACCCTCTGACACCGTGTGTAGTGGTTGGAGCGCAAGATTACTCCGAACGGATCAACCGATTCAGTCCAAAATTTGGCTTTCGTAATATTTTGTCCAAACTTAGTTCAAGTTCAACGATGGATTATATCGGTGCACTCCTTCCGGTACCTCCCCCACAAAAGTTCGAAAATGTTCGGAAAATTTGTGCGTACGATAACTCTTGAAGGAAGTAACCGATTTGGTCCATACTTTGCACATTATGAAATTTCTACCAGACTTAGATGAGGTTCCAATATGGACTCAATCGGTAAACTCCTTCGAGTACCTCTCACACAAAATTTCGGATCGCCTTGGTTTTTGATGTAACATCTTGTATTCACTGTCCCCTATACGAAGGTACAAGTTTCCTCAGGGTCAAGTCCATACTTTCTGAAAAAATAGCCTGAAGGTTGAAAAACAAACCCTATGACACCATGTTTATGGGTGGAAGCGCAAGATAATTCTCGAACGGAAATGCCGATTCCGGCCAAAATTTGGCCTTCGTAATATTGATTCCAAACTTAGTTTAAGTTCGTAGATAAGCCATATCGGTCCACTCCTTCAGGTACCTACGCCACAAAAGTTCAAAAAATATTCGGAAAAATTGTGCGCACGATAGCTCTTGATGGGAGTGACCGATTTGGTCCATACTTTACACATTCTCATAATACCTACCAGATATGGATCAGGTTCGAATATGGACTGTATTTGTCCACTCCATCCCGTACATCCCACACACAATTTTGGATAAGTTCACTTTAAGACCTGCTATTGAATCACATTGATTTTTGTTGAAGCAACTTACATTTGTTGCCTCAATTACGATGGTAAAAGTTGTTTCAGGGGCAAGTCCATACTTCTTGAGAAAACAGCCCGAAGGTTGCAAAAACCGCCTATGGCACACCCATGGTCTATGTCAGTCCATTCCAAAATTTTGAAACCCCCTAAATACATAAGTTTTTTGTGAAAAGTGTTTCAATTTGCACAGGCTGAGGGTATATCTTAGAGATGGGCGCGTGCCTAAAAAATAGCCACGGACATGCACGAACACGGAACAAAATTTTTATGCGCATTCACGCACAAGCACGGCGTTTTTCTAGAAGGCACGAACACGCACACTCACGCACGAAATTACAAAAAAAAAGAGATATTCATATAGTTGTACAATTATTTGTTCTAAAAAAATTCAAATATACTTCTAAAATATATGTACGTATATTGAAATTTCTTATACCCTAGACAGACGGCAGCGTTAATTTGCATTAACTGCCTTAATTCAAATTAATTTGTGCATTATCCACATTCATAATCCACAAAATCAAGGGAAATTGAAACTGAATTTAGCAATTTCAATATGGCAATGCTGTTGAAAATCAATTGTCTTTTGTCAAATTTCCATGTTTAAGAAAATAAAAAGGGAAAGCAAATCAGCAACTTTCGCGTTTCTTCAAAATAAGTAGTGGTCTTTCGCGAGTAGAATAGCAGCTAATCGTTTTTCACGCCTTCTAACAAATCTCTTTTTCAAATTTTTATTTTCACAAAAAATTTCATTACCCACCATACCAACTCTATCGAAAATTATATCTTCCTCAAATGTTTTTTAAAGTTTTGCAATATTTTTATAATGTTAAAAAGACTCAAAAATATCGCGAATAAATTAAATATATTTTTGCTTCATCGTGGTGAAAAGGTCAAAGGTAGAAAGTGTATTTGTTTCGCATATTTTGGCGAACTTTTGTAAAGCTTTATGAAATGGTCTGCTGGGTACAAACAAACAACACAAACAGCTGTTTCATAAATGCAGATACTATCGTCTGTCAGGGTGAAAAATTAATTCAAATTAGGACATTTTTAATGCAAATTAACTCTGCCGTCTGTCTAGGGTATTATAAACTAATATTTTCATATTCTTATTTATTCTTATTTATTGATGGGTATAGGCAACATTTTCCTGGCTAATTGTTTTAAAAATTTTAGATTAGACTTTTTCAAAAGTTTAAAACATCAGTCTGACTAGATACGGCACTCGCTAATATTTCTTTATCAATTTTTCGTCTTTTTGCCAAATTTTGATCCAAATACTCTGAAAATGCGTGCAAATGTGGTATTGTAATTTCCTGCTCATACTTAGAATACTTTATGTTCTCACTTTGTATATCAAGTAACATTGCTTTTACATTAGCTATTACGTAATTTATTTTTTCTTCTAATGAAAAAATCATCTCCTTAAATGGCGGAAATAAAAACATCCCTATAAGATGTGCCATTGCTGATACAAAGCGTTTAAGCAATGTATGCAAGCAATCATTGCTTTGAAATCTTTCATGAATTGACGGTCAATGGTGTCAATTGAGCAAACTTTCAAAAGTTTTTTCAGACCAAAGTTCAAAAATGTGCATAGTAGGGTATTTTTCCGAGCTTAATTTTTCGGAATTTTTAAGAAAACCCAAAAGAGGTTCTAGCAATGAAAACTTTAAGTCAAATATATGATCCAACTCATTCTTTTCTAACAAAATACTCTTAATCTCATTCTGGACTTGGTAAATGCTCTCAAGCATAATATACAGTGCTGGACATATCAATGGAAACTTTTTTCAGAAAACTAAATATAATATTTTTTGACTAAGTACATTTATTCCTTAGTCAAATATACCAGCATATTTAATTTTATGCAAACATATGAAGGTATATCTAGCTAAGGAATAAATTAATTTAGTCAAAATATATTATATAAAGTTTTCGGAAAAATGTTTCCATTGATATGTCCAGCACTGTATGTTGAATTCCAGCGTGTTCTTATATATATTTTTTAACGTTTTCGACAATTTGTTGTTTAGCTCCGAGTGTTTAAAATATCTTAAATCTTTTTTGAGCAGTCAATCAGTTTTCCCAATTCGGGAAGAGGCTGTTTTTCAACAACATCATCCAAAATTAAGTTCAAATTGTGGCAAGCGCAAGATATAAGTTTAAATCTTTTAAAAGCCGAAACAACGTAGGAACCATTGTCGGTTACAAATACAGAATTTCCCAACTTGTTTTCAATATCAAATTTAGCAAGATAAACAACTGAGTTTCAAAGATAGTATGCATTAACCCGCTGAGTTGTTTTTGTATTTGCTTCCCTCTCATGAACAAAACAAATGGCAAACAAACATAATCTTTTTGTTCTGACCTCTCCATAACAGAACGGCAAAAAGTACCAGACTACAAAACCGAAGCAAATAATTTTACGAAAACTACAGTTGGTGAATTTGTTGGTCGGTTTTATAGTCATGTTCGATTTTTGTGTTTAGTATTGTGTCTTGCACGACTAAACGGACCCCAAAAATTTAGCACGATCGTGACACATAGTGCAGATCGTGTTTGGTCGTGTCGTGCAAAATCGTGCCTTGAAAAAAAGCACGATCACGCACGGCCAAAAATTTATTCCGGCACGACACGCACAAACACTGACATTTTTGAGAAGGCACGAACACGCACTACTCACGGCACGACACGCGCCCACCTCTAGTATATCTCTGTCGACAAAGCCGACTGATACTTTTTTACTTGTTAATCTAATATTTGGCAAAAAATTATAAAGTTAGATCAATATTTTCGTATAGCTCCCATACAAAGATATCTCCCGATTTTATGTATTTCGAGGGTCTTAACCACATTTTTTAGCATATTTGTCTGTAATTTAGGATTTATAGTTCTGAATGTCTAAGAATTCATAGTGCGAAAATTTGTCAATATAGGTCAAAGTTTTGGTATAGCCCCCATATGGGGGTTTTTCGAAAAATTTAGGCATATATTGCAACTTTTGAAGAGATTGAAAATATTTGTATTAAACATCATCTCCATATATTCTCGTTTTGAAATAACATCCATATAAAATATTCCGCTACTTTTTTAACTCTAACTACTTTTCAAAAATAGCGAAAAAATAGATACATTTTAAATTCTTGGGCCATAAATATATTTTTTAAGATTCTAATATCTACCTTATATTCACGATTCCGTTCTAAAATGACGACTTTTGATGCGTAAAAAATATTACACTTTATACATCAAAAATTTAATATTTAAAATCATTAAAAATTCTTTAGATTCACCACATGTAAATGTAGAAGTAAGCAATATATGATCTTCATTATTATTTTTTCACCTATTTCTTAAATTTTAAAAATATGATCAACTTTAACACTGTGCTATACGAAAAGGAAACTATATGGTAACATGGGGCGCCTTCGCCACTGGGGCGGCTATGCCAGCGCCGATTTCCTCGCAAAATACAAGTGCTAGAAAAATCCGTTAAAGGCAAAATTGTGAGTTTAAGGAAGATCTATCATCTCCCAAAAGTTGGCAGTTGTGTCATAAGTATGATAGCGGACGCACGCGGTTTTGTGTTTTGAGGGTATTGGGAAAAATAATTATGGTAGATGTTTTTTGTGATATCTTCTTTACCTTTTGTGATATAAAAAACATATTTTATACCGTTAGAAGACGACTACTGAAGAATAGAAATCCCAATAATTTGCATGAAAAAAACAATAACAAATGTCAATATATTCATATTATGAGATATGTTGGGGGTGGGGCGCCTACGCCATGATAGGGGTGTGATGGGTTAATGTCAGAAATTTGTCATGTTTAACTTCAATTCTTTATGCCATAGATATACCACACTAAAATGTGAAGTTAAAATCAAATAGTATCATAAACATATCTTGTTTTGGCTATATTATGATTTTTGTGCCTAAATTCAAGGAACATATTTCAATTAACCGCTAAAATCGGTTACTATTTGTGAATTTTACAATCATCTTTGATTATTCAATAGAAAACATGTTCCTTTTTCGCATAATGTTGATATTTAGGGAAAAAGTATAGTAAATAACAGTTTTAGAGTCCGTTGGAAAATTTTCAATTTCGATGGCGAAGCTGCCCCATGGGTGGGGAGGCTTCGCCACTTTTTAGACATTTTGTAAATTCTCAAAAAATAATATTTTAAAAACAAAATTATAACCACTTATATATCAAGACTTATAGTCAAGATATGCTAATATTTTTACCAAAAATAATATTTGAAAAAACTTTAACGGTGAACAAAAACGTGGCGAAGGCGCCCCATGTTACCATATATGTAGAATTTTGTACTCTTTAACTCTGTCAAGACAGATTATCAAAAATTTGTGATTCAATTTTTCAGTTAAGACCCGTTTTATTCAATCTTGCCTCAACGTGAGACATACGGATATGGCTATATCAATGTAGAACTACACACTACACAGTGGTTCAGAAATCAATTTCCAGGCCAAAATCACAATGTTTGTCATTAACGTTTGTTATTTTTATATGGAATTCGATAGATATCATATTAAAACTATGGAAACCAAAAAATATGTCAAAATATTTGAAGGTTTGGGCGTGACGTGCTCTTTTACGTAAATACGTAATTTTCACAAATTTCTGGAGAAATGAGTAGTTATTTCTCGGAAACTACAATATATGTTGGGTTCATTATTTTGTATTTTTGTTAGGTAGGTAGACTTGACGTTTTAACAGGTACTAATATTTTGTGAAATTCCAAATTTGTGGAGGGATAGAACAAAGTTTCGTATTCGCTAAAGGATGCCAGAGAGTGTCCTCTCGCAGCCCGTATATACTTTTGTACCCGATTTACAGAATTTTGACCAGGAAAAAAACGATGCTGAACCACTGTGCACTGATCAAGAATATATGTACAGTGGCTGTCACTGAAAATGATGCAACCTGAAATAAAAAAATGTAAACGTTGATAAATTGGAAACGAGCTAAGATTTTTTTATTAACGCAAAAAACAATTTAGTGGGCTGAAAATTGTCTTTAAGATTGCTAAAAAAATAAAAAGGGCTATTTTAAATTGAGCATTGAAAATGATGCACCACAAAAATCGATTAATAATTTCCAAATCTTTCGCTTTTTATGCCATTTTAGTAATCAGAATGGTGGAATAATTTGTTTCCTATCGTTTTCAGTAGTTTTGTCATAGATTCCGACAGAAAAAAATATGCTCCTAATGTAATTTTGGCGTGATTGTAATTAATGTCCCTTTGTAGGCAATTTGTCTAGAAATTTCTAGTTTTTGAAGTTATTTTCCAAAAAATGACTGTGAAAAATCATTATCGGTTATGGCTAGAGTACGTACAAACAATCTATAGAAAGTCCTGTATTAGCCAGGCTTGCCCTATATTATACTAGTCTTTAACGGCGTTGCCTAGTAGAGGTAAAACTCAGGGCATAGAACAAAATTGTTTGCACTTTTCTTTGAAAATAGTTTTCAGAAGTATTGCTTACAATATTTTGACCATGTTCGCTTTTATAAAAAGAAAAATTTTAATTATTTCAGGTTGCTTCATTTTCAATGAGAGTCACTGTATACATATATACTTTATATGGTCCCCATATTCAGGTAATACCCGATTTTTGGTATTTTGAGGATTTTAGCCAAATTTTCCAACCAATTTGGTTGCAATTTTGCGTTACGAGTGAATAAAATACCTCATTACAAAAAATATTCAATAGTCATAGGTATAGCCCCCATATAAAGGTACCGCCCGATTTTAGGCAAATTTTCTGAGTTCGATTTGCGAAATTTTGACGACTTTACAGATGTGATATAAGAGAATAATTTACCGGGGGGAGCAGCTGGATTTTTGTATATCGTAAACTTGAGACTTTCCCCTGTATTTAAAAAATAATATAGCGTTGCCTAAGATGGGGTCAACGTTGGTAAAACTCAACATCAATAATTAGCAATGATTTATTTTAAAGGAAGTTAGAAGACGATTTATGAATATTTTTTAGGAAGTTGGCGTTTTTTATTTGGGATGACGACTTCTATTTTGTTTTTCAAACTAGTCAAGCCTAATCCCATAGTCGCTGTTTTAATATTTTATTAAAACAACTTTAATTTATTAGTGGGAAAAAATTGTCGATGTTTACCAAGGGGTAAGGCACGGAAGACTATAGTTTCAGATCTCGCCACAGATCGTCATCAGTTCCCTTGTTTACTGTTTTTCAACAAGAAACTATTTATACCCAAGTGTCAATTGCTAGCTCAAATAGATACGTGCGCAAAGAAACACTCTGATCGAGAATTTCTTTGGCACTACCTAAACTTGAGCAACTTCACTTGCAAACTTTCGATAAACAATGTTAATGCCATCAATTATAAGTTTTATTTTGGAAATTGAACATTCACATCTTAATTTTTTTTTATAATTTTACACACAAACTGCGAATGCCTTGCGGGAATATTTTACGTTTGTAAAACAAGGCGTATTACCGCTGTAAATTGCTAGAAATAATACTGGATAATAAAAATTTTATGTGAAGAGAATATTTATTTCAACCACAATCAAATTTATCGCCATAAAATTGTAGATTTTTCTCCAAACTTTCGAAAAACAATGTTAATGCCATCAATTATAAGTTTTATTTTGGAAATTGAACATTCACATCTTAATTTTTTTTTATAATTTTACACACAAACTGCGAATGCCTTGCGGGAATATTTTACGTTTGTAAAACAAGGCGTATTACCGCTGTAAATTGCTAGAAATAATACTGGATAATAAAAATTTTATGTGAAGAGAATATTTATTTCAACCACAATCAAATTTATCGCCATAAAATTGTAGATTTTTCTCCACAGGTGGACAAGCGTTCATCAAATCCTTGTCCTTCCAGTTTTGCGTGTTCCGTATTTATAAACCTTTTTATAAGGTCCATTGCCGCTTATTCTTTTGACATGGCCAGACCAACGCAACTGTTGTATTTCTATACGTTTAAATATACTGATATCGTTGTATAACAGACACAGATCGTGGTTTATACGACGTCGATATTCACCGTCAACGCATATTGGGCCGTTAATCGTTCGAACAATTTTTTTCTCAAACACACAAAGCACAGCTTTTTCTGCTTGTGCAAGAACCCATGGAACCCTACATTAACACGGGTAGTATCAGCGTTTTGTAAAGTGTATTTTTGTTTGACGAGATGTAGCTTTGTTTTTAAACTGCATACTTAAGCCAAAGTAGCATATGTTGGCCAATACAATGTTTCTTCTTATTTCGCAACTGATGTTGCTTCTTGTGTTTAAACTAACTCAAAAATTTAAGGAGCCAATTTTCCACATTTGGCCGAGTTCTATTGACGCATTGCGCATTGACATCATAAACTTTGTCTTGTCACCATTTAAAACCAGACCCGTTTTACCAGGTTCTCCTTCAAATTTACCTTACTGATTTAGCAACTGCATCTCGTACAACCTTTTCCAGAAGTGTGTTGAATAAGTCACACGAAACCTCTTCTGGTACTTAACACTTCGGAGTGGTCCTTCTATAAACATAGAAATAATGGTTTCAGACCCGAATTATGTTTGGACGAAATCCGTTTCAGGCAATTTGGAGTCGATTTTGCTCTGTCCGCCTGTGATCCATAACTATCGAATGGATCAGCTGATTTAATCCACACCTCGTAGCTCATAATATTTTTTCAAAACTTATATAAAGCTCGACGATGGGTACCTCACCCCCCCACGGGGTTCAAAATTGTTCGCTAAAATGGGGCGCACTATAAATCTGGAGTAACCGTCTTGGTGCAAACTTTGCCAGTCGCAATATTTTTACATAGATAAATCAACTACAAGTATGGACTACATCGGTCAACACCTCCGGGTACCTCCCACACATAATTATTTGTAGGTCGGTACATTTTTCCTAGGTCATGTCCTTACCTCCTGAGATAATAGACCAGAATGTCCAACTGAGTTATGAGCACGGTATTTTACGAATTGAGTATCCGCCTAGGCCGAAAGAAAAGTTAAACATTTTTGCTTAAGGAATGTTTGTCGGTTTCTTCAGATACCTCCTGAAATCAAATGTATTTGCAAAACATCCGCATTGATGCGTAGGCTTCGCAATCGTTAGGATAAACAGTTCAAAAATGCAAACAACATATCTTCAAATCAACACACTTTCCTTAAAGAGCACTCCACTGACACAACTCAACACGAAATCGTTAGGACTACTGATAAGTCCTTAGAGCACAAACAACACACCTTAGCCACTTACATGGATATAAAAGGCGTCTTCAACAACGTTATTGCCTCAGCAATAGAGACGATCGATATAACTTCTGTGTGGACACATTCTTCAGTAGATGGATAACCACCGAGATGAAGAGTGGGATAATTAATGTCACACTGTGACATATCATGCTTATATCAAAGCACGCAAATCAATAGCCATAAATCCTAAACTGGATTTAATAAATCCAGTAGAAATCTCATTGCATTTAGATATGCTTTTGAAGGATTTAAATGTCAGTCGGCTGATTTTTTATGTATACATACACAGCACATACATGGCACAATTACCAACCCAATGTCGGAAGTCCGACACATCTGAATAATATACGATTTTTCGTAGGGGAATCCGTTCAGATTTCGTTGCGATTTCGGAGAGAATGTCGGAAGTTAATTTCCCTTCGAATGTTTTTCTTCCGATTTCGGTACGAATTCGGAGCGAAATGTCGGAAACAAATTTGTATGAACAGCAAGGGGTTAACTTCATTTTAGTTCGTTATCGAAAAACAAAGTGGTTGGTTATAAAATTCGCATATACAATTTTTAAATATCTATATTAATAAAAGAGTAAAGTGATTAACTCACTGACTGACTGACTTTATGATTCATCAACGCCCAGGCGAAACGGCTGAAGCTAGAATCGTGAAATTTTGGGAAATGTACTATAAGGTACTAAATATGGTAACGTTTGTATTTGGCGAACCGGTAGAGCTAGAACTTTGAAATTTGGAATGAGGGTCAGTGATGGAGTGTACGATAGATGTACCAACGGGTTTTTAGAAATTCGAAATAAAAGTGTACAAAAAGTACTAAGTGTACCATATTTGGTTTCATTTTGTATTATGTGAATGGATAATAATCAAGTATGGTAATTAGAGTTAATATAAGGAGGTGGTTTTGGTGGTTTGTGTACAAAAAGTACTAAATTTGGTACGACTTGAATTTGGATGAACGGATAGGACTGGAATCCTGAAAGTTTGAATTAAGATTACTTTTGGAGTGTAAGTTTGAGATATAGAGTTAGTTTTGGAAATTCATACCTATTTGTAAGAAAAGTACTAAATGGTACAAAATTTGGTATAATTTGGATTTGGGTGAACGGATGGACGTAGAGCTGGAATCCTGAGATTTGGAGTTAAGATTACTGTTGGATTTTAGGTTTTAGTTAGTTTTGGAGATTTGGGTAAAGGGGCGGAGCTGTATTACTGTTGGAATTTAGGACTGAGATAGTTTTGGAAATTCGTACTTATGGGCACGATCAGTACTAAATTGTACCAAATTTTGTACTATTTGATGAAATTAGGAATTTAGAATACTGTTGGAGTGAAGGATTGAGATATGGAGTTAATATTGGAAGTTCTTACTTATGTGTACTAAATGGTACAAAATTTTGTAAAATTTGAATAGAACTAGAATCCTGAAATTTGGAATTAAGGTTAATGTTTGAGTTTGGGCATGAAATATGTAGGTAATTTTGGAAATTCGTACTTATGTGCACGGAAAGTAGTTAAAGACACAAATTTGGTATTGGTGGTAAGGAACTATATTCTGCGTAGGGTACAGAAATGGAGGTTGTTTTGGAACTTATAATTCTGATATTTGGAATGAAGATCGGTGGCGTAGGATTGATATGTGAACATGGTTAAACGAAAAGTACTAAACGGTACTAAATTGGGTATTGGGTTTAGGTATAGAAGTGATTTTGTGAAATTTGGTATTAGGGTCACTTTTTATACCCTCCACCATAGTATGGAGGGTATATTAAGTTTGTCATTCCGTTTGTAACACATCGAACTAATCATTTGCGACCCTATAAAGTATATATATTCTTGATCAGGATAAAATTCTAAGACGATCTAGCAATGTTCGTCTGTCCGTCTGTTGTAATCACTCTAGCGTCCGCAATAATTGAGATAGAGTGCTGAAATTTTGCATCCGAGGGTCTTTTTTCCATAGGCAGGTCAAGTTCGAAGATGGGCTGTATCGGTCCACTCTTTGGTATAGCCCCCATATAACGGTACCTCCGGATTTGAGGTATTTTGACGTTCTTCGCCACATTTGCAGACCGAATTAGCTATAATTTGGCACTTAGGGTTCCTAGTGATCAACAAACTTATATCCCAAAGGATATGGGCATAGGTCCATGTTTTGGTATAGTCCCCATATAACGGCACCTCCCGATTTTCGGTATTTTGAGAATTTTAGCCACAATTTTTAACCGAACTATCTGCAATTTGACATTTGAGGTTATCAGTGGTCATGGAATATCTCCACGAAACATCGTCAATATAGGTCCATGTTTTGGTATAGCCCCCATATATCGGTACCTCCCGATTTTCGGTATTTTGAGAATTTTAGCCACAATTTTTAACCGCACTAGCTGTAATTTGCCATTTGAGGTTCTCAGTGGTCATGAAATATCTCCACCAAACATCGTCAACATAGGTCCATGTTTTGGTATAGCCCCCATATAACGGTACCTCTCGATTTTCGGTATTTTCAGAATTTTAGCCACAATTTTTAACCGAACTATCTGCAAATTGACATTTGAGGTTCTCAGTGGTCATGAAACATCTCCACCAAACATCGTTAACATAGGTCCATGTTTTGGTATGGTCCCCTTATAACCGTACCTCCCGATATTCGGTATTTTTAGCATTTTAGTTACAATATTTAACCGAACTAGCTGTAATTTGCCATTTGAGGTTCTCAGTGGTCATGAAACATCTCCACCAAATATCGTCAACATAGGTCCATGTTTTGGTATAGCCCCCATATAACGGTACCTCCCAATTTTCGGTATTTTGAGAATTTTAGCTACAGTTTTTAACCGAAATAGCTGTAATTTGACATTTGAAGTTTTCAGTGGTCATAAAACATATCCAACGCAACATCGTCAATCAAGGTCCATGTTTTGGTATATCCCCCCCCCTCGATTTTAGGTAATTTTCAGTGGTCACGAAATTTCTTCACTAAAATTCGTCAACATGGGTCCATTTTTGAGGGTCTAGATTGTTTTGATGAAACTACCCTCAATTTGACTCTTGAAGTTTCCTGCAGCTATAAAACTTTTTCCGCTTAAAAATTTAAAGATAAGTTGGCTCTTTGATATAGCCCCGTAGGTGGTACCTTTCACCCAGCTGAACACATTTTTTTAGATTAGATTAGATAACACTGTGGAACAAAATGGAAGTGAAAGTCTGGGGCACGGAAAATTCCTCTTGGGGAAGAAAGGCCTTGGTGAGTATATTATGAACCCCGAAGGACAGATCCGCCGTGAGTCGAACTTCCGCGTTATGGCGTGATGACATTTTTGTTAGAGACCCTGTGGGCCATCAGGAATTAGCGTTGCATCTTTGTTCACTGTTGCTTAAGTGCTCTACAAAAACAACAAACAAAGATATAATGCTAATTCATGAAGGCTTACAGGGTCTCTTGCAAAAACTTCATCACGCCATAACGCGGAAGTTCGACTCACGGCGCATCTGTCCTTCGGGGTTTTTAATATACACACACCAAGGGCTTTCATCTCCAAAAGGAATTATCTCTGTCCCAACATGTGTGTTCACAGTGGAATTTAAGCAATAGTGGGAGGTAGTAGGAGTCTATCCATTGTCGAAAAGTTGTTCCACCTAAAAATGTGAAAGGACCCAAATAATTCCGTTTTAATTAAGACTATTTTATGGTGGAGGGTATAAAAAGTTCGGCCCGGCCGAACTTAACGACTTTTTACTTGTTGTGTGTAGGTTTGTGATATGGAGTTGGTTTTGGTAATACATTCTATAAGACTACTTAAGGTACCAAATGATACAAAATTTTGTATTGGGTGTATGGATAGAGTAAAAATTCGGAGCTTTTGTTTTAGGGTTTTTGGTACTGAATTTTAGAAATGCGTACCATAAGTATACTAAAAATTATTATATTAGATGTGGATGTGGTTTTGGAAGTACATACCTGCTATGAGTATACGAAGAATACTAAATGCTACTTAATTTGGTATTATGAGAAATTTTGTGTATAGTTGGTTGTGCAAATACTTTAGGGAGTACAAAAGGTACTAAATACTGACTTAGGTCTAGGATAGACTTGGAATTAGGAAGTTTGGAACTGAGATCATTGTTGCTGTGTTGGGAAGAGCTTTGGACATATGTATGTTCCGTAGGTAAACGAAATATACAAAAACTTGTTAATTGGTACTCCCAATACAAAAGGTGTACGGATAGAGTTTGAATTCTAAATTTTGGTACTAGGGGCAGTGTTGGTGTGTACGGTTGAGATGTAGAGGTGGTTTTGAAAATGCGTACTATAAGAGTACGAAAGGTATTAAATTTAGTATTGGAAAAAACGTTTAGATTTATGTGAAGGAATATAATTGGAATTTAAAATCTGGGGTTAGGGTTGAGATATAGAGACGGTTATGGAAAATATAATTATAAGTAATATAGTTATAAAATAATTAATGGTACTAAATTTAGTATTGGGTGATGGAATAGATCTGGAAAATGCGTACTTTATGTCCAAAAAAGTAATAAACAGTACTTAATTATTTAATGAAGGCCAGTGACTCTATGCGTAATAGGTTAACATGAAAATATGGTTCTTGAAATTCAAACTACCCGAAAGGCCTGTTTCACTAAGACGATTTCAATTCAAATTTGTTCGAACATCTACCAAACTTCTGTTTTTTTTTTAACATTTTTAAACTTATTTTTGTTTTCAAACAAAAAAATCTACATAACAGGTAATAATTTCAACGAACTTGGTCTTATAGAAACCGGCAAAAGGGGTGCGGAAAATAGTAATGTTGTACCGTTGGCATTGGAAAGGTAAGGAATTTTGAAATTTGAATAAATTTTTCAAATTTCATTTTATTTATTCTGGAATAAATAAAACGGGGTCTGTTTGCATCCTCTTTTCTATAAATGACAACTTTTCGCTAACGAAGTAGCGGGCACATGCTAGTTTTAAATATAAATTCAACATATAATAATTCAAGCTAGTGCTGATATTCGTACAAAATGTTTACTTTGTTCTACTATAACTACGAAATAATAACAACAGTGGAAATATCATTACAACGTTTGAAATTACAATCTTCCAATAAAAAACATAACAAAAAAGAATTAGTCAATAAAAAAACGTCAGAGAAAATTTTTCCCTTCCATCTTCCTACGACATTATTCCGAAATCGTTCAGAAATATTTACGAAGATTCGGAAGGTATATCCGATTTTTCATACGACATTATTCCGAAATCGTTCAGAAATCTGTACGGAAGAAGAAATTTCCCTTCCGAATTTCACTTGCGTTTCGAAATCGATCCGATTTCGCTCTGACATTTCGTTCCGAAATTATGTCAACCACTTAATACCATTTTCGTTAAGATATCGCTACGATTTCGGATCCGACATCCGAATTTTGTTCCGATTTTGTTATGATGTCTGTACGATTGGTTTGCTGGGAAGGTAGGTGTATCAGTCCAAACGTTGAAAGAAGTTGCCGTAAATTTAATTCGTCGCAAAAAACATATGGCAAATTACAAATTTATTGTTTAATATTGAGAATGTTACCACATTATTATAGATGGGATTCTACCCGGTATTTACCCAAAACTTGGGTAAATACCAGGTAAATACCAAATAAATATCTTTTTTGGGTGTTTATTTGGGTAAATAAAATTTTATTTTGAAATCAAAATTTTGTTTTTTCTGTCAGACAGAAAATCTAAAAGAATACCAGAAAAGTGGTAAAACCACGCAGACTAAACTTTTTATACGTTAAATCGGTCGTTGGAGTTGCTTGAGCGAAACAGTTAGCGAATAATGCATAAATTATAGCTTTTTTCGAGGAGGACTCAAATCTCAAGATTATCCGCTGAAGTCGTGGGTTAATCCATGTTGATATATCATAAAGTTTGGATTTCGGTCCACTATTTATGATTTTCTGCAAGAAGATATACAACAAATTACTCTAAAAGTTGTCAAATACCGAAAATATAATGTCACAATATATGAGAGATTTACCAAAATATGGACCAAAATTGATCATATTTTAGCTTGCCCTCGTTTCCAAAAACGGTAATTTTATTCATAGTAATTTACAATTTGGTAAAACACTGCGTTTTCGCATCTAATTTCATGATTTTAGTTTCTGTAGTTTATACCCACAATTTTGGTAAATACCCGGGTATGTACCCATTTCTACCCAATTTACCCATTTTAATGGGTATTTACCATTTGGGTATTTACCCATTTCCCATCTCTACACATTATGCTACTGATGGTAAATAATGAACAAAAAAAGAATTTTTTATCATTAAGACACCGTTATATTTGTTTTTGTTGATTAAAATCAACTTTATGTATCAAAATGAATTAATATTTTTAGCATTTTTTTCAAATTCTGCATTTTAAATTACTTTTGTTGTAGCAAATCACCGATGCATCTACATTGTTTCTTGTGGCAGCTTGCAACTTTTCGTATTTTTCTAGCAAAATGTTGCAACAAACAGAGTTGTATACTATAAGATCAATAAAAGCCTTCTTTATATTCCAACAATCCAAACTAGAATGAATATTTTATTTTTCAATTGTTTTCTAATATCATTATAATTATTTCTAAGGCTTCTATATCAACATATTTTTACATTCTCCATGTAAATAAATACAGTGCTTACAATACGAGGATTTGTGCCGGATTAAAAATAAATCCTCCTTGTATGGTAAATTTGGTAGATTTTGGCTGGGTTTAGCAAATAAAACCTGATAATGCGCTAATTCCGGCTAATGATGTCATATCTAAATGGCCTATAAGGAACTCCATATGGTGGGATCTACCTCTAACGAACTCCCAAAGGCGTCAGTGACAACCTAAATGAGAGCAGGTGATATCTCTTTAAGTACCATCTATCACAGGCAGAGATCGTTGACACAAGATTAAAGTACATATGTAAAATTTTAGAAATCTGTATGGCGTCATCGCGAGCGCAAACGCACAAAGTTCTTGATTAGCCAAAATCGGCGGTATGGCGTTAACCAGTCAAAGGGCTGTTACTAAACATGCTATGCGTCTAAAACTACTACATAATAACCACTGCTGCAGCTGCGGGTAGCAGTTAGCATCTCCTCCGTTCCTGTCCTGCACAAAATCGACGAAGATTGTTTAATTTTCGAATTTCTCTATTTCCCTTTCAACGTGCAAAAGATTTCGTTAAACATTGTTTTACTAAACAACCTCTACAACTTTCCATGAAATTATTTCAGTTATTATAATTTACCAAACTATAGTCGTAAAAATTGAGGAAGTCAATAAGCTGTAGTTGACATTTATTACATCGAGGTTTAGTTTTCTATTTAATAAAATCGAGAATAACCGAAAATACAGACTTTTTTAGGTTGCTTTAACTCCCATAAAATATGCCTGTGTTTCATTGTTTCACTTCCTTAGCCACTTTAAGCTTCAAAGTTTGCCTAACTTTTTTCAATGTTATTATACCTGGAGCATTGTACCAAGTTGACGAAGAGATGAGATGATTTTTGATGACCACCTTGAACCTTACATACGTCCGCAAAAGTAAAAAGAGGAGTTGTGAGATGTTATTTAAGAGGGGTGCAACACCCAAACAAAACTGCCATTCCAAGTGAAATAACGCTTGAACGCACTTTTACGACGATTTAATACCGAACAGATTCAATATAACCATTCAGTCAAGCGTATCGTAATGCCTTCATTAGGTCATCATCTATATTGCATGGTGACTGGTGTGGAGAGGTGGTCATTGTTGTTGTCCTCATACCCTTGTGCCGTCCGTCAGAGCACAAATTGAAGTAAGGAATATTCGAAAAAAAGAGAAAACTTTTTGGCAACTTATTCACTTCCCATAAAGTTTTACTGGAATTGCTTACCAACCTTTGTAATTTTTACAACGGCATGACAAACTTTTTGCCTTGCTTTGCTTGTTCGCCTGCCTGCAAAGGACACATACAAATCAATAATTATTGGCAATCGATAAACGTTTGTCATTAGACTATTCAATGGTGTGTGTCAGTGGACTCGATGTGGACTTGGGCATCAATGATGGGTAGGTATCATAAATTTTAACGGATGTATGTAACATGACACAGGAAATCCAGTCTGCTGCCTGCTGCCCCTCCGTTGATGTTTAGCTCTTCGAGAAGAAAACACAGACTCTGTAATTATGTTAGCATCATTTGTTGTTGTCTGACTCTGGCCGTGTGCGTGTGTTTTTTTTTTTTTTTTTTGGCAAAGGTCATTTATCTCCACGTGGCTCTGCTCATAAAACAGAACCCTCAATAAATTATTTAGAGCATTCAATTTATTTTGTTTTTTTTTTCTCCTTGTGTTTTTTATTATTAAAACAATAATTTTGACCAACCATGAAGAGATGACCACCAAAAGTGGTCAAAAAGTTATGGTAGGGTAGTTCAGAATCGTTGTGGCAAGAGATAGTGATGTACAGTTGAATGAAAAACGAAAAGTTTTCTTGTCCAGGTTAGCAACTATTTTTGCTTAGTTCCACTTTTGAAAGTTTTCTTCGACTCCATTATGAAATGAGGGGTGTATTCAGTTCGTTAGTCCCAATTTACATTAGGCGAGTTTACTTGCGGCAATTGTCAGTTTGTAGGTGAGAGAGGGTGCTGAGAGGCAAAGGGTTACCATATCGCCTCACCTCTCTCTCCTACAAAGTGACAATTGCCGCAAGTAAACTCGCCCAATGTAAATTGGGACTTATTTATTTTGTAACTCATAAAAAGAAAGATCAGGCATAAAATCTATTCTGTGGTTTTTACAGAAAAAAAGAAGTTATTTACTCAAAATAAATGGGAAAACTTAAATAAAAGTTGCGAATCCGAATAAAAATTCGAGTTTAGTATCAAAGTAACCGGTTTCAAAATTCGGATATCCGGATCTGTATCCCTGCCAATTGCGCTCTATATTTGTAATGACTCCGAGAATGCTAGATCATCAAAAGGTTAAAAGGAATATATTGAAATAAATAGATATAGGGTTGTCTTAGCCAGATTCGGGTAAAAGTGAAAAAGGACCACTTAAACAAGATGGAATCGATTTCATGTCTTTAAGAACAGTACCCAAAATCTTTCGAACGACATTTTTGAAATAAATGACGAAAAGTACATTGAAGGAAGCGAATTAGAAGGTCGAAATGCTCTACGAAAAAATCCGTATTTTATTTGCCTGAAGACATAACATCTTAAAAATAAGCTTAAACAGCAGCGAATAAATTTATAACGCTGGCTCCAGACGGCTTATAGGGTCTCCAGACTTTGAGCTAAATTTTGTTGCACAAGGTATTCGATGGCCCTATGACAATCGGATTGTGGTAGCCGGCCCTATAGGGGTGGATGTGATTGGTTCGGTTACAATCAGGTGGTTGCTATCGGCTCGATGGTGATCGGATTCATATAATCGCTTCGATGACAATCGGACTTTTGATATCGGCTCGACAGTGATCGGGTTGATATAATCGGATCAGCGATAGTCATGATGATGCTCTGGGCTCGGGGGTGATCGCATGTGTGCCTCGGCTCTGAAGTATTCGAATGCTGCCGGGTCGTTGGTAATCGAACGGAGTTCCCTAAGGTGAGGTAATATCTCTGAAACTCTTTAACATCTAGCTTTCCTTTATTTCAGGCGGGATAGAGATCGTATAGTATGCGGATGATTGTGCAATCTTGGGTACCTTCCCTTATGTCATTTGTGAAAGTCTAACCATGTGATAATCGGGAAGCTCACTATATACCTGCCGGTCGAATACCTGAAAGGAAACCCTATTTCAGCAGAGTTTGCGGCTGACATTGGAAGTTAATCAACATTGGGGCCCGAATTAGTGAATTGGTGACAACATTAAAGTCAATTGTGAACCATGGGAAGAAAGATAATAGGACTTCAATCACGTTTGGCGACGTTACGCTAGTCGACAGTTGGATGATCCTGGAGTTGGGTATCTGATGAAAGTTATCAAACTGTCACTACCGCCCAATTCGTGCCCGAAGCCTGGAAAATGGGCAGAGTGGTGTGTCTCACTACTGAAACCAAACAAAGATACCAGCAAATGTGAATCGTAGAGCCCTTGAGGCTTTACTTCTTTTCATTGTTGTGTAGACGCCAGTCGTATGTGGAATTCAGGAGCAAAAAGTCGAAACCCCATAGGGTATTCCACCTCCTCCAGATGGAGTAGAGATCGTATAGTATACGTTTGATTGTGCGATCTTGGCGACGGGTACCTTTCCTAATGTCATTGATGAAAGTCTAACCTTCTGATGTTCGGGTAGCAGAAAGGATGATCCGAGACATCATTACAGCTGCAACAGCTCGCTATATACACGCTGGTCGAATACCTGAAAGGATGCAGAATAGATCGTATACTATGCGGATGATTGTGCGATCTTGGCGTCAGAAACCATATGCCTAGTCCTAGTCACTTGCAATACTATTCCGACATCTAACTTCCCCAAGATTCTAGGGGTAACATTCGAATGTATGTCAAGATGTTGGCGCATACCACAGCTATCTGGGAAAAACTGAGAAGTAATAACAAGGTCCCCATGTCCCTAGTGGCAGCATTTGGGGTACAAACAATATACCTTATCAAACACATATGATGCAATATTTTGTTAAGCTATGCGGCACCAGAGTGCTTCGCTAACATAATTGCAACGTAATGGAAAAATATGCAAACGTGTCTACACACCGCCTCGGGAACTGCATAACTAAACTATCTACATCAGGAGTCCAAGATTCTCCCAGTAGTGCAACCGGAGAGTCATCCTAATCACCGTATGGTTGGTAGCACTTCCCCGCCCAGGAATGTCAGCAGCGATCTTCCTGATCCAAAAAGGGAGGGGTCTAACGGTATAAGAGGTAACCCGTAGATCAGCAAGCATATCAATTAGGTGGATAGCTTTCACACAGATGCAGTCTTTGATGACATAAACAAATATCGCGTGGGTGCAGTTGCAAAAAGTCAGCTACCACAACAAACCAGAATAGTTCAACTACGTTCTGGATGGTGCAAAATTCCTTACAATAAATTCGTATAGGGCAGCGATTGATGGCACCGTACAAAATATATTGCCGGCATGCGGTACAGGTCCACACCACATACTAAAAATGTTCAACTGCCGTACAAAACCTACTAGAAGCTTTGTGCTTACAACCCATCGAAGCAGCTGTGTTCGTAGAACATATAAACATATGATATATTGGTACTGTTACAAAAATGGGCAAATTGGAAAGACAAGCTAAAAATTCCAAGGATTTTAAAGCTACCCGAAGTTCGTCTTATGGGACATATGCTCTGTATCGGACAACCGAAGTTATTAGTGAAACAATTGGCAATGTTGATATACGATTTGCTGTAATTTCCATTCAATGATTTCCATTTTTATACCTTCAGCATTTATGCTAACGAGAGTATATACACTTTCATACAGGCAAAATGTGCCTCATCGAAATAATGGTTTTAGATCCCAAGTATTTTTGGACGAAATGTGTTTCAGACAATTTGGAGTCAGGGACGTAGCCAGGATTTCATTTCGGGGGGGGCCCATCTGACCAAAATTTTTAAAGTTCATGTTAGCGAAAATGTCTTATTTAGCAAAGATGTAAACCTTATTTTAGAAATATTCTACTGATGAAATAATTTTCATTACTATTTTTTAATTCAAATGCTATTTTTTAAAAAGACTTCTGGGCCAATTTTATCTTATTTTTAGAACTTTTTTGACAATATGTCACAGTTATTATATGGTCAAAACAATGAATATATTAATAATCCCATATAATTTTGGGCGTATCATTTATCAAATAATTCACAACTACAGTAAATGTTATGAAATTCAGTGATATCACTTCGATAAGACCAAAAGAAAGCAAATACCTTAGAAATATCATAACATTTAATTTTCAAATATCTTAACATTATAATTTTCAAAAATATGCAAAAATCCGATGTCTACTTATCACAAAGAATTTTTTAATGCCGAGACCTAATGCTGAGCAATAGTTAGTCTATCCATCAAGAAATTCTAGCACCTAATCGCGGTTATGTAAATGACAAATTATGTCGCCCTAACGTGCATCTGACAATAGCTAACTTAGGCGTCCAATCGTCGGACTTCACTTATAGAAATTCTGGATCTTCTCATAAATTGATCAGGAACAAGGGAAACTCTGGAATCCAGTCTTAACTTCTTTTAAAATGAAATTATGTCGCCCAATCCAAGGTCTATACATGTATACATTCTTTTAGCAAAAATCCATAAACACAATTTTTCCCAATCTACATTTTTTATATTCTCAGCCTTTAGCCAAAATGTGTCTCATCGAAATAATGGCTTTAGGGCCAGAAAACTTGGAGTCCACTTAGCTCTGTCCGTTCGTCTGGGCAGCCGCCTGGAGAGCACGATAATTCTCAAACAGATCAAGCAATTCGGTCCAAAAGTTGGCCTTCGTGATATTTTGATCAACTTCGAAGATGGGCCATATCGATCTACTCTTTCGGCAATCTTCCGCAGAGTATTTCAAAAATTATCAGCGAAGTGCAGTTAAAGACCTCTCTGGATAAGCTGTGTTAGCTTAAGACATCAATGGTCATGACTTCACTTCCTTTATGCTAATAATTTAGTTATAAGTAAAAATATGAAATTAATAAATAAAAATAACTCTCTGGAAACGCTTTGCTTTTTTGCAACAAGTGTTCTCGGGGCCCCTATTACTACCGTACAAGTTTTTCAGAGGCAAGTCTATACTTCCAGAGAAAATGGCACGAAAGCTGTAAAGAACACCTAAGGCAATCATGTGTAGTGGCTGCTGCAGACGACATCTTTCGAACCGGATACTGCGTTGGTCCAAATTTGTTTATCGCAATATTTCAGTGAGCCTTATATATACAAAATTCGAAGATGGTGCTTTTCGGTCTACTTCTTCTGATATTTCCCCCCCAAATTTCAAGAGTTTTAGCTTAAGTGGTATGCGCGAGTTTTCTTGAACGGAGCAACAGAATTGGTCCAAACTTTGGATTTAGTAATATTTTTTCCAAACTTAGTTTTTGCTTGAAAATGGGCCATACTGGGGTACCTCCCTCACAAACCTTCGAAATAGTTGTTTAAGTGCAGTTTAAGGTCTATTTGAGGATCTTTAGAAATTTTTACTGAAGGTATTCCTTGTGTTTTGAGCGGTATTATGTTTTTCGTGGGCAAATCCATATTTCCTGACGAAAGAGTCAAAAGGTGATAGTTATACTGTGACGAACTGAAATGACTGGTGGGCGCAATATCTTTTAAAAGGAATGACTCCCAAAATAAGATCTATTGCCAAAATGAACTATGAAAGTCCGGTCCATTTCTCCATAACTCCATACCTACTCCGCAACATTTGTGACCAATGATACAAATCCATATTTTGTTTGCAAGTTCATACGTCCGAAAATGGCTACAAATTTCTGAAAATCTCCTAATGCATAGTTTTTGGGTTTAAGGATTTTGGCTGTGTAGAAGTTTTTAGATTTCGTTTGTCGTCACAAGGTCCTTTACAGAAGGAGGAAAAATTAACATTTCTAGAAATGTGCACCCATTGAAAGTACTTCCCAAAATACTAGAGTTGTGCCAAAGGAACTATATGGAACTATCTAGTTCACTTCGCAGTTCCAAAGGCCCACATTTTTTCTCTGAACAAACTGCGTATATTTCATGATGTTACTCATACGTTTTGGAACTAGTACAAAGAACTAGGAACTAGATTACCCAACTCTACAAAATACAATTGCTGTGGGTTTCTATGGCGTTTTCTTCTGGTTTTAATCGACAGAAAAATCCATGAAGATGAAATTCATTGTAATTTTGAATTATTGGAAATAATATGTAATAAATCAATATATAAAGTAGAAAAATGTTTGTACGTTTGTTTGTTTGAAGTTTGTGGACTCAAAAACCGCTGAACCGATCTTCCTGAAATTTTCAGAGAATATCACTACATGGCCTAAGAGTAACATAGGCTATAAAAATTTCTGAAATTTCGCGTTGATCCGGTTTAGATTTTTTATGCAAATATCTATAGAATGGTAACAGATAATGTCTCCAAATTTTGGATGTGTGCAGGAATTTGGGGTAGCGAATCGCACCGGGTTCAGCTAGTAAAATATAAACAATGGCCTTCAAGCTCAAAAATCTTGATTTTATTAACATTCGAAAGGTCGAACAAAACATAAAAATTCGGAAGAAAAATCCTTTTTTCCAATAGACATTTACGACACTGCGGTGGAACAGAAATTATATCAAAAAAAATTGTTGATATACATATTTTTTTTATTGCGAATTTCAAACATAATAAAGAATTTGTAATTGTTATGAATTTCAAAATAGTTCATTATAAAAACGTATTAGAGAAAATATACAAACACATAAAACCACAAAGATTAAGCAACGGTTTTACCTTTTATTGTTGAATTGCTCTTATAAAAAATTTCAAAAACAAAATATCGCAAAAATGTTTTTTTTTTTCTGGATGCTGTTTATAAGCCAAAGTATTGGGCGTAATATGTTACAAACGTTCAATAAATACAAATAAACGTATTGTTCTGAACTCAGTAACACTTACAGTCAGCCTAAAATTCCGATTAAACGCTTAAACAACACCTTCATTATTTTTATATTTTCAAATATGTTGGACAATAAATATACCAATGTAGTTAAATAATTCTCTGTAATGCTTCCAACTACTTTACATATTTGTTGAACAATTTAAAACAGTTTAAAACTTTACTCAAAAATTAAAAAAATGTGTAACATAAGCTGATATCCTATGGGAACTAAAATCATTTCGGCTACGTCGGTGTTTGGAGTCGATTGAGCAATGTCCGTCCGTCTGGCTGGCTGGAGCGCACGATAACTCTCGAACAGATGAACCGATTCGGTCCAAAAGTTGGCTTTCGTAATATGTTGTCCAAACTTAGTTTAAGTTCGAAGATGGGCTATATCGGTCCACTCCTTCCGGTACCTCCCCCACAAAAGTTCGAAAATGTTCGGAAAATTTGTGCGCACGATAACTCTTGAAGGAAGTAACCGATTTGATCCATACTAAATACTAAATTTAGATAAGGTTCCGAAATGGACTCAATCGGTCCACTCCTAAGGATACCTCCCACACAAATTTTTGGATAAGTTCAGATTAGGACCTGCTCTCGAATCGCTTTGGTTTTTGTTGCAACAAGTTCTATTCATTGCCACCAATACGACGGTACAAGTTTCATCAGCCCCTATAACACCGTGTGTAGTGGATGGAGCACAAGATAACTCTCGAACGGATCTGCTGATCCGGTCCAAAATTTGGCCTTCGTAATATTTGGTCCAAACATGGTTTAAATTCGGAGATAAGCCATATCGGTCCACTCCTTCAGGTACCTCCCCCATAAAATTTCAAAAATGTTCGGAAAAATTGTGCGCACGATAACTCTTGAAGGGAGTGACCGATGTAATCCATACTCTGCACATCGTAATGTATCTTCCAGAAATAGATCAGGTTCGAATATTAACTGTATTTGTCTACTCCTTCAGGTACCTCTCACACACAATTTCGGATAAGTTCACTTTAAGACCTGTTCTCGAATCACTTTGATTTTTGTTGAAGCGATTTGCATTCGCTACCTTCATTACGACGGTAAAAGTTTTTTCAGGGGCAATTCCATATTTCTTAAGAAAACAGCCCGAAAGATGTAAACAAATCCATTTGTCACCTTATGTGGCTGTCGGAGAGCACGATAATTCTCGAACTGTTCAACCGATTTGGTCCAACATTTAGTCTTCGTCATATTATATTCAAACATAGTTTCATGGGGCAATACCGATCCACAACTTCCGGTACTTCTCCCCAATATTTAAAAAATGTCACTAAAATGCTAGGACGATATCACTTGAATGGGGCAACCAATTTGGTCCAAACTTTGGATCTCCTAATATTTTGTTAAAATTTAGTTTAACTTCTAAAATGGCCCATACCGGTCCTCCCTAAGGGTACCTCCCCCACAAAGGTTCAACATTTGTGTCTTAGTGCAGTTAATTTCTAATCCACATTTTTGTCGGCAAGTTCAAATGCCCAAAAAGGGCCACAAAATTCTGAAGAGACCTTAAATACATTCGATCTGTCCGTAGGTGAAAGTTTCACTTCACATAGCATGAGGGTATATATCTGTCGGCAAAGTCGACTGACACTTTTTTACTTGTTATTAATTCGTTTCATGTGTCAGAAAAGTGTTACTTCTCCCCCAAAAGTGAAGTGTATTTAAACTTCGACGAATGTCGTTTTTTTATCCTTCCAAATCTGAAAACTATTGGGTGAAAAAAGGACTGTATTTGCGTTGCAACAAACACATTTGTTACGGCTGTCTTGGCAGTCGACTCAAACGGCAGTATGGCCGTATGCCCGCCTTTTCATTGTTCCTTGTTCAGAGAGTAATGGATGGATGAGGTAGACTAGAAGATGACACCAACTACAGTTTAACTCTTGGAAAAATACAAGTTGACAATAAATCCGTTTATACTTAGGTTTTGTTAAAGTGAATTGGACAAAGTTTTTCTCTTTATTTGCACAGCAAAAAAAAAAAAAACTTCATTTACAAAGAGGGAACACAACAACGAACTTTAGAAATTGTTTGAGGAAAAAGGAAACTTTCGAAAAGTGTAACGTTTATTATTTGGCCAGAATAATAAACCAGAAGAGTGCGAGTAACTGGCCAAAGGATGTTCACAAAAAAACATAACTTTAAAGAAGAATTGAAAGAAAAAAACAGAAGTATAAACTCGTCTACAACTTAAAGTCCAACATTGTGTCATTGTGACAAGTGATCTAAAGTACCTCTCACGCACACATGCACACACTTCACATGACATTTCAACAAACAAATAAGAAATCTAAAAAAACTTGACACAACCAACAAAGCCAGCCACACACAAATAAACGAAAGTTAAAGCACAAAAGATGACCAAAGTTTTCTAGTTTTTTTGGTCATAAAGATAGCTTTAGCAGACAAGCAGGCAGGCTGGCTGGTTAGCATACGTTAACTATGAAACCAATTTGTAAACACACCGTGTTGGTGTTACCATAACCAACCAACTGTCAGGGCCATCATTCATCCTATCTAACCATCAAGTCCAGTTAGAGTTTGCTGCTTGCTATCCATCCTTTCATCATCATCCATCGAAGTTTAGAAGACAGAAACCACAAGCAGGGACATACTCACGTATGAGTATCCTTACCTTAACAAGGACATTTTTTTCATAAGTCGCATAAATTAAAAAAAGAATGTCACACAACCATCAAAGGGATGTGATAGGTAAGGGTAAACCGTTTCCCATTGCCTATTACTTCATTGAAAACCTTTGGTCGTCCCATCAATCAATTGGGCCCCAATACAAATGAGGCGGCTGCATCGTCCAGAACTTAACTGGGCTAAAACCACTCGTGCTGGCCTTGGCTGCTGTCGTTATTCTACTGCGATGGATGGGGCTTGTCCCCAAGTACGACATTCAAACTGTATCTCGGTACCGGCTGTGCGACTGCATAAGTGTGAATGTTATCGAAGCCTGAAAGGATCGTTGGTCTAGCGATTCCCGTTCCTACCTTAGGACCTCTCTCTCTAGATTAAGATGGCATTCTGACAGGTTTGATTATTGTTCCACTGCGTAGCAGCAAAATTGACGCTTACGAAGCAATATGCGGTGCCATCGAGGAATGCAAATTTTGGTGTTACGCATTGGAAGAATAATCAAACCTGTCGGAATGCCGCCCTGAGGACTGCCTCCTCATGGCACCAGTAGACCATCTTCATGAAGAGACACTGCATTGTAAGGTTTCTTTGTCAGCACTCCAAATGCTGCCGGTTAGATATTTGAGAACTTTATCGCAAAGAGCTGTAGCTAGCGCGGACGTCGTAAACACGCTATCCAATGTTACATCCTATATTTTGGAGTAGTTAGTGGTCGAAATCAGTACACCATCGACCACTATGTTCAGTGGGAGCTTCATTTCTGCCGTCCAAGTAGTGAATAGTGTGACAGTGGATTTAGCGCCGGATAGTTTCATTTTCCTCAGGTGGAAGAACTACATTAGGTCAGCTGTGTACACATTTATCACACATGTCATCAAGATCGTACTATACCGTCTGGAGGGTGTGGAATTTAAGAAAGATAGACTTTCAACAGTTCCGGAGATATCACCCTGATATTGGGGACTCCCTGTTTCCCCCTATGGGTTTTGGACTTTCTGTTTCTGAATTCCACAAACGACGGGCAACCGACTGGCGTCCACACAACGTTTCAAACTTGGCTTTTTATATCCTCGAACAGGAGCTTGGCATGGTTGACCGTATCGAATGCCTTCGATAGGTCACGACTTGTTCTTGTTCAATCCTATGCTGTGGATATGGTGTGTAATGCTGTTATAGTACTGCGCATTTTCCGGAATACATGTTGATGTTGGGGAACTGCAAAACTGCTTATCATCGGGGGGAGAAGTAGTGCCTCTAGAATATTTGCTACTGGCGACAGGAGGGAAATCGGTCTGTACTTCTTTTGGTGTTATATGGGTGGCTAATGATAGGTTGATGGCATTTGTTAAAAATTCAACTCCGGGTTCATCCAGTTGCTTAAGCATTACCATTGATAATCGTTGTGGGTCCATAGCTTTGGATGATTTATTTCTCTTCGGCCGAGAGGGCTCTTCTTATACGGCATAGAGCACTCCTCATCGCCCTATCACTTTCGGGGTGCTTTATAAACTGCTGGTTAAAATAACCCGAGCACCTCTTGGGGTCTGTTATTGTCACGCCGTTGAAAGTAGCAGCCGTTCTATCATCCTTCTTTCTGGGTTCGAATGTGATTTCACCATTGCCCTCAATTTACTTAGTCCTGTACCGATGTTGCATTGCTTCAGGTGGTCTTCTTACTTTTTCCGCTTATGTTCGCCCGCTAGCCTGATATCTTGAAATTACTCATTAGGCTCATTTCCTAGTCCTATCGCCTCTGCAGGGTGTTTACAGTAGCCATCAATGTCATATGACACGAAATAAAAACATTCTGTATCTAACCACAAAGACAATATGGATACGTAATTTCACTGCATTTTTGCTGGGGTGGACGCAAAAAGTAAATGGCGGAAGGAAAATCCCCAATATTGCACACATTAGCGACTGTATAACGATGGAAAATTTCATATCATATGACATTGATAGATAGTGTAAACTACTTCTAATGAGCGGATGCTGTAGTGGTGATGTGCAGGTAAGTTCTCTCAGCTACCCGAGGATCTGAGGGAATGGGCATCTCTCTGAAGTGGTGATTGGTAAATTATCTGAACCGTTGCCAATCGGCTTTCTCATGGTTCAGGAAAGTACGGCATTCAGAGGTTATGATGGTTACTAATATCGGGCATATAACGCATGGCACAGCTTATCATCGGCATCAGGCTGTTGGGCTAGCAGTTGTCGTTTTGCTTTGTGTACTTATGTTTTGACCATGAACGATCCTATGCTCTTTTTAATCGCTCTTTGGTATAAAAAACTCATATTGAAGAATTCAGAATTCTTTTTTAGAATTGTAGCTAGTCTTTCACCTACCAAGGTGAATCTAGAAACAAGCCAAAACTTCTCTTCCGTCAGTGAGTGCCACACTAGTATCGCCGAATCTACTTATACCGAAGTATTTAATAACCGAAATTCAGTCAAAATGTGGCTGATGTTGTCTTGCCTGAGATTCGAACATGTTAACCATTACATGCGGTAGTCTAATATTGCTAAATGTATAAATAATTCATGCCGCAGGAAATGGTGTACACAAAATTACGCAAAAAGGAAGCCAAGTGAAGTGAGAAGGCACTATGACATGTCTGAAAAGGATATGAATGACAACATACGAAGTCAACACACAACTCAAACTCTACTTGACAAAATTCAATTCAAGACGTAGAAAACTTATTGGCAACGGCAACGAAGCCAGAACAAAACACACATAACAAGCAACCCAAACCTCCCACTGTAAACAGTCAACCGAACACTGAAACGGACACGCGGGCAGATACACACAGGCAGACATACACCCAACACAAGGAGTGTGAATTGTTTATGGCAATGTTCTCTAAAGGATGACGAATGGCTATGTGTTGACAATTATGACGACCAGCGCTAACAATAGAACCAGACAACAACCAGGCAGGCAGGCATGCTGATGATGATAACCAACTTTAGGTGATAGAGTGTGAGTAACAACATGACAACACGAAACAAGAAACTCAAGCTCTTCTTCCTTCACTCGTTCATTCATTCCTTCATTCACTCAAACCAAACCTCATTACAAAGGAATTATATTTACCTTATATTTGTAACACCTTCAGGCTATCAGCGAACAAGGAAAGAAAAACGAGGAAACACCTTTTCAACATTAAGTTCGTGTTTCATTTCTTCTGTTTTTGGTCTCCGAAAAACAAACACACAAGCGATGGAATAGAACATACAACGATGTCAACAAAAAGAAAGCAATCCAACTTTCAATCTATTTATTAACGTAAAGAGGAGCTACTTTTCTTTGTCGCTGTCGTTGTATTTAACTTTTTCCGTGTGGATTTAAGAACAATTTTCAAAGACAATTCTATTCTAAATATGTATGTATGTGAAAACAAATGAAAATAACGAAACAATGTCAACACGATATTTATTTCAACTTTTGTTGGAAAATGAATACCGTTTTGTCCATACCCTAGGCCACGCCACCCAACCAACCGGTAACAATTGACATACCCAGTTTATTTTTTATTCGTTTTGGTAACGACTTTTAAAAAAGAATGAAAATATAAATTATTAAATTACAGTGGAAACGGATCAATACCACAAAGGAGGCCTGTTATTATTTTTATTCACTCATTATTAATTAAAGTTAATATGTATTTTCAATACCGTCATACATTTGGTATGCACTATAGGGGATATTCAAATGGACACGAAGAAAATATATTCTAGATTATTTGAACAAGTCTAACACAAACAGTTATCTTCGAAGTTAGCACTCCCTAAAGAAACAAACAATTGTTTGAGCGGGAATCGAAGATACTGGAGTATCACGTTAGCCTTAAACACATACTTATTCGCGTACTTAGATGACTTCATATTAGAAGCATAAGACGAACAAATAATAGTTTTCAAACGCACGGATCTTCTACTTTGTTTCTTCAAATTGTGCATTCCATGTTTTGAGATATCATCTTCAACATGGCCTTTCATTGGAGTTTTGACATTCCCTATATACAACAGATAGCCCTTGGGGTCTTGAGTATAATCAATTATGGACAGGGTCCAACACAATGATACCCTTATTGTCTTGGTCGGCTGCAACGAAAACATGCCATTGTGTTGCCGTACTGGAAAAATCGTTGACTCCTCTTTTAGATGGTCCACGAGGCGGCACTCTGTTGCTTCTTATGTTTTCGGACCACACCTATCGCATTATACATATGTGGACAATGAGTACCTGTACCACAAGTGCCACTGGCTAGGGACTTAAAGCATCTCAGGACCCATCTCAGCTTATCTCAGAGATGAGATCTCTTCTTCTTCTTTATTTGCCTATTCGATTTTCGAATGTTGGCGACCAAAATGCAAATATAAGTATAATATTACAATAGTTTGAATTATTAAATATTGTTTATAATATCGGCAAAAGTCTCTCTGTTTCTAGCTTCGCTTAGCAGGTTTATGACGTCACGTATGCCGGTCCATTCTTGGATGTTGTTGATCCACAGAAGTTGTTTCCTCCCTCTTGTCGGCCTTCCTTCAAAGTTTACACGGATAATACTTTGCAGCAGTTTGTATTTTTGATTTCTCATAACGTGTCCCAAGTATGATGTTTTTCGTCTCTTTATGTTATTCAACAGCTCTTTTTCTCTGTGAATCTTCTGAGAACTTCATTATTTGATATGAAGTGTGTCCACGATATTTATCTCAATGAGATCTCAATGCCTTCTAAAAGGGGTGGAATATAGGAAAGGTATTATAATACTCCACCTTTGGGAATTCCCTTTTACACTCTAGAGGGCTTCGGCTTCTTGTTCCTGAATGGCGTCACAAATATACAAATACTTGATTATCAAACCTTTTAAGCTTGGCCGGGGAAATCCTCAAATATTGTGGAGTGCTTGACAGTATCAAATGCGTTTGATAAGACAAGCGCAACCAACACTGTCCTATCGCACGGGTTGTTCTTGTTGTGTCCTGTTGTCATTGTGTGCTGCTTACATGCTGATGATCTGCAACTGGATAGCCGTTTCTGTGGCAGACGCCGACGAAGTTAGCATACTGTCAAATGCTACCCCAAGAATCTCGGGTAGTTAGTGGTCGGAATTATTTTGCCATCGGCAATGACATTCAATTCTCCGCACTTCACGTGATGAACAGTGCGGGCTCAGACTTAGTGGCGGCTATTTGCACATTGCTCGCGTGGAAAAAAGGTGGTAAGATCGATCAAATAGGAGTTCACAAAGATCGTACAATCAAGATCGTACTCTCATCCCCATACGTAACGATCTCAATGCCATCTGGTGGAATACAAGAAAGGTGGGCCATCTCCGAAGTTATTACTCCACCTTCAGGAATTCTCTGTTTCACTTTAAGGACTTCGACTTCTTGTTTCTAAATCAGGTACGACTGGCGTCCACACATATAATTGATTATTGAAGTTTTAAACTTGGCCGAAAGGTAGTCTGCTCGATATCCTCAAACAGCGTGGAGTGCTTGACAATATCAAAGGCTTTTGATAAGTCGAGCGTAACCAACACCGTTCTATCGCACGGCTTGTACTGATTGAGTCCTCGGCTAATATGTGTGTAGATGGCGTGCAGCGCTCATCCTGATGATTGGCAGCTGGTTAGCTATTTCTGATACTGGAGAGAACTATAGCTTTTGCTATGGGCGACAAAAGGGAAATCGGCCGGTGCGATTTACCATTACTAGCATCCTTGCTTGGGAACGATGTGGATGGCGAGCGGCAGATTGAGAACTATCGTAAATTACTCAACTCCCGGTTTATCCAGCGTTTTTAGAATTACGATAGATATACACCAGGGTCTAACGCTTTCGTTGCTTTAGCGTTCCAGATGGCATTAGCAATATGGTCCATTGTGGTGCTTCCTCCTCGGCAGGAGAGAAATAATGTGACACTGTATTCTTCTCTTTGCTCTATAAAATCCGGGGTGCCCGAAATTTTTTCGATTAAAATAACTTGCAAACCTCTTCGGATCATTCAGTGAAACGTCGCCCAACGTGACTGAGATCCTATCTTCCTTCTTTCCAATATTCCTCTTGTGCTCACCGACAAACCTGTTTACTTCCAGTGTCAACTCGCAAACTCTGGGCTCACTAGGATATTTGCTCTTCAAGTATTCGACCAGCAGGTATATAGCGAGCGGCTGCAGCTCTAATGATGTCCCGGAACATCGTCTCTGCTACCCGAGCGAGCAATAGGGGTTGGAGCAGTTCTCTAAAGTGGTAATTGCTGAACTCTCTGAAACTAGGCCAGTTAGTATTCTCATGATAAATGAATGTTCTTCATTCAGTGGTGATATTGGGCGGTCTGTTGATAAAGGCGATTAAAGGGAGTTGGTCTGCCCCAAGATAAACTATGGGTTGTCAGGTGACGTCATATGTCAGACCAAGTGTCACGGTGGTTATGTCTAGCGAACTATTACAAAATTTGCGGAGAGTACTTATAGTGCAATAAACATCCTCATTGGCCGTGCAAAGAAGAGTCGGTTACGACCTTCTAAAGGCGGCCTAATGTTGGGCCCATACCATGGAGTATACATACTTACGAGTATTAAACGGCGGGATGTATTCGTTAAGCAACTCTACCTCGGCAGTTCCACATCGTACACCGTGGATGGAATGAATGGTGCAACAGGAAAGCAAGTTTCCCCACACAGAAAATTATATGTTAGAAATATGTTGGAGCCAAACAAATTTATGTTCGGGCCTGGTTATGTTTGGATCCAAACATAATACGTTTGGGTTGAAACAAATATATATTTGCAACATTTTGAAACATATATATCAATTTGTATTTATTGTTGTCTTATTAGGGCGAATGTCATTATTTATGGAAATTTTTAATTAATTGACCATGTCCTAAGGAGCTTTGTATTGAAAATGTGAATTCTAGCGAAATCCCACACACCCAAGCAATATGCTGCGATCGTTTCGCTGGTGGTTTAATTCAGCTCATCAGACATATGGGATGTGAATGGTGAGAAGACAAAGGCTGAGTTTGATAACTTCTATTTATACAAACATGATTGCAAATTTGCAGATATGAAGTATTTTTGAAGCCTTTTTCTTACCAAATCAACTTAGTGTTCTGTCTAGAATCATTTCTCAATACATACACATGTACAAATCTAAGGGAGTTTTCCTTCATGAATTGTAATGCCTTTAGAAGTTTGATATGATTGTACAAATGATGCATTTCCAAGGATTACAAAAGCAACGACAGGTGTTAAGTGCTGCGTATGGGGTTGCAGTATGCAGCAATATAGTCCCTGTCGTAGTCCAAGACTCCTGAGATAAACGGACTCCCGACATTCATTGCATCTCACCGAAGATTGGGTTTGTGTTCTTCTCTTCAGCAGCTTTACGATTCTTTTTATACCCTCAGCATTTATGCTAACGAGGGTATATGAGGAAAAGTCAAAATTTTTTAGTTTCCATGAAGCCAAGGTTTGCACTATTATAATACGCGAACTATTGTAGTTTACCAGCAACTATGACTATTGCTGGATTAATTTAGATGTTTTTGTACAAAGCTCAAAAATTTAGCAAACAAATATAATTTACGTGGTAGTTACGACCGCGTAAAGGAAAAAACATAGGTAAAAACACGTTGAAGCTAAACAGGGTTTTTACATTGCTATTCGATTTCTGATGAAACCATTCAAACGACGGACATCTGTCCAAAGTAAAAGTAGGAGAATACAAAATGAAGATTACACTTCTAATGTATCACTTTCCAAAATTTCCACTGTATCCAACTTTTATGGATGCTGACATTTTGAAGCCGGATTTCAGGTGTTTTTTGTATTTTTTATGTAACTGGGACGCGCATTCGGATATTTCGAAAAACCAATTATAGGATTAAAGAACTCGCGATTTCGCATAATCTGATATGTATATTGAGTATGTAGCCCACACAGCAGCAGAGTAATCTACTGCCAAAGGCCAAAATTTAGTGCGATATTTTTTCTAAAAAACCTATTTTTTGGGTACAGTATTTACAATATCGTTTTGAGTGTGCTGGTACCCCGCGATATTTTAGTTTTTCGACGATCCGGATCATATGAATCACAGGTCGTAAAAATCCATCTACTAGAACGGCGGAAATGGCTACTGCAAAAATTGAAAAATTTGCGAAAAATGTTTTTGAAAATATCGCGGATTAAATCGCGTTTTCTGTGGATCGTTTCCTTTTCAATGAAGAAACTGGCACATCACTCGAGTTTTTGCGAAAGCAGTGGTTTAAAAAATTTAGTGCCATGGGAGCTTTATCCGATTTATCCCAAAAATAGTATGTGATGCTACATCCACGGTTCTTGATGGATTTTATCGAAATAGGTTTAGATCGATGTATTTTTTCATGGATGATAGTGAAATCGGATGCGCATAAAAAGTGTATGCACTTTGTGCAAATTATAAGCGTTATACAGTTTGTTGCACACTAAACTGCAGATGATGCTACATCTTAGCGGCCAAAGTAAATCCTGGCAAATGTGTACAAATTAAAAGAGAAGAATTCGCTGTGTTGTTAAACCGCATGCGCATCAAGTGATTTTGAGGATTTCGCGATTTACACGCATTTCAAAAAGAACATTACTCGATACAGTTTTATTTCAAGAGTATACCCCATTAAAAGGAACCCAACATTTATTTGAACGATACCCATATCTTCCGCTAGATGTTAGTTTGTATTAGAGAACAGATTAGAATAAAAATTTGATTTTTTGCGTGAAATTTCTCTAAAATAGAAGAATAACTCCGACAAAATTTTCCTACATCTTTTCAACTAACTCACAAAATAAATTTTAATAAATATTTTCTCTTACAAAAATTTTATAAATTTCCTCAATATATCTTTTTGTTTTTGCTATAATATGCAAACCATTAAACGGATTTGTATAGTTTTGGTTTCATTTGAATCATCGCGATGTTAAGATTACGTACATATTTTTTTAAATATTCTTAGGATGCGTAAACAGCTTGAATTTTATTAAAACAAGATGCAAAGTATCAATTTTTTTAACTCTTTCTCAATTTCCGCGAAAACTTAAAACTTTTTCACTAATGTTATTGGGCCTCAGTAATCATATATTACGTAGGGAGCCCCTAATTAAGAGAGTTTCTCAATATAATGATTAGAGTCTTTTAAAGATTTTTTCTTTTTATCAGAATTGAAACCGCCATAACTTTTGCGCGCAACAACCAAAATTAGTATCTCGAACAGATTTAAGAATGGAATTTTTTTCCCAATCTATGTACCAAAAATCTTTCATGTAGCTTAAAAAAAAAATTTTTAATTTTTTTTTTATGGAAAACTAAAAAATTTTGTCCTTTCTTCATATACACTTTCATACGGGCAAGATGTGCCTCATCGAAATAATGGTTTTAGACCCCAAGTATGTTTGGACGAAATATGTTTCAGACAATTTGGAGTTGATTTAGCCATGTCCGATTCGGTCCAAAATTTGGCTTTCGTAATATTTTGTCCAAATTTAGTTTAAGTTCGAAGATAGGTTATATCGGTCCACTCCTTCCGGTACCTCCCCCACAGAAGTTCCAAAAGGTTCGGAAAATTTGTGCGCACGATAACTCTTGAACGAATTAACCGATTTGGTCCATACTTTGCATAGCGAAATTTCTAGCAGACTTAGATGATGTTTCAATATGGACTCAATCGGTCCATCCCTTCGGGTACCTCCCACACAAAATTTCGGCAAAGTTCAGTTTAGGACCTGCTCTCGAATCGCTTTGATTTTTGTTGTAGCAACTTGTTTTCACTGCCCCCCATACGACGGTACAAGTTTCATTAGGGGCAAGTCCATACTTCCTGAGAAAATAGCGTGAAAGGTGCTAAAAAATCCCTATGACGCCGTGTGTAGTGGTTGCAGCGCAAGATAACTCTCGAACGGATCTGCCGATCCGGTCCAAAATGTGGCCTTCGTAATATTTTGTGCAACCTTAGTTTAAGTTCGAAGATAAGCCATATCGGTCCACTCTTTCAGGTTCCTCCCCCACAAAAGTTCAAAAATGATCGGAAAAATTGTTCGTACGATAACTCTTGAAGGGAGTGGCCGAATTGGTCCATACTTTACACATCCTAATATATCTACCAGATATAGTTCAAATATGGACTATATTTGTCCACTCCATCCGGTACCTCCCACACAAAATTTCGGATAAGTTCACTTTAAGACCTGCCATCGAATCACTTTGATTTTTATTGAATCAACTTGAATTTTCTGCCTCAATTAGGACAGCAAAAGTTTTTTCAGGGGCATGTCCATACTTCTTGATGAAACAGCCCGAAGGGTGTAAAACCCTCTATGGCACCATGTAGTGGCTGGAGAGCACGACAACTCTCGAACCAGATACTGATGGACCACCACACTTTGCATGTCGTAGTATTTCTTCCAATATTAGATGAAATTCGAAGGTGGTGCTTGTAGATCCACTCTTTTCGGTACCTCCCCAAAAAATTCGAAAATAATCGCTAAAATGGTATGCGCGATATCTCATAAACAGGGCAAACCGGTTAAGGGTCGGTTCGAGGATCACTTGAAAATTTTTACCTAGTGGTCTTGTTTACAGCTATATCATGTCTTTCGTAGGCAAGTACATACTTCCTGATATAATGGTCCAAAACTTCTGAATTAAATGGTGACCTACTAAAACGACAGGTGGTCGCGATATCCATCGAATGACACCCAAAATAAGACCCACTTCCAAAATGGACTTTTTCGGTCCATTACTTAAGATATCTTCATACGCCAAATTTTTTAAGACCCCCTAAATATAAACGTTTTTAGAAAAAAGTGTTTCAATGTTTAATGGTGCAAAAGCTCTAAAATCTACGATGACACAGTGGCACGAAAGGAATGTCTCCCAATATAAGATCCTATCTCCAAATGAACAATGTGGGTCCATTCCTTCAAGTACCTCCTCCACAAAAAATGTGTATTTTAATCCAAATCCATATTTAGCTAGTATTCGATTCGTCCATTGATGCAAGTTTTAATTCACACACGCTGAGGGTTTATCTCTGTCGGCTAAGCCGACTGATCCTTTTTTACTTGTTATATGACAGTTTTTTGTACCCAAGTAAAAATCTGTACTTGGGTACAAAAAAACACAGGCTGTTTGGAAATAGTAGGTTGCTACTGCGCTCCCACATGATCGGCGCAAGCCTTCGTCTTCGAGCGTGTGAGTCAATTGAGCGTCGTAGTCTTCAGTCATGTTTTGTGTTTGCAGCTTTTCGATCTTCAGTTTCCGTCCTGTGTCAGATGGCAAGGAAGTGGACTGAAGTGATATTCTCTCCTTGAATCGATTTAAAACATCTACACACCAAAGGAGTGTCTTCCGTCAACCACAATATGATTGATCTGGTGTATGCCGATGTGTTGAAACCTGAGCATCTCTCAACCGGTTGGAACAAGAACTGTTTGAAAGAGTTGACTCCCCTAGGTATCTTACTGACTGCAAAAAGAACAGACGCTACTTAATACACTTACACCTTACATCATTCATCTATTCAGTTCTGCTCCCTTGGACAACTTCTGTAGCGATGTTCTCTTGGTGTCAATGTCCTCATAAGTTTGGATCGCGTTCCGAGGTATTTATCTTGATAAGACGTATCTAATTGTCTAATCAATAGAAATACCTCGGAAGGCGATCTAAACTTATGAGGACTTTTCCAACAATGTAAAAATATTCGCTCCTCGCCTACGTCGAAATAGTAAGTCATATACAGATTATTCTGCTATTTGTTGTCTTACAATTCAGCTTCCGTATTGAAACTGTTCGTTATATCGTTTAATCGAGCACGTACCTTTGATGCTGTAATCTGAGTTGAAGTTTGTCCCATGGTTCGATCTTTCCATCTATCACAGCGCAATCAATTTGGTTTCATGCCTAGTCAGGTGAGATTCCATTATTCTGTATATAAAGTTCTATAAACGACTCTCGACGTTTTGTACATCATAAAACATATTCCAGTTTAAGGACTTCCATTAGATCGTTTTGAAATTTTTACCGTCGGTTTGGATACTTCCTCAGATTCGGCAATGACAATAAGACAACTAACCCTATAGATACCAACTAATTTGGCTATAGTGCACCATAAATCTCGAAAGAAGAAAACAAGTGGTATTTTCCAACATTTTAAAACTACAATAGTTACTTCAAACCATTCCTACACATGTCATAGATAGATTTATAAACAAATGGTTTATCCCACAACATCAAAAATACACATGCGTCTTGACTCTATCACTTCATTGAAAATCAAATCACATACGCTTAACAATACAGTTTATACACATTCACCATCACAATAACTTCAATATTTTAATAAATTCAATTCATCAATGGCCTTCCGATGCCGTACAATGAAGAAGCCACCAATTTACAACGAACAATAGACATAACTTTAGCAGACAATGTAGGTCCTTTTCAAATCGAAATTCCTTAGACACGTAACAAAATTATTGGTCCCTTATTGATTTCCTCCGGCAGCCATCGTAATGTATGTGATTTGCTAAAATCGTTATTTTGCTCAATTGCAAAATTCTGCTACAGACATTGCGGCAGGCAGTCAAACAGGTAGGCCATGAAGCCAAAGATGTGCCAGCTGAATTATGAATTCAAGAAACGTAAAACTAACATCCTTTTCTTAAAACTGAAAATTGTTATCACAAATTGTGAATTATTCAAAACATATGAATGACGGTAACAGGGACTGCGACGACGACGATGTCAGTTGGTATGATTTATAAGTACGTGTCATATTGAGGTGGTTAAATATGTTTTGTATTTTTCATTGACTTTTACAAAGTCAAATAAAGCAGCACTGTTTTTTCATTTATGCGTTGTTGTTGTTTGAATATTTTCTTTTAATATCCATTTACAAAATCTCTGCCAAAGTAATTTTGATTTCACTTTACATCCATTAACGCTTGTAAATGTTTAATAATGTATTTACAATATGTGAAAAAGTATAAACATATTTTTTGTTGTTTTGTTAGAGTTCGTTTCAGGCCATGGCTACTATTTCTAGCTCTTCCCCATTTGTCCTATTTTTTGGGGTCTTTAATACGAAAAAAATAAAAACAAAAAATTATATGTAAAAAATAATTTATATTTGGGTTTCTTTTTATGTTGATATTAAAAATATTCTGTTGTTGTTGTTATTTCATAAAAAATTCATAGTGACTAATAGCCCGGTCATACGTGTTTTATGTGAAGTTTATTGTAAAGGCAGAATGACAATTTGAAGAAAAATAGTTACGTACATGTTTTTATTTTATGAACAATTCTCATAAAATTTAAGGAATTTTAGCATCAAAATTGACATTAAAACGGACTAAAGTAAAATAGTTCTATGTAATAGGCCATAAAAGCGATGCTTTTAAGTTAGTGAGTACCACTATTGCCAAATTCCATATTTATACCCTACACCACTATGTGGGGAGGGTATTATAAGTTGGTTTTGGCCAAAAAGTTTGTAACGCATCGAAATAATGGTCGTAGACCCATACTTATATATACCAACATGAATGTCTCGACGAGCTGAGTCGATCTGGCTATGTGTGTCCGTCCGTCAGTCCGTCCGTCCGTCCGTCTGTCCATCTAAACCTTGTAATCACGCTACAGGTCGCAATTTTGATCGGATCGTCAGGAAATTTTAAATGTTGATAGGGGTCCCGGAGGGGAAGAAGCCTATTGATTTTGGTGATGGTCGGATAATATTTAGGGGTCGGAATGGGCAAAACACTTATGTGGATAAAAAGACAACGTTTTTTCCAAAACGAATATCTCAGCTTCTATACGGGGTATACCAAAAGCAAAACCTGACAATAAAAGTAGAAAATATCACCTTTCTAATGATGTAAAGTAGGTTCTCGTTGGTGATCAAACAACGAAGATATCACAATAGTCGCAAATAAAAACCAAATTTTCATTTTTGCGATTTTAATTATAATGACGAATATCACAGCTTTGGTTGGGGACTTTCAAAAAGCAAAGCCTGGCTATGAAAGAAGAAGATCTCATCTTTACAATGGTGTAAACTAGGTCGGCGTAGGTGACCAAATAACGGAGATATCGCAATAGTCGGTAATACATCCCATTTTTCCACTTTTTTGGAAATCACGCTACAGGTCTCAATTTTGATCGGATCGTCACGAAATTTTGAGGGTTAATGGGGGTCACACAGATGAAGAAGTCTATTGATTTTGGTGATGGTCGGATAATATTTAGTGATCGTAATGGGCAAAAAACTTATGTGGAGAAAAAGACAACGTTTTTTTCCTAAGCAAATATCTCAAACTTATTTGGAAAAAAGGTCCACATTTTATTTCAAAGCGAATATCTCTGCTTCTAAAAGGGGTATATCAAAAGCAAAACCTGCTGATGAAAGTAGAAAATATCACCTTTGCAACGATGTTACGTAGGTTGTCGTAGGTGGTCAAACAACGAAGATATCGCAAAAGCCGCTAATAGAACACAACTTTTCATTTTTGCGATTTTAATAATAATGACGAATATCAAAGCTTTGGTTCCGCACCTTCCAAAAGCAAAGTCTGACAATGAAGGTAAAAAATCCCATCATTACAATAATGTAAAGCAGGTTGGCGTAGGTATCCAAATAACGGAGATATCGCAATAGTCGGTAATACATCAGATTTGTACAGAGCACGGGATAAGGTCACTTATATATACTGTTGAAGGCATTGCTTACCACCCAGAAAAAGCTTGGAAACCACCTGAGTCGAATAACCCATTACAATGTAATGTTGCGATAGTTTTAAAAAAGCAAAACCTTATATACATTAGGGCAAGTATCCATCAACGATAGATGGGGTGTTGCCTCCGATTGCGGCATACACACTTTACCTGTGCAACTGCATCAGTAAGAATTCTATGCTAGACTGCTTGATAGACTTTTTAAGCCGTTTGTATCTTTAAACATCTTTCTCTAGATCATGAAGATCTCTCCTGGCATGCATGGCGATACCCCTAGACCGTACTTCATCGACAACATCTTATTGAGCTGATGCACCACTCTTCCCCTTTGTATGAATATTTTTACTGGTGTCATGAGGAGACACACAGTTGCAGTCCTCAGGACAACATTTTGGTGAACTGCGTAGAGCTAACATTTGCATAAACTGGCAATGCACTGCTTACCATAGACCGGACTATTGCTTTATATGATGTCAACAATGATTCTTTCTCGTCGCCCTAAGTGCTGCTGACCCGAATCTGGAAGACCTTGTTCTTAGTTCTGATCTCGACGCAAGTGGCTTGAGCGGACGGACGTTACAACCTATATCTTGTGTAGTTAGTGGTCTGAATCAAAACACCATCAACCAATATGTTAAGGAGAAGCTTAATATCTGCCGCCCAGGTGATAGATGGTGTATCAGTAGATTTAGGGGAGGATATTTTCATATTCCGAATTTTGTGTGGTAGGTACCGAAGGAGTGGGCAGATATAGTCCATATTCCAATCTGATACTGGATGAAATAATACTATGTGCAAAGTCTGCACCAATCAGAAACTCCCTGCGAGAATTATCTTGCGAATTTGGCAATTCGGTTGGTGCCGTCAGGGTTTCTTGGAGCTTTTAGGCCAATAACTCGGGAAGTATGAACTTGTCTCCGAAAAAAATTGTACCGTCGTAAAAAGTACTGCAGGGACAACCTACTGAAAGAAAATTCAAAACGATCCGAGAGGAGTTATTAAACTTCACTTTATCCGAATTTTGTGTGGGAAGTACCGAAAGAGTGGACCGAACCCGATTTATATCTGCAAGGAATAATAAGATGTGCAAAGTTTGGACCAAATCGATTGCTCCCTTCGAGAGTTATCGTTCAAACCGTTTTACAGAAAAAATTTGATTTTTTTTAAGGAGGTATCCGAAGGTTTGGACCGATATGGTCCATCTTCGAACTTAAACTAAGTTTGGATAAAATATTACGATACCCATTGGTTTCGAATCGGTTGATCCGTTCGAGAGTTATCGTGCGCACCAGCCAGCCAGACAGACGGACTGACATGGCTAAATCGACTCCAAATTGTCTGAAACAAATTTCGTCCAAACATAGTTGGGGTCTAAAACCGTTATTTCGAATGAGACAAATTTTTTAGCCTAAAGGCTGAGGGTATAAAAAAGCAGGAATGATGAATTGCCGGGGCGCTGAACAACAACGACATATGAGCCTAAGCTGCTTAGGATGTGCACAAATGCCATACATCCATTACATCTCACCGATGTTGACATGTGCTGGATGCGGATGTGGCAAAGAGAAAGTATTTAGAAACATATTTAGCTTAAAGCAGGCATTCCGGGATATAATAGCGCTCCAATGTGAGCACAAACATATAAGTATTCTTACAGGGAAAACTCCCTTCTTTTACTCATTACCAAATAATGAGTTACGGTAACACGGGTGTGTGTGTCCCTGATTACAAAACCGGATGTTGGGAATTCAACGCTACCAATCATGTAAGTGTTCGTAAGGGTAGCACTGTGGGTAGTGTAACGGCAAAAATCGGAGCCCCTGAATTTTTCCACCACCTTTGCTGATTTGAATTTGATTTGTTTTGTTTATATCCATCCGAATTAATAAAGGTATTTATTTTAATTTAAAACCATCAGTCTCTGTCAATATCCCGTTAGCCTCACGTGAGTTTAACTCAGCCATTGGTTGAGATAAACAACAACTCCCATAAAGGGAGTTGCTGAGAGAGAGTCAAATTAGATCAAAACAAGATCCCGTTATTCCTATGGGAAACACGTGGTCTAAGACCATATAAAAGGTGGACGGCGGATTTTCAAATTGGGTCAGTCAGTGCGAGACCTTCAGTGAGCGAACATCGACCCGCGGCAACTTCGGCGAAGTGAAATCGAAAGGCCTGTAAGCATCCATGTCTCAGTAGATGTGACGTGGAGTACTTATCTAGGTCTCTCCCACGTAGTTAAGAGTACTTATCCAGTTATCTCCCACGTTGTTAAGAGTACCTATCCAGGTCTCTCCCACGTGGATAAGAATATTTATCCTGGTCTCACAAGCCCACGGTCCCGTATCCTGTCACCCAGCCCTAGTACTTATCCTATTCTCGGAGGAACACTCCCAAACTGAGTGAAGATACCACGGTTGTTACGGACGGACATCCTACTCATATAGATACTAGTCTCTTGCCAAAAGCATTATCATTATAATCTTTAGCCTATGAACCTCTTCATCTTAGTCAATAAAGGAACTTGAAATATTCAACCAAAATCACACCTTCCTCGCTTTTTCTGTCTCTATACAATATAAATTTCTGTACGATCCTTGGCCCCCGCGAGCATTCTCGTGCATAAGGGGAAAACCTGTCGTTACAGTAGTGTGTTTAGCAAGAAATCCGTAGTTCGGATGTTCAATTCCGGCAAAATAAAAATGTGGAGTGTGGTGAAAGTGGACATAAATTTACCTCAGCAGTTCCAAAAATAGATGATACGAGTCTGTCTGGTTTCATTCGGTACGAAATGCAACCGATTTGGTACGAAATTTGGTCTTCCTAATATTTTGTTAAAACTTAGTTTAAGTTCGAAGATAGCCGTATGGCTCCACTCCTTCGGGTGCCAATATACACAACAACACACAACATTTCGCAAAAATGAAGTGTAACAGCTACTCTCGAATCGCTCTGCATTTTGTTTCAAGAACTTGTATTCGCTGCCCTCATTTTTTCAGTGGCAAGTTCATACATCTTGAGAAAATGACCGAAAGTAGTAAAAACCCCTACGGAACCCCTCGAACGGATTCGGTCCAAAATTTTTTCTTCGTAATATATGGTCTAAACTTTTTTTAAGTTCGAACATGAACCACATCGGTTCACTACTTCAGGTACCAACCACACAAAAGTCCTATAATAGCAGTTTAGGATCTGTTCGAAGATTCTTTGGTAATGTGTAACGATGTTACAACTGAAATGACAGGAAGGCTTTCTATCGAAAAGAAATGACCCCCAATATACGAGTATATCCCCTTTCAAAACGGACTATGCCAATTTATTCCTTCAGGTACCTCCTCAGCAACACTATTGGGATTTAATCCAAATATATTTTTCTTGGCAAATTTAAATGTACATCCTAAAAGGAACAGAATATCTTAAAACCTAAATACATAATTTGGTTGCGTTGCCGCTATTCCATTGTCAACAAATGAAAGTTTTAATTCACGCAGGCTGAAGGTATATCTGATACTTGTTTACTTCCCAGTACTCATTGGTAGTCGTAACTACTTACAAAACCCTATACTAACCCATTATTTTAAAAAGGCATGTCGCATTAAATAGCTTGTTATTGTACTACCATTAGAATAACTAGTTATTCTATGGCCGCCATAAATTGAAAAATCAGCTAAGAAACATTTGTTCTAGGTTTAGAACAGCTGAGGTAGAATTTGTTTTCAATTTCAACACACTTCTTATTTTTTTTGATTTTTTTTTTTCGCTGTCTGCTGGATTCGGTCATGCCGAACAATCTACAGACTAGGCACGCGTACGAACATTTAGGGTTGTTTAAACGCTTACATGTACACCACAAACTTTTCGTTGAAGACACAACCCTCTGATTTGTAGTCGGACACACACGCTTTGTGTTACCGAACTCATAACTTAATAAAGAATAATATAAGTACTTATTTCTTTAATATTACTTTGGGTTGTATTCTCTATTTGTTTGTGTATTCTTATTTATTGAAGTTTAGAGGCAACAGGATAACTGCTTATATAGGGGGACATGCTCTTCTTAAAATAATGGGTTAGATGGTTGAATTGTAAGAAGTTACGGATATAAAGAAGTGATATATATATTTCTGATCACTGTGGTTATGTTTACTGGTTCCAGGATGATCATGCTAAGTATTCTTAAAAACATCACGTTGTTTGGCCACAGTGTACTTGAAAATATTTCTGAGTCATTCGTGCTTATTCGTACTGTTCCATTGAACATATTCTTTAAAGTCCACTTTTGTACAGCCTGCTTGAAACATGGCCTTGTATAAGTCCGGAAAATAGATGAATGGAAACAGTATGACTCAATTTAATTTATTTAAACAATTTCCTGAATCCTCTTCCTCATTTCACTTACCAGGCCAACCTCGTATTAATATTCTGATAACTGATAAAAACTCGATATAAATATATGAGTTTACATTAAATGGTTTATTGTAATTGGTTTGTTTTCGTTTGTTGTTTTCATATTCATTTTTTATTTCCATTTCATTTTTTTATCGAAGAAATTTCTTCTTGCGTGACATTCAAGCATAGAAAAAATGAAGATAAGGCATAGTCCGGTCAAAATAGACATGCGTATAAGGGGGAAATAGCAAAAATTCCCACAAAGCTGAATTTTGGTGGAGAGCTAGGGTTAGCCATTAGAAGCAACGTCCTAAAAGTCCCCATCGATCCCATGTGTGCAAAACAAGTTATTCGGGGTCAAAGGTCATTTTTGGAGGCATTATTCAGTTCTTTTAATTTTTCTCAAAAACGGTAAGACTTAGCAAAAGCCGGCTAAAGTAAAAGTTGTAGATTCAATAATTGTCTACAAGAGTGGTCTTTATGATACATAAAAAATACTTACCATTTTCGAGATATCGCGATCTAAAGGTCAAATAAAAAATTAGCCGCGTAAGTACATTATGAGGCGAACCGGTTAAAGTAACGACACTATGTGGTAGATACTTCCGTAAGCTTTCAGACGATATCCACTTTGCAGGAATCGGATCAGTAGATCCGGGTCTAACCCGGTTTTTAAATTTGGCCTTTTGGGGCGAATAACCGGCGAACCGGATCCGCAACCGTTGAAAATTATACATTTCCGTAATCAGCGCAACAAACCTTACCTTCGGACAAAACTTGAAAAAAAATCGGAGAGTTTTCGTTGGGGTCGTTCCCTTTGGGCTTTCGATTACACATGTGGGTTAAATGGGCTATTTTTGCATAAAATGACTCTAACATTGAATAACTCTACTAAACAAGCTCCGATTTTGTTGGAATTTTTTTTAGAAGATAGCTATAATCTCGCTCTTCAAGAAAATATATATATTTTTGGGGGACAGACCCGATTACTTCGCTTATTTAAGCCGGTTCGTCTGAATATGTGCATACTTCCCTTATAAGTGCATAAAAATCATGTGTTTTTTAGAACAGCTATATCTCAAGAATGGTTCCTTGTAGGAAAAAAATTATAAAGGTCAAACTTATAGATAATTTTTCTGTCTACAATATTTACTTTAATCACTTTTTGATTAGATCAACCGTTTTCAAAAAATAAATCCGAAAACCAAAAAACCCTTAAAATTTGACCTTTGACCCCGAATAATTTTTTTTGCACACATGGGATCGATGGGGACTTTTAGGACGTTGCTTCTAATGGCAAACTCTAGCTCTCCACCAAAATTCAGCTTTGTGGGAATTTTTGCTATTTCAATGTCTATTTTGACCGGACTAGCAGCCCAGCTAGCAGTTAATAGGGTTTTATGCGTTTGTCTATATTTCATGTCTTGTTTGGTTAAAAACTAATAATATATTTACATTGATACAAAACGAAGAGTTTTAGTAACTACGAGTATGAATATAGAAATGCGCATGCAGAGTCGAACACGGTTATGAAGGACAGGAAGGATAGGTTAGTTGTGGATTTGATTATTATCATTTCTGTATTTTAATGTAGTGTTTTTTGAAAAGCTTTTAATGTATTTTCCCTATTTCCGTTAAACTTTTTTCTTCATATGTGTATTGGTATGGGAAGCGTGAGATTTGTAGGTGTCATGGCATTTATGAATGACTGACTTAGCGTCCCATGTCCGCTAATGGAAATAATGGTCTTTGTTGTTTCTAGAGATTACTCTTTCGCTCATTTATTTCATTATTATTATTTTTCAAAAAAATGGAACCACTTTTTATCGACGATTCCAAAAAGAGATCATTTTTTCATTGTTATTATTTGCAATTGTAATTTGAACTAAAAATAAAATAGTCTTAACTAAAAAACTACATTTACTACGCAATTGATGTAATCAATATAGTTTCCATTTTATTTATTTCCAACTTAGAACGACACAATAAAACTTGCCCCCAATACACAATATATGAACATGTCACCTGTCAAATGTTCAAATTCACTCAGTCACGGATGAACAATTACTGATCGAAGATTAAAGCCAAATGGAAATGGAAAATGTTAATTGGAAACATTTACCAAACATTTCAGGATGAGTGGGGGATGGATGCATGTTTCGTGTATCGCAGGACATTGAGGTGATATTAAGACGTAAATCTGTTGTTATTTGAAATAATAATAACTGTATCGATTTTAAGCCCCGATGGCATGAACATCTAAAGTTAAATAGTCAACATTTTGACAAAGACCAAAAGACAATAAAAGGATTAATTCATGCGACGGACGACATTACAGGATAATGTTACATTTCAACTAATATGTGATTCAATTGATAAGCGGGTGTATCTGTGCTTCTCATACCTGAATGTCTGGTATTTATTTTTAGTGGGCGTTTGATTACGTTAATATTTATTTAGCTGAAAGCCATATAATTTTGTTTATTTGTGGCAGTTAATATTATACAATATTTTTGTAGGTATGGTTCGTGAAGCGCCGTTAATTTTAAATAAACAGGAGGCGAAACCCAGTTGGTAACCCCTTGACGAACCTTTTTCAATATGTCACTAGCTGTATTACAATTTTTGTTGTAATTCAGGTTAATTATTAGAGGGCGCAGTCGTATTTGGCGCTTTTCCGTAAAAAATCATTTGAAAATATTCATAACACTGTGCAACAAGGTTTCTGTGCGGTGGAAAATTCCTTCTGGAGATGAAAGCCCTTAGTGAGTATATTAAGAACCTAAAAGGAAATTTTCCCCATAGGTCAAGTTTCTGAGATATCGAGCGATGAATTTTTTGAATTTTCGCCTATGATGCTTGAGAAAATAGCTTTATATCTCTGTTTGCCGTTATTGTAGCTGCGTTTTGAGATTACATGTCTTCAGTCAAATCGAATGACGAATCTTTTTGTAGAACATTTCATTCTTCTAACTCAATTCCTTTTATGTCCTTTTCGTCCTTTCTTTCTTGAACCGTAGTAAAAGTACCACAAGATGAGATTTTACAGCATCCAAATATTCCAAAAAAATATTGCTCAGAAAATTTTAGGTACGGTTCTCATTGACAACTAGTCGATATTGTCATGTTTTCATTGTCCTTTTTGACATTTACCCGGTTTTTGTTCAGAAAAAAACTATGTTTTGTTTTTCTTTATATTCGTTATTTGTTATGTATTGGTAGGTAGACATACCCATTGGTTATCGCTTATATTGACATCTGAGATGTATCTGAAATATGTACCATATCAGTTTATCAAGAATGTATGCATCACGCCTCAGAAGTTTGACCTATGGCATAACTGTCCTTCCGAGTTCATAATATTAACTTCATCGACTTTCATCGGCAAAAAGAATATTTCGCCCACTAAGCTTTGATCTTCATATTTACGCGCAGTGATATTTTTCCTTAAAAACGGTTCAAGAATACGGGTTTTTTGTTTTAGCACCGAACTCAGGTAAGATGCTGTAAAAAAATTTATTTTCCTTGATTGGCAATCTTATTAGATTTCTAATGGTATACATATAAGCTTAATCGGTTACTTAAAATCGGTACAAAATCCGGGTTTTATATCGCTATATCAGGTTCAAAATATTAGATAACCGGATCTATTCTCCAAGAAAATTTGTCAATAACGTGTTCAGCATATCGGGAGCTATATATGGTACATATTTCAGATACATCCCAGATGTCAATATAAGCGATAACCAATGGGTATGTCTCCCTACCAATACATAACAAATAACGAATATACAGAAAAACAAAACATAGGTTTTTTCTGAACAAAAACCCGGTAAATGTCAAAAAGAACAATGAAAACGTGACAATATCGATTAGTTGTCAATGAGAACCGTACCTAAAATTCTCTGAGCAATATTTTTGTGGAATATTTGGATGCTGTAAAATCTCATCTTGTGGTACTTTTACTACGGTTCAAGAAAGAAAAGACGAAAAGGACATGAAAGGAATTGAGTTAGAAGAATGAAATGTTCTACAAAAAGATTCGTCATTCGATTTGACTGAAGACATGTAATCTCAAAACGCAGCTACAATAACGGCAAACAGAGATATAAAGCTATTTTCTCAAGCATCATAAGCGAAAACTCAAAAATTCATCGCGCTATATCTCAGAAACTTGACCTATGGGGAAAATTTCCTTTTAGGTTCTTAATATACTCACTAAGGGCTTTCATCTCCAGAAGGAATTTTCCACCGCACAGACCTTGAGTTCCAATTTGTGTCACAGTATAATTCAAAATATTTTGAATTTGAAAATTGTAAAATAATAAGTGTTTTTAATTTACGTCTTCGTTTTCCTCCATTTGTTGTTGTATCTTTTTTCTTTTTCTCCCAGCTTTTCTTGTTGGAAAATTTGTCAAATTAGTTTGAAGCAAAACAACTATTCTACCCTAAGCCTTATGTCTAAGGACAAATTTAGTTGCAAACAGTGCGTTCGACAACTCTCGAACTCAATATGGCGCATACAAAAATTTGTCCAATAACTATTCTCGGATCATTTAAAAATAGTCTTGGATAATTTAGATGTTTATATATCTGGATCATTATGCCCTCACTATCAAGAAATATTTGATTGATATGATCTACATAGAAATTATCGCAAGGGTATTCTCGAGAAGATAATAAGGGGCAGAACGACCCCGACCACATGGGACTGGAACTGAAAGTAACTCTGTTATCAGATCCAACCAGTGGTCCCATTTCTGGTACCGCAGCTGAAGCAGAGAATTGGTTAAACAACTCTCCACGTCGTCCCAGATCTTTTACGATGCTGTCGGGGGCACTTTAATACATAAATAGATTGTCGTTCGCCAGCTCCAGAGAAGAAAAGGACTCACTTCCAGCAGTAACAAAGCTACTACCATGTAATTGTAGTGATTAGACTATTCACTGGTGCCTAACTTATCACGCACTGGACTACTTCTGATTGTGTGGCCGAAGCCTTTGGTGAAAGTAGACGACATCCACCTACAAAGAGGGAAGTGACAATATCGAATCGAATGCCGGCTACGCAACCAAAATCCTTACCCAAATATTTATGTATGTAGGACGTTTTCAGATTTTGTGACTCACTTTGGATGTATGAACTTGCCGACAAAAAATATATTTGGATTGAGGCACAACAGGTTCACAAGGAGTAGCATTGGTATAATTTCCCAAATCATCTTCGAATGGAAATGTTGAAAATTTTTTTAATTTTTGCGGGGAGAAGAACGAAATGGAAAATTTTTGAAGTTACACTACATTTAGACAAAACATTCGGAGATTCTAAGTTTGAACAAAATCGTTTGCTCCGTTCAAAAGTTATAGCGCATACCAATTTAGTGAGATTTTTCTAAATTTTGGGGGGAGGTACCGGAAAGTGAGGACCTATAGTTCTCATCTTCGACTTAAACTAAGTTAGGTTCGAAGATGGGACATATCGGTAAGCTCCTTCGGGTACCTACCCCGCAGTTTGAATACTCGTCTCGGACCTATTTGAAATTGTTGCAGAAGGCTGTTTTCACAGTCCCTATTACAGCGGTACAATTTTTTCCGAAGTAAGTCCATACTTCCCCAGATAATCGGCCAAATGGTCCAAACAACCCTGCCGGCACATACATACTAAAAAGGCTAGTAAGTAAGATAACTCTCAAACTTTTTCAGAAATTTATTCCAAACTTAGTTTAACGTAATATAATATTTTGAGTTCTATATGAAGTAGAAGTGTTCATAAAAAAACATTTTAGTACGAGGGCTAATCGAAAAGTTGTGAGCCTAACAATGAAAACGCTAATATTTACCACCAAAAATAGACTTACTGTTTTCTTAAGTAGTATGCGTCATGACTTACACTCTTTTTCATGCTCATACACATAGCTTCATGATTTATTGCCCCCATCAACACGGGATCCAACAAAAACGTACATTTTTCCGGGCATGTTAGCTGGTGGAAGAAATTCCAAGGGATGCCTCTATCTCAAGGTATATAACATGACGATCTGCATTATCCGTTCACGCACGACTTAATTTTTTTTGACACAACGGCCGTGTTTGATCGACCTCACGACCTTGGTTTTTTAGCGAGTGAAAACCACGATTGAATTCATTAAACCGGTTTTTCATTGTGCTATATGATGGCCCTTTTCGACATACAAAGATTTAATTTGATCGATGCACCTTGCTGCGATTATCCACGCAGAAAAATGTGATAAATAACACTATGCAACACTGAAAATGCAAACAACTTCTAGCATGCATTTTTTGAAAGTACATATTTAGACTACAAAAAGCCTAGTAGGGTTTTGTCCTGTCAGATCCAGTTCGGATTTTATGACGTCATCTAAACCGGGCAAAAACTACAGTTTTTTGCATTTAACGGCCCTTTATCTCAGAAACGATTGGATTTGGCCTTGCTGTCTTTAGCAATATTATAGCCCTGAACTAGTAGAACTTATCTTTTCAAAAAATCATATAAGAAAAACTCCATCTAGGGCACCAAAATCTATAAAATATAGACAATTTTACATAATTGCTGAAATTCTGGTCAGTATCGGCTAAACTATTGGGAGTTGAACCAAGTAATCTTTTGCAAAAATCTTCCAAATAAACGTTTCAACATTTCTTTAAAACATTCTGAAACTCTAAAATGCTTACTTCATGTTGTTTCAGCGGTATTTTGCATCATATCTTTTACAACACGTATTTCAAACACAGTTCACACCAACAGTTTATTCTCGCATTTCGGATTTCACTACATTATTGACATTTTTATTAAATTGTCGTTGAAAAATGTACTAAAAACAACGGGATAGAGGCATTTTACAACAATGACATGTTCTGAAGAGTTGTGTATTACCTTCTAGGGAATATTTTTCCAAAAGAAAATATTCAGAAAAAATTAACGGTTTTGGAGATACGGTGCTAAATGTATAAAAATTGTGGAATTTTGCATATATTTTGAAATTTGAGGCAATAAATATAGTTTTTCGAGTTCATTATTTCTCCAAATATTTTATTCTTGTCCTTATCTACAAATTTGCTTCATAGGTCACAAGAAGATTTGCATTGTTTTCAGAGATATAACCCCGAAGTTCTTTAAAACCTCAATATTTAACCATGTTTAGATGGGGCCATAAAATCCGAGCTGGATCTGGCACAACAAAACTCAACTAGGGTTTCTTGTCGTTTGGGTCTGTACTTTCAAAAAATCCTCAGTTCGAATTGTTTGCACAAGATCACCTTAAAAATGTTGCACAGTGTAATCGGTCGAAAATGTTCACAAGTACATTTCATTTATATACCCTTCACCACACTGCACAGTGGTCCCACTTGTATGGGAAGGACGACAAAATATTTCTAATCGTCAGATCGATCAGATTTTGTTCATATAATGCTTAAAATAAGTAAAAATACTTTAGCCAGGAAATCATCAATATGGGCCCAGTTTTTCCTAGAGTCCGCATATTGCGGTACCACCCTATTTCAGGTATTTTGAAGCTTTTATCTAATTTGGTATTTGGGGTTCCCAGTAGTCAGAAACGTTCTGCGCCAAAAATTGTGGTCATAGGTTCAGGTTTGGTATAACACAAATATAACGGTACCTACCGATTTCAGGAATTTTAACATTTTTATCTACATTTTGTAACGTGATCGTTACATTTATTTCTTTTCCTTAAAAATATTTTATTTTTTGGTTAACCCACCTCATTATATGCCCCACCTTAATGTGCATATTTCTACGAGTCCCGCTATCTATGACTTTACCATTGGTCAATACATACTCTGCAATTTTCATAAAATACCCTCAGTCAAAACATTCCTTGTAATGGAATTATTTAACTTCAGTGGATATAAATTATGATTATTTCTAAAGTGTGGGAAAGTAATTCATTTACAAGAAAATTCCATTGTACTCTACTATGACAAACAGTTTTAATCTCTTCCCATGACTTATTGATATGTCTTATTTCCAGGGATAACGTTCTGCGCCATGTATTTCTGCCAGAGTTCGAAAATAAACAGTACACTAACATAGTGTACCGCTCCGAGAACAGTATCACTAAAATATTTTTAGCGTTAGTGTTCCGAAACACAAACACTAAAAAATATTTTAGTGATACTGATCCGGAGCACAACGATAAACGTAGTGTTCCACATTTTGGTACACTAAAAACGTTGGGTACCGCAGTCGGAACACTAAAAATCGTAGTGCTCCGCAGTCGGAGCACTAAAAATCGTAGTGCTCCGCAGTCGGAACACTAAAAATCGTAGTGCTCCGCAGTCGGAACACTAAAAATCGTAGTGCTCCGCAGTCGGAGCACAAAAAAATAACGAGTTTATTATGATTTGCGAGAAAAATTAAATATTTATAATTTCTGAGATAAGTACAAATTAAGACATAAAAACTCAGATACACCTCTTAAATCCACGTATGTATACATATTAATTAATTACGTTGGGATCTTAAGTAGAAAACATGAAAAACATTGATGCGGTTATTGTACATTGGCGCAATACAAATTGTAGTGTTCTGACTGTGGATACATGAGTTTATTATGATTTGTGAGGAAAATTAAATATTTTATAATTTTTTTTTTTAATAAATACAAATTAAAAAATAAAATTTAATAGAACACGTGAAAAACGCCTGATTTGATTTTTGGACAATGGATCAATAAAAATCGTAGTGTTCGGTTGCGGAGCACTAAAAATCGTAGTGTTCAGACTGCCGGATCACCAAAAATCGTAGTGTTCCGACTGCCGGATCACTAAAAATTTTAGTGTTCCGACTGCCGGATCTCTAAAAATCGAAACAATGGAACAATAAATCGTAGTGTTCGGCTGCGGAGTACTAAAACTCGTAGTGTTCCGACTGCCGGATCACTAAAAATCGTAGTGTCTGACTGCCGGATCACTAAAAATTGTAGTGTTCCGACTGCCGGATCTCTAAAAAACCAAAGAATGGAACAATAAAAATCGTAGTGTTTATACCCTTCACCACTATGTGGGGAGGGTATTATAAGTTGGTTTTGGCAAAAAAGTTTGTAACGCATCGAAATAATGGTCGTAGACCCATACTTATATATACCAAAATGAATGTCTCGACGAGCTGAGTCGATCTGGCTATGTGAGTCCGTCCGTCAGTCCGTTCGTCCGTCCGTCTGTCCATCTAAACCTTGTAATCACGCAATTTTGATCGGATCGTCACCAAATTTTTGGTGTTGATGAGGGTCCCGGAGGGGAAGAAGCCTATTGATTTTGGTGATGGTCGGATAATATTTAGTGGTCGGAAAGGGCAAAAAACTTAGGTGGATAAAAAGACAACGTTTTTTTCCAAAGCGAATATCTCAGCTTCTATATGGGGTATACCAAAAGCAAAACCTGACAATGAAAGTAGAAAATATCAACTTTCTAATGATGTAAAGTTGGTGCTCGTAGATGATCAAACAACGAAGATATCACAATAGTAGCAAATAAAACCCCAATTTTAATTTTTGCGATTTTAATTATATTGACGAATATCACAGCTTTGGTTGCAAATTTTCCAAAAGCAAATTTTCCATGAAAGTAGAAGATCCCGTCTTTACAATGATGCAAACTAGGTCGGCGTAGGTAACCAAATAACGGAGATATCGCAATAGTCGGTAATACATCCCATTTTTCTATTTTTTTGAAAATCACGCTAGAGGTCGCAATTTTGATCGGATCGTCACGAATATTTGAGGGTTAATGGGGGTCTCAAAGATGAAGAAGCCTATTGATTTTGGTGATGGTCCGATAATATTTAGGTGTCGGAATGGGCAAACACTTATTTGGAGAAAAGTCAACATTTTATTTCAAAGCCAATATCTCTGTTTCTTTAAGAGATATATCAAAAGAAAAACCTTGCCAGGAAAGTAGAAAAAATCACCTTTACAACGATGTAAAGTAGGTTGTCGTAGGTGGTCAAATAGCAGAGATATGGCAATAGTCGATAATGCATCCCATTTTCCGAGTTTTTTTGTAATCACGCTACAGGTCGCAATTTTGATCGGATCGTCACGAAATTTTGGGGGTTAATGGGGGTCCCAAAGGGAAAGAAGCCTATTGATTTTGATGATGGTCGGATAATATTCAGGGGTCGGAATGGACAAACACTTATTTAGAGAAAGGTCAACGTTTTATTTCAAAGCCAATATATCTGTTTCTTTAAGAGGTATATAAAAAGCAAAACATGGCAAGAAAAGTAGAAAATATCACCTTTTCAGCGATGTAAATTAGGTTGTCGTAGGTGGTCAAATAGCAGAGATATAACAATAGTCGATAATGCATCCCATTTTCCGATTATTTTGTAATCACGCCACAGGTTGCAATTTTGATCGGATCGTCACGAAATTTTAGGGGTTAATGGGGGTCTCACAGAGGAAGAAGCCTACTGATTTTAATGATGGTCGGATAATATTTAGGGGTCAGAATGGGCAAAAACTCATTTGGAGACAAATTCAAAGTTTTATTCTTTGTGAATATATTGGCTTTTAGCAGGGGTATTCCAACGGCAAAACCTGTCAATTGAAGAAGAAAATATTACCTTTACATTGGCGTAAAGCAGGTTGGCGAAGGTGGTCAAACAAGGGAGATACCACAATAGTCGGTAATTCATCCAATTCTTCCATTTTTTGCAATCAAGCTACAGGTCGTAATTTTGATCGGATGGTCACGAAAGTTTGATTGCTTATGGGGGTCCCAGAGAGAAAGAGGCATATTATTTTTGGTGGTAGTCGGATTATATTCCCTAAAAGAAATGTTTACCAGTGAAACCCTTATGCACAGGGGTAGTGGTGTAGGGTATCACATGGTCGGCCCCGTCCCGACTATAGCCTTTGCTCACTTGTTTTATAATGGCTAAAGCCAACGAATTAAAGTACGAGTTGCTTGACCACCCACCTTATTCTCCTGATTTAGCTCGAAGTGTCGTTTACTTGTTCCCAAATTTAAAAAAATTCATAGCTGGCAAGCGTTTTACCTCAAATGAAGATGCAATTACAGTTGTAAACCAATATTTTGAAGACCTTGAGGAAAACTATTTTAATCAAGGGATAGAATTGCAAGAAAAGCGTTGGACTAAGTGTATTGAAGTTTCAGGAGATTATATTGAAAACTAAAAATATTTTTGAAAAACTAACTATTCTCTTTCATTAATAGGCTAAAAATTTTCCGAACCGCCCTCGTATTACACGTGGTACACTACGATTTTTAGTTATCCGGCAGTCGGCACACTACGATTTTTAATGATCCGGCAGTAGGAACACTACGATTTTTAGTGCTCCACAACCGAACACCACGATTTTTATTGTTCCATTGTTTCGATTTTTAGATATCCAGCAGTCGGAACACTACAATTTTTAGTGATCCAGCAGTCGGAACACTACGATTTTTAGTGCTCCACAGTCGAATACTACGATTTAGTGCTCCATTGTCAAAAAATCAAATCAGATATTTTACACATTTACTTCTAATTTTTATTTATTAATATGTGTTTATTTATCCTAAAAACATAAAATATTTAATTTCCCTCATAAATCATAATAAACAGATGATTACCTTAACGTTACTTTTTAGCGTTTCGGCTCGTGGTACGCTACAATTTTTAGTGTTCCGACAGTCGGAACACTACGATGTTTAATGTTCTGCAGTCGAAAACTATCATTTTTAGTGCTCCATTGTTTCGATTTTTAGAGATTCGGCAATCGGAACACTACAATTTTTAGTGATCCGGCAGTAGGAACACTACGATTTTTAGTGCTCCACAACCGAACACCACGATTTTTATTGTTCCATTGTTTCGATTTTTAGATATATTGTTTAGATTTATTGTAATGTTCCGACAGTCGGAACACTACGATGTTTAATGTTCTGCAGTCGAACACTACGATTTTTAGTGCTCCATTGTTTCGATTTTTAGAGATTCGGCAGTCGGAACACTACAATTTTTAGTGATCCGGCAGTCGGAACACTACGATTTTTACACTACGATATTTGGTGCTCTATTGTCTAAAAATCAAATCAGATGTTTTACACATTTTCTTCTAATTTTTATTTATTAAATAATAATTTAATAAATAATTTATTAAATAATAAATAAATACATATTTATTTATTCTAAAAACATAAAATATTTAATAAACACATAATAAACAGACGATTATCTTAATATTATTATTAGCGCTTCGGCTCGTGGTACGCTACGATTTTTAGTGTTCCGACAGTCGGAACATTACGATTTTTAGTGCTCCATTGTCCAAAAACCAAATCAGATGTTTTTCACATTTTCTTTTAATTTTTATTTATTAAAAAAAATATATATATAATATTTAATTTCCTCAGAAATCATAATAAATTAATGTATGGTTCATTACCTTATAGTTTCAAAACGTGGTACAAAACGATTTTTAGTGCTCCGGCACGACGATCTTTCTGCTTCATTCCACAAAAACTAAATATTGTTTTTTCATAATTTTGACCATATTTCGCAATGTGTTTAACTAATTTAAACATACATGGATGTAACAGTTTATCTTAATTTTTTTTAATCAAATTTAACCAAATATTTCATTTTCCTAAGAAAACATAATTCCTTTGTTATTTTTTAGTGTTCCAACACGTGGTGCACTACGATTTTTAGTGATCCGGCAGTCGGAACACTAACATTTTTAGTCCTCCGCAGTCGGAACACTACGATTTTTAGTCCTCCGCAGTCGGAGCACTACGATTTTTAGTGCTCCGGCAGTCGGAACACTAAAATTTTTAGTGCTCCGCAGTCGGAGCACTACGATTTTTAGTCCTCCGCAGTCGGAGCACTACGATTTTTAGTGCTCCGGCATGCGGTACACTACGATTATCGTTGTGTTCCGGTACAGTATCACTAAAATATTTTTTAGTGTTTGTGTTCCGGAGCGGTACACTATCGTAGTGTACCTATCCACCTTGGTACGGTACAGAACGGTACGGTACGATACCATAGTGTTTATTTTCGAACACTGATTTCTGGGGCGGCCCGGTCTTCTGGAGCCTTGAGGATTCCAATCTAGTGCGATTTTGGCAATGCTTTCTGGGCCTTTTCTTAGCGTGTGTCCGATCCATTTCCATTTTCTACTGGTGATTTGACGCCTAATGGATTCTTCATTTGTTTTATTCCACAACTCTGTATTTGATATTTTATTCGGCCAGAATACACGGCATATTATGCGAAGACATTTATTTATGAATGCTTGGAGTCTTTGCGTTAGATAGTAGCCAAGTTTCACTTCCGTATAGTAATATTGTTTTAACACATGCGTTGAATATGCTGAGCTTTGTTCGAAGTGATATTTGGGACGATTTCCATGTTTTATTAAGTCGACCAAATGCGGATCTAGCCTTGTTAAGTCTATAGTTTACATCGTCTTCTATTCCTCCTTCCGTATTTATAAAGCACCGAAGATAGCAAAATGAATTGACATACTCTAATGGTTGATTATATATTTTTAGTTGATTGTCCGATGTGTTATTTATACGCATTGCTTGTGACTTTTTTATATTAATTTCTAGGCCAACTTCTTTAGGGTGAAAAACGAGGTCATTTAATTTGTCTTGCATGTCGTTGAATTTGTGCGACATGAGACAAATGTCGTCTGCATAATCAAGATCTTCCAGATGGCGGTGGAAAGTCCAAACTATTCCTCTCTTCTTTGAGCATATTTTATCCATAACCACGTCTAGTACAACTGCGAATAACAGTGGAGACAGGGGGCATCCTTTTTTCACCCCCGCGTTCGTAGTGAATGGATCGCTCAACGTTCCGCAATGTTTTACTTGTAGGGTTGTGTTGCTGTACATCGCCTTAATTATTTGTATAATTTTTTGGGGCACGTGTTTCATTTTTAATGCTGACCAAATGGCACTTCTTTTGATGGAGTCGAACGCTTTACGGAAGTCCACAAATACCAAATATATTGGAGTTCTCCATTCCAAGGACTGTTCTATAATGACTCTTAGGGTGTTCGTCTGATCTACGCAGCTTCGATGTGGTCGGAATCCGGCTTGTTCATCACGTAATGATTTTTCAATGCTCTGCAGTCTATCGTTTATTATAGTCGCTATGATTTTATAGGCAGTGTTAAGCAACGTTATCCCGCGCCAATTATCGCAAACCTTTAGGTCGTCTTTTTTGGGTAACTTTATTATGGTACGTTTCGTCCAGGTTTCTGGTAGTGTCTCGTTTTCCCATGCTTCTAGAATATGCAGGTGTATAATTGTTGCTGATAGCGTAGCATCCACTTGTAACAGTTCTGGTGGTATACCGTCCTCTCCTGGAGCCTTGTTCTTTTTGAGTTTGTTTATAGCTTTTGCAATTTCAGCTATATTTTGAGGGTTCGCGTCAATGGTTTCATCATCATCGTTCTGATTTGTTTCCATATTTTGATCGCTTTGAACATCGTTCTCTTCAAAAATGTTGCTGATTGATTCAAAGTGTTGTTTCCACCGATTTATTTGTTGATCTACATTGGTTAATAGTTTTCCGTCGATGTCTTTAACAGCTTGGGCATAGTTTGATGACTGATTGTCATGCGACTTATAACTTTATAAATATCCTTCATGTTATTTGCTCCAGCCGCTGCCTCTGCTTCTCGGGCCATTTTCTCCGCATATTGTCTTTTGTCATTACGAGCTGAGCGTTTTACAAGTTTTGCAGTGGCTTTATACTGCTCCATATACCACGGGTTTTGTGTTGATTTCTGTTTTAAGCCAAGTGTTGTCGGAAATCCATTCTTTTCGTTCTGTTTTCTCTTCGTATCCTATGTGGTTTTTCGCAATGGTTTTGAGCGTATGACATGATCTTGTAATGTTGGATTGTGTTTGCATCCTTGATTGGTTTGCTACCTCCATACTCTTCCCGTTGTTTTTTAGTTTTCCGACGTCAAGCCGCTTTTGTGTCCGCTCTCTGTTATTTTCAAGTGCGCTCTTTAGTTTTATTTTAAGTGTTGCTACCACTAGCTCGTGGTCGCTGCCAATATCTGCACTGCGTTTATTTCGCACATCGATCAGTGAACTTCTCCATTTCCGTCGTATACATACGTGGTCTATTTGGTTCCGCGTGTTGCCGTCTGGCGATGTCCATGTATATTTGTGTATTAGTTGGTGTGGAAATAAGGAACCACCTATTGCCATTTGAAATTTCTGACAAAGTTCTATAAAGCGATCACCGTTATTGTTTCTTGTGCCTATGCCGTGCTTTCCCATTATATGAGCAAGACCGTGGTTTGAGCATCATATTTTGGCGTTAAAGTCACCAGTCAGTATCAGCACGTCTCTGGATGGTATAGAGATTATTATTGCAGTAAGTTGTTCGTAGAATGCATCCTTCACTGAATCGTCTGAATCTTCCGTGGGCGCGTAGCATTGAATAATTGTGACATATTTTCGAATATTGCTGTAGAAGCGGGCTGTTATTATTCTATCTGAAACAGCTTTGTATGAGTGTAGGGACTTTCTCATTTTTTTTCGAAATTATGAAGCCCACTCCGCTTTCACTCTTGTCCGCTTTCCCACTATAGATAACCATATTTCCATTGGCCGATGTCATTTCTCCATCTCCGCGCTACCGCATTTCGCTTATCCCAAGGATTTCGATTTTCAGCTCCAGCATCTGCTTCTCCACTTGGGCGAGTTTTGAAGATTCTCTTAATGTCCTGACGTTCCATTGTGCAATTCTTATCCTGTTCCGTGTTCCAAAAGTTGTAATCGGTGTTTGGGGTGTCGTTTGTATATTTTTTGTAATTTTTTCATTAATCGTGTAAGTTTCGGGCAAGCGATTGATTAGACCACTGTATCCTATGATGGTACCGGGGCTGCCGGTTTTTTTTTTTAGCCACCATCCTGGCTTGCATTGGTGCACGTTTATATAGTGAACCGCTTGATGCAAGACCGACGCCCGCTGTTAGATCCACAAGCCGCTCCTCATGGAGTACAGACGCTAATTGTAGTGGTGTGGTCAGTTCCTCCGCCGTAGTAGTAGTATCTCGATATTACTCCTCCATCGTTGACTTCGCATTGCCCGCCGAATAAGTACTCCGAATAAGGGGCTCCTATACGGCATAGCCCCCCGTATAAGTACTCCAGGTTTTGACACCAGAAGTCGTGAAGTGCTGGAGTTAACCGAAGATACACGAAGTTGACGTGTGGCAGTGTCCGCAGTCGCCTGGTACCCAACATAAACGAAGCTTCCTGCGATTCGTTCGCTTTCGCGACTCGTTCGTTTCCGCGACTCGTTCGCTTCCGCGACTCGTTCGCTTCCCTCTAAATACGATCGTCTTCTCGTTCCAGGCTGACTAAACCAAAGGGCCCCAACGAGAACCTTCAACACGACTACCACAGCCGAATCCAGAGCCGAGGGTCACCACATGACTTCACCTAGCCGAGGATTATCAACCCGAGTCGCTGCAACACGACTACACCAAGCCGAGTAACATCAACCCGAGTCGCTTCAACACGACTACGAAACCCAGAAGCCAAACAAAACGAGTTTGGGTGCGAATACTACAGCCGAGCATCAACGTAACGACCACTACCACTGGGTACGATCAAGCCAGCACCGCTACAACTACAACTTTAGCAACATAACTCTTTCTCCTGTCGCCCGAAGACGATTGACTACGAGCCCACAGAAAGGTTCCACCCAGCTGAGACGAATAACCACCATATATAACTGCATTTATCACATAAGTATCCACATGTTAATCATAAATTAAGCACCAAGGGTGATAATAAAGAATTGAATTGTCATCACTCGTGTTTTCACTTAAGGTTTCGTGGGTCCTTGAGTTGACCCTGGGTGCGACTGAACTCACCTCAGCCTTAGACAAAACCCTCGTTATAATTTTTGGACCGAATTTGCTGTAACTTGGCATTTGGAGTTCCCAATGGTACAGAAACTTCCCCACCAAAAATTGTGAACATAGACCTAGGTTTTGGTATAGCCCCCACAAAGCGGTACCGATTTTGAAGTTTTTATATACATTTTCGGGCTAAATTGGCTGTAATTGTTGTATGGTTATGGGGATTCGTTGAAGCTGGAAAGGGCAGGTTCAGAGGGGGAAGTTCGGAGCAGGTTGTTAGGAACTTCGGTGGAGGTTGTTCGGAAGTTCGGAGGAGGTTGTTCTTAATAGTAAAATCTATCTACTTAAAAATTAAAAATAAAAAATAAAGTTACAGTGTTTTATTTATGAATGCACTTAAAACTAGAAAATAAGTTTTCTCTTAGCTTGCATTTAAATTAAAAATGGTGACAAAATTAAATGACAATAAAGTTTTTCTAATTTTATGTGCGTTCATAAATAAAACACTTAACACACTAACTTATTTTTTAATGTTTTTTTCTTTTGAGAAAACGACATCTATTTTGCTTTTCAAAATAGTCAGGCTTAATCCAATGTCGTTGTTTAAATATTTTATTACAATAACTTTACTTTATTAGTGGTAAAAATTTTCGATGCTTACCAAGTTTCGGATATCGGGACAGATCCTCAGCAGTTCCCTTATTTCTTATTTTTCAACAAGAAACTTGCTATACCCAAGTGTCAATTGCTGTTTGGTCAAATAGATACGTGTCCAAAGAAACACTCTATAAACCACACTTTCGACGGTGCCTGGTCTCACAATTAGGAGGGTTGTCGTTTTTTTCTTTAAAATAGGTTATGTTTGTAAGGCTTTTCACCTTAAGAACCGCCAAAAATAGCAAAAATAAGTTGAGTTTCGAAAAATTTGGAATGTTTTGAAGCGGTTTTCATCTTTAAATTCATAAAATGATGACAAACATTTTTTTGATTTTTGTGGTTGGACGCATTCACTGTGCAGTAGCCGACAAAAATCAGTAAAATGAAAAGTGATTTGGTGTGGTGAGATTTGTTGGAGCTGAGCTGTAGTCGAAACTTACACCTACCTTTACCTTTGCAAAAGTAGAACAGTAACTATCACCGAGCAGCGACAAAAGTTCTGCCTAGAGAAGACCGATAACAATCTCTTTTGAGATACCTGCATCCGCAATTTCCTACACAAACAGCGGCAGTACAGAAGAAGACACCAACAGTCAAGTCAAACAGTGATTCAACTCTAAACATATAAATTTCCTTAACGAAATAACTTATTATCTATTGCAAACAGATTGTCGAAGATGACTTTAAATTTTTGCTGGCTAAGACACATTTTGAAAAAAAATATTCTTTAGTAACAACAAATTATAATTCATTACAATTCATTAATACATAACCAGTATCCTAACATGTGTTTTATACATTTGCATGTTACACGTCCTACATAAACACAACCGCTCGTTTCTTTGCACATAAAATACATATTATTGAATTTTAATTTTGTTTGGAAACCAACGAAACCACCCACCCAAGATGTGTTTTTTTAATTCCATTAAGTGTTCCCGATCTAAACTCAACAACCCCAGCACCTGTTTAAGCCATTAGCAGTGCTGTGGAAGTAATAACAACGCAATAGTCAACGAACGAAAGAACGCATCAGTGAAGGTAGTAAAAATTATTGATTTCTTTCCCGTACTTTGAGATTTCTTCGAAAATTACTTAATAATAATTTATCAAAGTCTGCCGAACAAATTTATACTTTTTCAAAATGGTGCTGCACCGGGTGTTCCTGCTGTATACGCCAAGTACGACGAGTATCTAGGTGGGCGGCCAACGGTATGGGTAATTTGTTTGCCATGTTCTTTCATTTGTCGGGGCTTGAAGCTACCCAAAATAAAAAGAAATATTTTTAAATTTTCATTGAATGAAGAATTTGTTTTTAGCAAACAAACACACACACACGCGCATAGAAATGTTGTTAACTTAACGTTCGCCTCGAAAAACAAGAGCATCTGGCAGAGTCAAGAAGGTCGCAAAACGACTACCACACAACCCGAGCAATTTGTAGAGTGGAATAGCAGCGAAGACAATTCCAAACACCAAATAGTCCTTGTGAGTTTGCAGTTCACAAAAGTTTGGATGAAATGCCCCTCAACGACTGTGTGTTTCAGCCGCATCCCGGGCAACAAACAACTTTGTGGCATGCGGCGGCAGCAATTACACACAAGGCGGCAGTTTTACGACTTGAAATTTTACGATTTTGTAAATAACGATTAAACTGAGTTTCTCTTTGACTTTTTTTGCTGGTACTGTGATATTTGCTAGAGCTGATGCTATTGTTGTTGTTGTTGGCTGCTTGGTTGGTGGGTTTCAGGCCTCAATGATTCCCGTTCGAATAATTGTTGTTGTTGCTGTTCTGCCTTGTTCTATTTTCTTGTTGTATTAATTTTATTTTGTTGACGAAGAGTTATTGTTCCCCCATCCTGTTTTTTCTCTCTCTCTCTAATCTGCAGTTTAAAATAATTTTATTGTTCCACAATCAGTTGTTGTTGGTAGGCAGGCCATATCCTATGCCATGATTGCGACTCAGGCTGGTTGTTCGGCTAGCTGGTTAACAGTTTGCTATCAATGAAATAATAAAAATTTACAGTTTTTGGTTTCCTTTGGCATTCGTCTATTTTCGTTTGATGTTGTTGTTGTTGCGGTCTTTTTACTTGATTCGAGAAGATTCATAGATTCGAAGTGCACTGTTTAAGTTGTAACGAACAATTGTGATGGTGGAATGATAATTATCGGCATATTTCTCAAGGAGAGAAAGGAGGTATAATGTTCCTGATGGAAACCGAGTTAATAGGAATAAACTGATTTAATACAAACATTAATGCAATCGGGTCGTATGTGTAACTTGCGCAATATCACTGATACCAATCCTGAAGACCCAAGAGTTAGGGACTTTCTCTTGAAATTAATAGGCGAGTGTAACTGAACAATGTATCATCCTCTCCTTTTCCATTCTGAAATTATCTTAGGATACATCCTTTTATGCAAAAATAACTCCAACAACAACAAAATTAACCAAACTTTCCGTGCCCCACCCACATTCGAAAAATCGGTCTCTTGGTGCTTTTGTCCATTGATTCAGATCTGATGCTGTTATTACAGTTACAAAAGTTTATAAAAATTTATGTCAAGGAAATAGTCTTGCAAATATTTAAATTAACTGGGACGAATTGAGTGAGTGGTTTGTGGGTGTGAGTGTGTACATTTGAGATTAGGAAAGGATTTATTTTTAATTGTTTTAATAGTTTACATTTTTCATTTGCAGAGAAATGCCACTCATTCAATATTTCATTCATTTAAATAAATGCCATAGAAATGGAACTTCACTTTTTAAATCATTGCTTTTTATAAATCGGTATGTAGAAATTCTTTGTATGTGATTGTCTGTGTGTGTGACATTTTTCTTTTAAAGATGTTTTTTAATATTTAAAAGAAAGTCGAAAGAAAGTTTTATGAAATATTATAAGCAGCTTCAGGCAACCAAAAAAAAAAGGAATGTGTGTATGTTTGTCTTTGTGGGTAATATTCTAACATAATGGGGGAGAATAGATTCTGTCAGTATTTTATTTCCTTTGCGTCCTGTAGGGGTGAGAGAGAGGAATGAAGGAAAAAAATTAAATTAATGTCTGGGGTAAAATAATAACACTTACATATATGTACATAGAGTATGTAGTTTAAAAGCACGTACATACATATGTACATATGTGTGTGAGAACATATCATTTTCCTTTGCTCGTACTTATGTATATTTGGCATAAAGTACTTCCAAAGTACTTGTGGAGGGACACAAAGAAATATGAGATAATTTAAAAAAGGGAATTATTTCCTTTTTTCGCAAAGTGGTTTCAACAAAACGAAATGGAAATTGTTCTTTTAATTGTACAATCATCCTAGTACCTGTGTGAAAATATGGACCTAATATATGGTTGTAACGTAAAACTATTTCAAGTCCTGGAAAACTTACTTACCCTTTGACCGACCAGACTTCATAAGATATTCTAGCTCTTAGTTAGACATTCATAGATAACGCAAACGGAAGCTGTAGCATAAGAAATTTCTTAAAACTTTGAATTCGAACCTTGGAAAATTAATTTTTAAGAGAAAAAATAGTTTTTTTAACAGTGACCAAACTAAAGAGCTGTACTTAATTCTGAATTCCGAATCAGAACTACGTTGTAGTTTTGCAATTCTTTCTCTATAAATCCTGATTGTACAAAATTGTTGGGTTTCATATATATGCTAAGCGTCTGTGCTCAAAAACATGGTCAATTGTTTAAAAGATTTCAAATTAAATTTTTAATTTAAAGATCTTCGATTTGTGAGTTTTATTATTTTAAGATCCCAAAAAAACGTTACCGTTGTAATAGGCATCCTAAACACAAATGCCTTAACTTGGACCTAAACTGAGATTATTGACGTTCGTGAGGGAGGTACCAGAATGAGTGAGAATTAAGACACATTCTGTTTGTAAGTTTGGAATAAATATAGCGTTATGAGAAGTTTGAACAATAAAGTGTTCTTCATTCTGGGGTTTTTTGGGTATGGACTTCTTCATGGATCCATGTACTACGAGGTCTGGTAAAATTTCGTTAGTCCCAATCGAGAGCTTGTCTTGAGATTTCGTCAAATCTGGTCAACCCATGTCCATTTGCCCTGCATATTTAATGTTCTATCGTATTGCAGTTCGCCATCAAGTTGTTCGTTAATTACCTAGTCGGATTTGATTCAAGGCTTCTATCTTCCTAAGAGAAGCCTGGATTGTACTCCAGGTACTGCAACCATTTTAAAACCGCGTATTTTACACAGCTGTTGGAAATATTGAGTATTCCGAAGAATATATCCAAATTACAAAAAAAAAAAAAACACTCAATCAAAAGACCTGTCGTGGATCGAAAATGCAGTGCATCCTAAACGTGTGCTGTGGAAGCAAAATGGACTGCATCCTCGCTGCATCATGCCCTTGTAAAAAGCATGACATCTTTCACATAAAAAGGTGTAGTCCAAAATCACTTGCACTCATGATTCATCTACTTCTTTGGCTACAAACATTTTGCTTGGTAACCATGGCTTGTGATTGCGTTATTGGGTGCCGAGAATTTGATTCGCACTTTAGCAACACGAATCTTGTATATCTGGCCATGTCTGTTGCCTGTGAGTGGGATCTACGCATTGTGGTGCCTCATATTAGCTATTTGCGGATTATGATATTAACTATTTATAACACTGTGCAACATTTTTAAGGTGATCTTGTGCAAACAATTCGAACTGAGGATTTTTTGAAACTACAGATCCAAACGACAAGATACCATAGTTGGGTTTTGTTTTGTCAGATCCAGCTCGGATTTTATGGCCCCATCTAAACATGGTAAAATACTGAGTTTTTAAAGAAATTGGGGGCTATATCTCTGAAATCAATGCAAATTTTCTTCTGACCTCTGAAGCAAATTTGTAGATAAGGACAAGAATAAAATATTTGGAGAAATAATGAACTCGAAAAAAATACATTTATTGGCTCAAATATCAAAATATATGCAAAAATTTCACAATTTTTATACATTTCGCAACGTATCTCCAAAACCGTTAAATTTTTCTGAATATTTTCTGTTACAAAAATATTCCCTCGAATGTAATACACAACTCTTCAGAACATATCATTGTTGTAAAATGTCTCAATGCCGTTGTTTTCAGTACATTTTTCAACGAACGATTTAATTAAAATGTCAATAATGTAGTGAAATCTGAAATGCGAAAATAAACTGTTGGCGTGAACTGTGTTTGAAATACGTGTTGTAAAAGATATGATGCAAAATACCGCTGAAACAACATGAAGTAAGCATTTTAGATTTTCACAATGTTCTAAAGAATTGTTCAGAACTTTATTTAGAAGATTTATGCAAAAGGTTACTTGGTTCAACTCCCAATAGTTTAGCCGATACTGACCAGAATTTCAGCAATTATGTAAAATTTTCTATATTTTATAGATTTTGATGCCCTAGATGGAGTTTTTATTATGTGGTTTCTTCAAAAGATAAGTTCTACTAGTTTAGGGCTACAATATTGCTAACGACAGCAAGGCCAAATTCCTAATCGTTTCTGAGATAAAGGTCCTATAATTGCAAAAAAAGTGTAGATTTAGCTTGGTTTAGATTAGGCCATAAAATCCGAACTGGATCTGACAGGACAAAACCCTACCCTAAAAATTGTAGTGTAAATATGTACTTTAAAAAAATGCATACTAGAAGTTGTTTGCATTTTCAGTGTCGCATAGTGTAATTCATTTATAACTTACGTAACAAAAGAGTTAAACAAGTTCAGTATTCGGTCCCCGCTGTAATGGAATTTTCCGAAATTTGCAGGATTCATCCGACTCGAGATCTGCCAAGTGCGGGAAAGCCGGGGGTATGTAAACCTTAGATCTGGCTAACTACTCTAGTCTTCACAAGGATACGAAGAGGATTTTCAAGGAATACTTGTTACTACAAGATCCTACCCCACGATTTATGAGTCTTCTGCGAGATACCTTAATGTGTACTCAAGCACTGTTCCGCAAGGATACGCAAGGCTACGTCTGCCAGGAACCTTAATAAGCAGTCAAGCAAATAGTCTTGGGTATACTACTGCAAAATACCTTAATAAGGGATACGCCAGGACAAAGCTGCAAGGGACGTTAATAACCACTCAAGTAAGTGTAGACAAGACCGCGTCTTTATAAGGCAACATCTGCAGGAGACCTTAATAAGTAATTCAGCAAGGATCTTCAGGGATATACCAACCTACGGCTTTAAGAGACTTCATTAAATACTGAAGTAAGGATCCACAAGGACGTTGCTGCAAGATACCTGTATAAGTACTTTCCCTTTTATAGGTGCTTTGCAGTGTTAAAGTAGTTAAATAAGTAGTTACTAATATTCGTAACTACTTATTTCGAGCGACATGTCCTTGTTAAAATAATGGGGTAGTAAGGGGTTTTGTAAAGAGTACTTTTGCTGAGATAGGTCAATGTTTTCATATAGCCCCCATATATCGGTGGCTCCCGACATTCGGTATTTTGAGGATTTTAGCTACAATTTTAAAAACGTATTTGTTTTAATTTGACATTTGAGGTTCTCAGTGGTCACGAAACTTCTTCACTAAAAATAGGTCCATGTTTTGGTATAGCCCCTAAGGGGAAAAGAAGAAGCGGTAGTTTGATATTTGAGATTCTTAGTACTTACAACACTCCTCCACCAAAAATTGTCTATAAAGTCCACGTTTTGGTATAGGTTCCATATAACGGGACCGGCCGATTTTCGGTATTTTGACCACAGTAGCTTTGGTATTTGATATTTAAGGTTCCCTGCAGTTAAGATGAGCCCAGTTTTTATATAGCCACCATATAAAAAAAGCCAGATTGAAAATATTTTCTGACCTTTTCTGATAACACTATACAACACAAAAAATAATTACAAGATAATTCGGCCAAAAAAGACACGTGTATCGGCGTTTTGAAAGTTTACGTCCGGGAGTTACCTAAATAGGCGTGGCAAGTTCCGCCCATTTCTACAGGTTTTGAAATATTCGACATCAGATTCCTTGGAATCCTTGCATTTTAGGTATAAAGTGTCTTTGCAATATTACTGACAATGCGGGGTATCTTTTTATGAAAAAAAATAACCCTCATGCGAGTCACTATATTCACCATAGATATTTCAAAAACAGTTTGGATCGAGCTCACATAATCTTCTGAAAGAATTTATAAGAAAAAACATCGAAAAATATATTTTGTGACCACAAATAACGAAAATGTGAATAAAAACGGCACTTTATAACTAAAATGCAAGGATTCCAAGGAATCTGATGTCGAATATTTCAAAACCTGTAGAAATGGGCGGAACTTGCCACGCCTATTCAGGTTACTTCCCGACATAAACTTTCAAAACGCCGATACACGTGTCTTCTTTTTTTCGGACCTCTTTCATAATCTGTTTCTTGTAATTTAAAAAAAGTTCAATTTTGTTGCACAGTGTTATTAGGGTATCCATGGCCGAAAACCGATTTTTTATTTGTTGTTTTTATTCCACTGTGCCACATTACAGTTTAATATGAAGACAAATGTACATCAGTACATATGACATATCCATGCCTACGATTGTTGAATTTGGTAATGTATGCCTTCCGCCTTTTTGTTACACAGCCAATTTGTTTTTTCTCTTCTGCAGCTAATTTAGAAACTATGTAAACGACGACGAAAATGGCGGCAGTATATCATTGGGGTTTTTTAGCATTAAATTTATTTTCATTTCCACTTAGAAAAGTGTGAAGTCTTCATAACAAAGCCTCTTAGTGTAAATAGTTTGAAATTTTCGACGCCTTCAACGAAAATTATGTCGATTTTGTTTTCCTTTTTAAAGAATTTAAGTTCAGCCGCTCATTCGTTAGTAATAATTAGGAAAATTAAGAGAACAAATAAAAAGCTTTTAAGATTAGTTTAGGTTGAATGAGATTGAGATGCGAGCTGCAAGATAGTTATAATTTGAAGTGTGAATAAAAATATTTTCCACTTTTCCACTTCTGTTTTGCAACGTTTTAAGCCAAAAATCTGAAATGATACTTACTGTACAGAAGACACATTTATTTTCCACTAAAAATATTAAAGATTAACCCCTTTGTTAAAATACTAATAATGCAAAAATATATTGTTATAATTACTTTATAATACCAAAGATGCTTTTGTGTCCGCCAACATTTTGTGCGACAGGTCTGACAAGTAGGGTAATTACATTCGCTTTGTGATTTTAGTTGACCTCATATCATGACTGAACAAGACATACATCTTGAAACACACATGAATTATCACTACTAACTCAAAGTTAGAAGTTATTCAACAAGATATTTATTATTTTTTATACCCTCAGCCTTTAGGCTAAAGAGGGTATTTACACTTTGATACGGCCAAAAATGTGCCTCATCGAAATAATGGTTTTAGACCCCAAGTATGTTTGTACGATATCCGTTTCAGACAATTTTGAGTCGATCTAGCAATGTCCGTCCGTCTGTCTGTCTGTCTGTCCGTCTGTCTGTCTGTCTGGCTGGCTGGTGCGCACGATAACTCTCCAACGGATCAATCGATTCGGTTCAAATTTTGGGTATCGAAATATTTTGTCCAGATTTGATTTAAGTTCGAAGATGGGCCATATCGGTCCACTCCTTCAGGTACCTCCCCCACAAAAGTTCAAAAATGTTCGGAAAAATTGTCCGCACGATAACTCTTGAAAGGAGTAACCGAATTAGTCCATACTTTGCACATCGTGACATTTCTACCAGACATAGATGAGGTTCCATTATATACCCTATTGGTTCACTCTTTCGGGTACCTCCCACACAAAATTTTGCTTAAGTGCAGTTTAAGGCCTGCTCTCGAATCGCTTTGATTTTTGTTGCAGCCACTTGTATTCACTTCCTCCATTACGACGAAATAATTTTTTTTAGGAGCAAGTCCATACATCCTCAGAAATCAGCACAACAACTGCAAACAACCCATATAAAACCATGTGTCGTAGTTGGAGCGCACGATAACTCTCGAACGGATCAACATATTTGGTTCAAATTTTGAGTCTTTCAATATTTTGTCCATACTTAGTTTAAGTTCGAAGATAGACCATATCGGTCCACTCCTTCCGGTACCTCCCCCACAAAGGTTCAAAACTTTTCGCCAAGATTGTGGGTATGATAACTCTAGGAGGGAGTAACCAAATTGAGCCAAACTTTGCTGTTGGTAATATTACTTTCAGGCATAGACCGGGTTCTAATATGGACTATAACGGTCTGGGTACCTCCCACACAAAATTTGGAAAAACTATAGTTTAACAACTCCTCTCTGATCTTATTAATTTGTGATGCAGCAGGTTGCACTTGCGGCCCCTGTTACGACGTTGTAAATTTTTTCGTGGGCAACTCCATACTTCCTGAGATAATGACCCAAAAAGGTCCAAAAAATCATACCGGCACCACCTAAACTGGCTAATGTGTAAAATAACCTTTTAAGAGAGAAATCGATTTAGCTCAAACTTTGTAAATTGAAAAGTAAAATTGTAATATATTTAAATTCAGAAAATTAAGTACAACATTTTTAATTATGTAGTTTGTAAGGAAATATCCATAGACTAACAAAGAAAAAAATATTTCCTACAGATTTTTATTAGGTCAGAATATGTACTACATCGGATCACTCCTACGGGTACACCCTACCCAAAGTTTGGAAAAAATGCAATCGTCTTGGATCATTCTGAATTTTGTTGCAACATGTGGTTTTTTGAGGCCCTTTCCATCCTGGAAAATTTTCCCAACAGCTAAAAAACCTACAGAAGTATTGTGTTAATTTAATTAATTCTCTTTCGAGTTGAGCTGTTAGGCCTTTAGAGATACATTGAAAAATTAGGAGTCTACCGAAGTCCCACGCATCCAACCATTACACTACGTTTCACGGGTGGTAAATCCGATCTTCAGGTGTATTAGGATGTTGTTTTTGTGGCAGACGAAGGCAATGCTTGGTAACTGGTATATATATCGTATTGTGTTAACTTTTTTCGTCGGGTACGTGGCTGAGGGTATATCTCTGTCGGCTCAGCTGACTGATACTTTCTTACTTGTTTCTTTTGGATTTCCTTACATTAGAAATGCTATGATCATGGTTTATTCCATAATATTCCATAAATACAGAAAATCTTCTTCGTCTCTTGAGTTTCCATGAAAACTGTTGAAAAAGACGTAGCTTAAGAGGCCAATACCTAGTTGTAGTAGCAGTCTGAAGTGTTACACACTCATCATTTATTTCTAGAGAAATTGAATATGTGTGTCTAGGACGACATAAAACGACGACTATCACGAATGTGTGTTTGTGTCTAAAAATGGAAGCGTAATTAAAAGAGAAATACATTTAATCCTCTTTCATTACCACATCCATTTCAAATTATTGCAATACGTTTTGCGCTCAAGAAGAAGAAGAAGGAATTACCTAAGCAGTCATTAGACAAAAGAACAGCAGAGTAACATAATGCACAAAGATACCCACTTCCTTGTACTACTTTCGCAGGTAGGTATTGATGTAAGTTTGTATATGCAAACATACATATATAATATGCAGGTTTGTATGAGAATGCCTGGCTCAAATTCATTGAGACCAGATCCCCATGAAGTCTATAGTGTGTGTGTGAGATACATGGGTACGAATGTAAATTTAATTTCTCATTTTAGACACAAGTGACCAGTCATTAGGTGAATATAATGTGGGGTTTCAACAGTGTGATGAATAAAATATATGAATGTATGCATACCATTCTAATTAAAGATTTCATTTGCAAATGAAAACTCACTATTTTCAGTGGTATGTTTTTTGTTAATATGTCTCCCTGATATCTGTCAAAATATTGGTTAAAAATCTTGTGCATATCTCATAAAAAATATTATATGATCACATGAAACTCTTACTATAAACATTTGTAGCAACATACATAAATATTTACGAATAAATGATTCCCATTTGTGAGGCTCTATGTCAGACTCAAACGTAATTACAATAATAAAAAATTATTCGTGTGAACAAAAAAAAAACTGATAAGTCGGCTTTTCTGATTGAGATATACACAAAAGAACCAACTGCAACCTGGGCTGCTTTTACCAAAACAAATCTTATACTCGTGCCGTCAAAAAATATACTGCTATTTTCCTGTGCTAATTTTTTTCCGGATGATTTTCCAATTTTATGATTTTTATAGGCCTGCAGAAAAAAATCAAAACGATCCAATGAGTGGCAATAATGTTTGAAGTATTACGGTGAGTTAAACGCAGGACACGGCGCACAGTGTTGCCGCGTGGACAAAAATCAAAAAATGTGATGTTAACTTTTACATATGTTTATGTTTTTTCTTACAGTAAACACATCCGATACAAGGTATCTGAAAGAATTTTGTCGATATGTGCATCCATAATGAAGTTATAGCTCTTTAAATATGAAAAATATTTCCCAGGTTATCTAAGGCGATAATCATATGAAAATAAGGCGACATTTAAAATAACATTTTCTGAAAAAATTTTTGATAATACTAAAAGTTTTGGATGGGGATTTGATGAGTGGGCTATAAATATAACGTTTTAATACAAAAAGTTGACATTAACTGCACATGGGCAATGTACCATTATCAAGAAATCAAAATTTAAATTTGATAAAAAAATTCAAAATTCTTAATATTTAGTAGAGCAGATCTTTTGATTGCCACATTGGCTCCTGTTTTCCGTTAATTGGACATATCTTCCAAATCAAAATGTGTAAAAACATTTTGCCCATCCTTGCAACCTTCTGACATATATCGGTTCAGATTTTATATAGCCCCCATATATATCTTTTCCCAATTTTGCTACAACTCGTTCAATTTTGATCGAATAGCCTTCAAATTTAGTATGTGTTATTTTTTTAGGCTCCTGAGTAGTTTCACCGATTTTAGCAAAAATCGGTTCAGATTTGGATATAGCCCCTATATATATCTTTCCCCGATTTTGCTATAATTCGCTCAATTTTTGATGAACAGCCTTCAAATTTAACATGTAATATTTTCTTAGGCCCCTGAGTAGCTCTACCGATTTTCACAAAAATCGGTTCAGATTTGGATATAGCCCCCATATATATCTTTCCCCGATTTTGCTATAACTCGGTCAATTTTGATCGAATAGCCTTCAAATTTAATACGTAATATTTTCTTAGGCCCCTGAGTAGCTCTACCGATTTTCAAAGAAATCGGTTCAGATTTGGATAAGCCCCCATATATATCTTTCCCGATTTTGCTATAACTCAGTCAATTTTAATCGAATAGCCCTCAAATTTGATATGTGATAGGTTCACCGATTTTCGTAAAAATCGGTTCAGATTTGGCTATTCGATCAAAATTGACTGAGTTATAGCAAAATCGGGGAAAGATATATACGGGGGCTATATCCAAATCTGAACCGATTTTTGTGAAAATCGGTAGAGCTATTCAGGGGCCTAAGAAAATATTACATATTAAATTTGAAGGCTATTCGATCAAAATTGACCGAGTTGTAGCAAAATCGGAGAAAGATATATATGGGGGCTATATCCAAATCTGAACCGATATGGACCAAAGTTGAAATTTTTCATTCCTATGCCCTTACAAATACTTGTCATCAACCTAGGTCAACTCCTTCTATTTTTGTCCACTTTTATATGGAAGCGGCAACACTGTGCGGTGCCCCTTAACCAAATTTAAATGGAAGGAGCTTACACCAGGAAAGTTTTTGCGGATTCTGAAACTGCAATGTTCATAGATGAGAAAAATAAAAAAAAAAATAAAAAATCGCCGGAGAGCTTTTTAAATAAATCGCGGTCAAAGGTCACACATTTAGGGCGTCACACTTTTAGGGGATTTTTATGTTTTGACAATTTTGGTTGAAAACCGCAATTTCCCAACTTAAACTTATAAATCTCAAAATTGGTACAACCTAGGATAACATTACAAAAGTTAATCATTTCTGGTCCCATTTCGAGAAGACTTGCCGTTCCCAAGCAAAATCGTGGAAACCTAACAAAAAACCTGAAAAAGTAACCTAAACTTCAATATCTCAAAAATGGTAAAACCTACGAACACATCATAATGGTCAATATTCTACAGAATTTTTACAGCTACGATATTATCTTTAGCCACATTTCGATAGGACTTACCGTTCTCAAACAAAATCGTGAAAATCCAAGGAAACCCTAAAAGTCTGAACTTTGTCTGCGATTTATTTGACAGCTATTGTTTCTTGTTTTTGGATTTTTGTCATCTACAAACATAGCTGTTTCAGAATCAGCAAAAAAATCCTAGGTATAAGCGGTTTTCATTTTCACATTAGTTATGGCGCACGTGCATGATATTGTTTTTTTTTATAAGGAGACGATACAGTCAGTGCATTGTCCCAATTTGAACTTTCATATCTCAAAAACAGTAAAATCTACCAAATTAGCATAAAGGTCAATTTCGCAGAGAATTTTTACTGCTACAACGTTTTTTTAGTCCCATTTCCATGGGACTTGCGGTTTTCAAGCAAAATCCTGAAAACCTAAAAAACCTCCAAAAGTGTGTATTTTGACCGCGATTTATTGAAAAAACCCTCTGGCGATTTTTTTAGTTTTTTTTTTTTTTTTTTGATTTTTCTCATCTATGAACATTCCAGTTTCAGAATCCACAGAAACTTCCCAGGTGTAAGCTCCTCCCATTTAAATTTGGTTAAGCACAGCGTGAGGATTAGATCGATCGATATAGTTCAATTTCAAAATTGGCGAATACTTACTTATTTTATGTAACTGAATCTGCTTGCGCTCAAAACATTTGTCGGACTAACGATAGATTTCCACCATCCACGATCTCTAGCTATCTCTTCCCAGTTTAAGGGGATACCACGGTCTTCGATGTCATCTTCCTCTTGTTCTTTCCATCGACATCTTGGCTTACCAGCTTTTCGTTTACCGCCTTGTGGCTCGTGTGCATACGCCTTTTTAGAGGGTGCATCATCATTCGTGTGACATAACCAAGCCAACGCAAGCATTGCAGCTCAATACCTCTAACTATATCGATGTCAGTACATATCTGAAGTGCGATTCCTAACTCATTTTTTGAGTTGCCGACAACAATCGGCAAAATTAAAATGCTTATAATTTCGGTAATTAGCGACCAATAAAAAATGTTGTCGTAAAGTTCTACCAATAGCGAGAGTGCTGTCAAATTTAATTTAAACTTTTCATTCATAATTTTGCGTTTTGATGTTACCGATTTTTGTCGGTAACTCAAAAAAATAATGAGTTATAGAATTGCAATACTGGTACATCTCGTAATTCAGTCGACGTCGATATACACAGCTAACGGAGATTTGGCCGTATATCTTTCGGAGAATTTTCCTCTAGAACATACCGAGCACTGCCTTATCTGCTTGTGCAAAACAGTAGTATCAGTGTTTTGTTACTTAGTTCAAATTGGCATCATTTGCCAATAATCTCTATATTTCAGAACTGATGTTGTTTGTTCTATTTATGGCGGTACCGAAGTAAATAAGGTCATTAATTGCCTCAAAATTGTGTGTGCCAACTTTCACAGTTGGTCTGCCATCCCTACTCTTGCAGATTCTTCTTCAACTCCTAAAAAGGTACTCGATATCGTCGTCATAAGCAGGTAGCATATGGTTCTTTTTGTATATTGTGCCATTTCTCCAACAGGATATTGAAGAGATAACACGCGAGACTATCTCCTTGTGTGAAACCTAGTTTGACACTGAACTCCTCCTTATTTTAACTGATGATGGCGGATCTATTAACGTTATCTTGCAAAGTCGTATTGGCATTGCGGGGATAACAAATGGCTTGCCATACCTTTATACGTAAAGAACTGTCGAAACCAGCCTTATAGTAGAAAAACCAATAAGGAAAAAATCAAAGTCGGACTGGGTCGACTATATGATTCTTACAACACTGTGCGTCAAATACCCCAAGTCGGCCGAAAATATATATGGGTGCTGTATCCAAATCTTAACTGATTTCAGTATAATTTGGAAAACATTTTCCTGCACCTAATTCCGTGACACATTTCAAATTTGATCAAAATTGGTGCACCATATGGCAGCTATTTCCAAATCTGAACCGATTGTTACCAAAATAAATAGCATTTGTCCTTTGAATCGGAAAATAAGTAGGACCTCTACTTTGATTAAGGAACTATGGGTCTATCTCACTTTCTTTTATATATTACATACAAATGCGCAAAGGGTATAAATAGTAGGTGTCGATCTGCTTCTTTTGAGTATTTTCCAGAAGTTACCGTAATGTGATGACATGGTCGTGGTAGACTTGCCTGGTCTAAAGCCGCACCTAGAACCAGATAAAGCAGAGAAACAAACATATTGTTCATGAAAAAAAAACGCTGGATTAGCAAACAATCCCACTAAATTATCGTCATTACAGTCATTACTATGTCAGAAAGCATGGACTTGCCCGCGAGAAACATAATATCGCTGTAAAGAGGACTACAAGGAGTAGCATCGGTACAAATACGAAAGGATATTCGAACAGATCCTAAACACCACATAAACAAAAATTTTGAACTTTTGTAAGGAAGTACCCTAAGGAGAAGACCGATATGGACCATTTTAAAAGTTAAACTAAATTTGGACAAAATATTAGCAAATCCAAAGTTTGAATTAAAGTGGTTGCTCCTTTCGAGAGACCATTTTATTGAAATTTTTTAAGTTTTGGGGGAGATACCGGAAGTTGTGGACCGATATTTCCCATCTTCTAGCCTGAACTAAGTTTGGACAAAATATTGCGAAGGCCAAATTTAGAGAGTTATCGTGCGCTCCAGCCAATACAAATAGTACCATAGGGGGTTTTTACACCTTTCGGTCTATTTTATCAGGATTTATGAATTTGTACCATCATAATGGGAGCAGCGAATACAAATGGTTGCCATAAAAATCAAATCGATTTGAGAGCAGGTCTTAAACTGAACTTTTCCGAAATTTTGTGCGAAAGGTACCCCGAAGAAGTGGATCGATAGAGTATATATTGGATCATCATCTATATCTGGTAGAAATTTCATGATGTACAAGGTATGTACCAAATCGGTTACTCCTTTCAAGAGTTATCGTGGACACAATTGTTCACAATATTTTTGAACTTTTGTGGGGGAAATACCGGAAGGAGTAGACCGTTATGGCTCGTTTCCGAACTTGGACAAAATATTACGAATGAGGCACATTTTGCCCGTATGAAAGTCTGAGGGTATAAAAAGAAGAATAGCCTTTATTTTTTTAAGATTACATTGTTTGTGGATACACGAATTAAATTGAAATTGAATACTGAAAAAAAAAAAAAAACAAAAACGAATTGAAATAAAAGTGAATTTAACGATGTATTGCATAGAAGCTCCTGTGTAGTGTGTTTCCTTTGGATGAACCTAACTGGTAGTACGCTGTCCAACTTCCCCCAAGTTTGGTGTTGCAAAGCATATGTAGCAATCGGGTACATACAATAGAGAGATACTTCCGGAATGCAAGAGAAGACCCTTCCATCCCTATGCGCTCACTTGTTTATAGAAGGCAACTTTAACAATGTTAGTACCTCAACAATAGAACAAGTTCTAGATAAAATCGGCGCGAAACTATTCATTAGTTAATGAATAATCAGAACTGCAGAGTAGAATCATTAATGTCATGCTGTCAAAGCACGTAAAACGAGGAGCTCCACAGGACGGAGGTAATTTCGCAACTGTCTTGGCTCCTTATTGCTAACGAAATCTCAATCAAATTTGACCACATTGGGATTAAGGTAGTTGGTTTGGTTCCGCAATAAATAAAGCTTGTATTAAAGAAGAAGTTAATATATTGGGTCCCTGACTAGAGTTGGAGTTGTTTGTATTTCTTAAATTCGTATTATCATTTTGTTTTAGTTCATTGGAACACATTAAAGGTAGGGAACACTCCAATCACACATACGTAGCTTCTCACTCCTTGCCTTCCGTATTGACAGTGAGCTTAAAACCAGCCATTCACGGCATTTAGGAGGCTTCGTTCTAACAACACCACCAACTCCACATTAAATATTCTATATTAGCCTACATAAAAATATTTAAAAAATGTTCTAAATAAATATTTAATGTAGTAACAACTTTAAGTTTAAACTACGTCAGTCTCTGCCAATGAGGATAGTCATATCCCCATTATGACTGCCGTACGTTTTAAAATAAAATTCCGCATACGTTTCCGGAAATCAATAAACGCATTACCTTGACTCAAATAGAACAGACGGACAGTTTAATAAAAAAAACCTCATTTTTAAATGCTATTCCGACCACATTCAATTTCTGAACCACAACCCACAAGAAATGGGATCGACTACATCCTGCTGCCAACGTCCTTGGGAGATGACAGTGATGGTGCTCTGTGCTCATTTTTAGAGTCATCATCTATCTGTGTGGCAGTCATCCGTGTGTCTTAAGGAAATTAAATGTTTACCCATAATATTAAATTAACAAACCGACAGACCGACCCGTCACTGAGACTGACGGCAGAGTGAGAAGTGGAATAAAGTGAAATAACGGAAGTATAGAGAATATGGTTTGGCTGGATATGTTGTTAGTTTTGCTCATAGCTCCCATTAAATGGAATCCCAAATGAATATGAAATCCATATATAGTATGTACATATGTATGGGGTTGGAACGGTGAGCACATAACCACATACTCACGCACACATACACACCTCTTCATTGGTAGATGGATGTATTCTTGTTGTGGTCCGAAGATCTGTGCCAGACTGTCAAATAAAGTCAGTCAGTCACTCAGCCACTAAGGCTGTTTGTCTATCTTTGTGAGTGTGTGTTGTGGAATATATCTATTTTACGGTTTAGTATTATCCTTTAAACACACATACAACAGTATGTAGTCATATGCATTATTCTACACACAATAACATTGCATGGAATATGCGTATGTGTGTGTGTGTGTGTGTGAAGAGTTTTGTTATGAACGAAGTGGCATTTTTCATTCCAATTCATCTGTACAAGTGTTAGTGAGCCATTGTATCGTTCATAAGATGTCAGATAGTAGAGCTACGAAATGTCCTCATATTTCTTTATTATTTAACGTTGGTTGGTTGGCTGGTCGTTTGCTTTGTTGGTTGACTTGATGCTCTTCATTTAATGAAAGTTAATTTAAGCAAACACTTAATTCAGAAAATGTTTTGTTTCTTTCCTTCTTCTTTTTGTTCGCTTTCTTATTCTCAATATTTACTGTCACGCTTTGTTTTTCTTTGTTTAATGGGTTGGTATGCAACATTCGCATAGATAAACTCATGTTATGGCTAGTTTCTCTTGAGAAATAGGTATATATACAACGATGACATAAGGACCGTCATCCTAAGAATATTGAAGCTTGAGGTAAGGTCCACAGGTTCAAAATCCTGTTGAAAAACGAGGAAGGATGATTTTTAAAGTCCTCAACGCCTGAGCTGTGAATAAAAAGACTAAACTTACGCATAGTACGAATCAGTTAAAATGGATCTTAAAATAATCGGGACAACCAATAATTGTCCACCACAATATATTTTATATATATTTATTCCTTTAAACTCCTATGAGGAGCATAGGGCCACGACACCACAACACCTTCGCCTAATTCAACATCCTTATTTACTTCCACGTTACACTCTAATATCTTATTCGTATTGTATCAATGTTAATATGTATGTGTGTATTGTCATACTAATGTTTCTACGTGTAATCAAATCCTCTTAACTTTTCCTCGTTATTGGTTCTTTGTTTCTTGTTTTGGAAATTAATATTTATTAGCCCATAATAAATAGGCACATCGTATGTCCATACATATGCTTATTTTTTCTTTCAACAAAAACAAAAAGAAATATAAATAGTGCGGTAATTAAATCAATAGACAGTTATTATCACACATAGACATGTGCAAAAAAGTTTTATTTCTATCAAATAAATTATTTTTACAATGGCCAAAAATGTGACGTATGTTTGTCCTGAAGTGACATAAAAACTAATGACTGGAAGATGACAGATGATACATTTTAGATGAAATCACCATAATCTTAACTTTAAATAACGTAAATGTAAAGTTTATATTTATATTTTGGATCTTTACTATCGCAAATTAACAACGTTTTGTAAAAGAAAGGAATAACATCTCTATATCTCGACGACATTATTATGTACTTTCACCCAGAATCAATCCAAATATGTACAGATTCCAATCCAAATATGTCCCTTTTGTGGCGATACACAGTGGATCCAGCTTTTTTTTGGACCTAGATTAGATTAGATTAGATTTTATTTTGTTTCTCTCATAATTACAATTCATTACATATTTTAACAAATAATGTTGTGGATAGTGAAGCTAAAGATAACAAAATATAATGTCTTGACTATAACTTATGAAAGTTGTCTGTCACCAGATAATTTTAGTTTCTGTTAAAGATATTTTTAATTCAATCGTTTTCAATGCAGTTATTTTATAACACATTATTTTTCATTTGCCTTAAAATTGCTCATTCATTATTCGACTTCTATATTTTAATGCGTTTCTAACATAGCTGTATAAATTATCCCATGCATTTTCTACATATCCATTAAGAATATTTATTAGTTCCTCTTCCTGTAGACAGATATCTCCTAAATATCTAACCCTAAGTTCTCTCAATATTGGGCATTTGGCGATAAAATGTTGCACATTTTCATCTTCGTTTGTATTGCAAAGCGTACACTGCTTATTTTCCTCATTTAAATATTTATTTCCATTCAAGGGTAGTACGTCAGCTCGGGTTCTCATGATGATAGAAATCTTTTCTATATTCCATATATTTGCCATGTAGTTTATTCCTACTTCTGGATTTAGTAAGCGGTAGAATCTTGTTGCACTTGTGTTTGCTTTTTCTCTTTTTTTGCATATAACTCTGACTTTTGAGCTGATTCAACATGGTGTTTATTTTATTTCCCCAATTATTTGAGGTTATATTTATATTTGATATTTGCATATTAAGGTTTTCTGACAATCTTGTTAACGTTTTCGCCCAGAATATTCCTCTTTCTCATATTTTTATAGTTAGAATGTGGGGTAACCTATTGTTTTCATATTTATAGACTGCCTTCGAAATATAATCTAAGTGTAACTTCAAGGTGTAGAAGTGGTTGTCTTGTATATTGAAGTGGACCGATATGGCCCATCTTCGTTGTTAAACTAAGTTTGGACAAAGCCAAATTTTGCGCTGAATCGGCTGATCCGTTCGGGAGTTATCGTGCGCTCCAGCCAGACAGACAGACGGACATGACTAAATCGACTCCAAATTGTCTGAAACGTATTTCGTCCAAACAAACTTGGGGTCTAAAACCATTATTTCTATGAGGCACATTTTGCCCGTATGAAAGTGCCTCGTTAGCATAAATGCTGAGGGTGTAATAAACACTCATATATGATAACTTACCGTAATGCTGAATTTGGTGGAGAGGTAGGTAGGGTTTGCCATTAGAAAGCGACGTACATATGTGAGACATTTTAATCCTACCGGCAAAGCTCAGGTAACTAGATGGTTTGGCCTGAACGATTCGCTTGAAAATTTATGCCTCATTGAAATAACGTTCTAGACCCCAAGTATGTTCGTTTCAGACAATTTGGAGTCGATTTAGCCATGTCCGTCCGCTGTTTGACTGGCTCGTTGGTGTGCACGATAACTCTCGAACAGATCAACCGATTCGAAAATGGGGTGAACGATAACTCTCGAATGGAGCAATCGATTTGGTCTAAACTTTGCACATCGTGTTGTTCCTTTCAGATATAGATCGAGTTCGAATATGGACTATATAGGTCCACTCCTTCGGGTACCTTTCACACAAAATTCGGATAAAGTGAAGTTAAAGAGCTCCTCTCGGATCGTTTTGAAATTTTTGGTTGTACTTGCGACTTTACTTCGTGAGGTATCGGCCTAAAAGCTCGAAGAAACCCTCATGGCACCAACCAAAATGGTAAATCCTCCAGATACTTCTTGCAGGGAGTTTATAATTTGTGCAGACTTTACACATCGTATTATTTCATCCATTCGTTTTGATTCTTTTTTTAGCCTCATTTACAATAGTACAATTTTTTCCGGAGTAAATTAATACTTCCTGAGATCATGGCCCAAAAGCTCCAAAGCCCTGCTGGCACATATTAAAATGGCTATTGTGCAAGATAACTCTAAAACTTTGTCAAAAATTTCTTCCAAACTTAGTTTAAAATAATTCGAGTCCTTTATTAGGAAGTTTGGTTAATAAAAATGTTTGGTATATGTCAATGATTTGGTATATCACCATATTACGGTGCGTACAGATTTTAAAGCAAACTCGTGGTACAAATTCAATATATTTAATATACGACATATTTATTGTGTTTGGTTCTGTTTTTTTTGGTCAGTGGCTGAGGGTATGTCTCCGTCAGCACAGCTAAATGATGCTACCTTACAAGTTTCTGTATATGTTTACTGTTACACGTGGATTGTGACATCTCAAGAATGACAACTCATAGGAAAAAATTGTGAATGAAATTCTTATTGAAATATCCAAAACTTTTACTTATGTATTTTTTGATAAGGATTATCGAGATTGCGAGACAATCCGAAGAAGACAAGTGAGAACCCCAAAAATGGTTTAAGTTTTTGATCTTCGGGACTTAAATCTTCAATGGATGCTACCCTTATATCAGACCTATAAATTATGATTTCTTGCAAGGAATGTTTTGTACCCTTACCTTTATTCCGGTTAAATAATGTGTGCAAAATGTTCAAAATAACGAAAATCGGGAGCACCGTTCTACGGAGGCTCTTATAACATCGATACAAAAATATTCGCTTCTTCGTAGGAACGTATTCGTAAACTGTCAAATTCAATTGGATTGGGCACGGCTGTACTCTTCTGTCATTGCCTAGGACGGAAAACCAAAGATCATGATGATAACACTGTCCAACACGACTTCGCGAGATCAGTCACTCGACATCTTCTTAAAAAACTCATGTTTATAAACACCGAAAAAGTAAATTTGGTGCCCAAGGATAACGAAAATCTGGGTAAAATTCGTAAAATATCGCCCTGAGCTGACACAGAAAAACTGTTTCCGAATTTCCGAAAATAACTCCCTTTGAGTTAGAAGCAGAAACTACTGAACAGAGTAACCTATTTTTCCAAACTTGGTATATCGCAATATAAAAAAGTGAGGAAAGGATGATATATGATACCCCACACCACCACGACTTCAATAAAGTTTGACGGATTTTTCTACAACAAATTACATCACATCTTCTAATTTTCATCAAAATGTCTGTCCAATTTAGTGTTTAGTGCATCAATAACATATATCCGAACCGTTTTCAAAATAATTTGACGAACCTATTTCTACATTTCATCAAAATTAGACAGACCTATGTATTTTGTGCGTCAAATACCTCAAATCGGCCGAAATTATATATAGGAGCTAGATATTCAAATCTGTACCGATTTCAATATAATTTGACAATTTTGTTTCTAGTCCGAATTCAGTTACATTTTCCAAATTTGATTGAACATGGACAGAATTTGCGTGTTTGGTGCACCGAATACCTAACCGATTTCAATATAACTGGCAAACTTATTTCTAATCCGAATTCCGTGACATTTTCCAAGTTGCATCAAAATTAGACAGAATTTACGTCCAAATCTGAACCGATTTCAATATAATTTGGCAACCTTTTCCCTAGTGCAAATTCCGTCACACATTCCAAACTTAATTAAAATTGGACAAACATTGCGTGATTGGTGTACCAAATTCCGAAAAGCAGGCGAAAATATATTTGAGAACTATATCCAAATCTGAACCGATTTCAATATAATTTGGCAAACTTTTTTCTAGTGCAATTCTTCTTATGGCTAAAAACATGATTTTCCATAATTTTCAGCTGAATCGGACTATAAATGCGACTTGTGCATTGCGAACGGATGGACGGACATGCATAAATCGATTCAGGAAGTGATTCTATGTATATCCCTACGCGGAACTATGGGTATATCTCGTTCCATGTTGCATGTTACAAACAAATGCAGAAAGACATAATGCCCCTTACCACAATGTGGTGTAGGGTATAAAATAGATCAGGTAGCTCCCTCAAAACATTTCCCATTACGTCGATATATATTTGCCCTTTAATATTTTTGTTGGAAAGTTCATACGTCAAAATAAGGCCCACAATTCTGGGAACCCCACTAAATATATAATTTTTCGGAAAAAATATATTCGTTGCGTCGGTTCACATTTGCACTTTAATCCAATTCAAATTTATAATTAAAAGATAAGTATTTAGTCGGAATGTCCACACAATCGTTAGGAAATATACCCAAAAATCTCGATAGTTTTGTCGACAAGTTCATATGTCCAAACAAGGTATCAATATTCTGAAGACATCCCTGAATACATAATTTTTCTGAAAATGGATATCGGTTCTGTAGCTTATATTTGATCTGTTCATAGATGTCTCAATTCACACAGACTGAGGGTATATCTCGGTCGGCATTACCAACCGATATTTTTTACTTGGATTTCCTATCTTCATCTATCCATTATGGGGATTTAAGGGTTAATACATTATTCAGCAAAACTGGTTAAATTAAAAGTTTTTTTTAGTGTTTCTGTTTCAGTTTCATTGTGGTGGCAATTTTAAAAAGTTCTTTGCCACCCCAATATAACGTTGTGTATACTTTCTCCTTACCCATATTAATATGTATGGATATATTCCTCTGGGATTTACAGTTCATAGACGTATTTAAATGACACTTCACGCTTAAACGGGATTAATATCATCAATCCCATGTCCCTGACTTTATGCAAATTAAAATGCTTTAATTAGGGAATTCACATAACCAAAACAATAAATAAATATTAATGACCGACCATCCAAACGCTCCAAATTCCATTCAATTCTACCCATCAACCAACAATGACTGACTGCCACACACATTTTCAACCACGCACAACGATCTTGGAATAGCTAAATTAAAGCAAATAGTTTAAGTGGTTTATTTGGGCTGAGTAGTAGTAGCTTCTGCTGCTGCTACACTACAAAGAACAATATTCATTACTTTAATAAAGAAATATGCCACTTAATTGTTAATAATAATTAGAGTTGCGTGCCTATCTCCTCAGTATGTGATGGGAGAACCCAAATTCATGAATTTTTTAGATGTGCTATCATCTTTGGTAAATATGCCATTGTTGTTGTTGCTGTTGTTGTTAATAACATTTGAGTATCATTTTAATTAAAAATTATTTATTATAAATATTTAAGCATAATTAATATGGAGTATATTTAGGTATACACGTACATATAACGTGGAAAAGGAAATAAGAATAATTCCATTATGTGTGAAATAAAAGGAGGGGAAGTTCATTTATAAGAAAACTGTACTCGTAGATAGGGGAAAAGGTTTAAGGAGTTACTGGGAGAGGTTAAGCAAGAAACAATTCCATTTGAAATTTGTAAATATTTGTACTAGGGGCGAATGGCAGACAGCCATTGCAAAATAAAAGTCCCAAGTAAGTCTAACAAACTTCAATTGGTTTGAATTTAAATCTAGTAAATCCGGAACAGATTTCAATTCAACTTGGATATACTCTCTTCAAATAAATATTACTGGTTTATGAAAATATGTTCCCATTTATACACTCTGTCTATAAAAAACGTACTGTTTCCCAATTCATTTCCCCATACATTATTATTATCTTTCTAATTTATTTAAACAAACGACTAACCAATTTCGGATCTAAACCTTCAATCCTTTTATCTTTTCGAACAATAACACAATTTGTTCTTTATGCATATGTAGGTTATATAATTCCTGAATATACAAAAAAGGATTATTTAAGATTACAATTGTTCTTGTTTCTTTTTTGTTTCTCCTTTAATTCCCGCTTTGTTTACATAAACCACTTTTGTATATATTCTTTTGTTGTAATCCAGTCACTTTCACTTGCTATTGTGTTCTATTTTAGGGATCTTTGGAATTGTTTTGACAGCAGTGACGAAAATCGCGCCTTCATTCCCCTAAATGTGTGAAATATCACACATCAGGCCAATATACGATTTGTAAAAGTTGTTAAGAACAAATTTGAATAAGATTATGTCGACACGTGTACATGTGGAAGTGAAATACCTACTAAATTACATTCGTAATAGAGTAATTTATATTTAGAATGTCTTATTTTGGCTCACAAAATTTGGACAATTGTCTTTTTGTCAACAACATTATTAAATTGTGCCAAAAATAGTCCTTAGGACGAATTGTGAAATATAATTTAGAACTTGTCGCTAAGAGGAAATATAATATTTTTGTAATCTAAAGCAACAGGTAGAACATTTAAATAGCCTGTAGTCGATTCATGTACAGTCGAAATCGCTTATAACGTCGTCGTTTTTAACGTCACACTAATAAATATTGTTTATAACGTCATCGCTTATAACGTCATATCGGTTGTAACGTTGTTTTTTTTTTTGTGAAATATTTGAATTTTACTATCGGTTATAACGTCGAACCATACGAGGAAGAAAATTTTCTCTAAACAACATGAAATAACCAAACATATGCACAATAGGTTCGAAGATGGGGTTGGACAACTGAATTACGACTGTCATATAGGCGCTCTCAAGTCAATTAAGTTTGAATTTTTTCCACCCAATGTCACCTCTGTTTTACAACCCATAGACGACGGAGTAATAGAATCATTAAAATCGCAATTCCGGAATAAAATAGGGTGAGAGTTCGAAATTTAAAAGTGTTGGATGCATCGTTATTGTTAGATGAAGCCTAGTAAAATTTAACGTCTTCTGTCATTGTTTTTATTATTCGGGATTAACGGTCCTTTGAACGTTTCCGAAGACATTTGTCTCCAGTATCATTTCTCCTAACACGAAGTTTTGTTTTTAAGTATTTTATACGTTTGCGTCTAAGATTTGGTTGAAAAATATTAAATATTCGTCAAGTATACATACATCTTCAGTATTAAGATCTAAATGATATTTTTCAATGTAGGGTAAACGTCCAGCAAAGCCCAAAGCTCCTTACATTTTAAGCAAAGCATCATATCATATTAGGCACACTGTTCAGATATGGCTTTAAAACGAAAGCTCCATACCAGGAAACCCGAAATGGTTTGGTCCGATAAAATTGTTTGAGCTACTTTATCAAATTATTACATGTTTTCTCTAAAATGAATTTTATTTTTGGAAATATAAAATGAACAAATATTCTTCAGAAGATTCTATACTGAAAATGTATTTTATTAACAAGTTGTCTAAGAAATATTGAAATTTTTTTTGTTTGAATACTCCTTTTGAGAGAAACTTCTAGTAGAATAAAAATTACTTCTTATGCCATGGCATTTCATTATCAAATAATTAAATGTCGCGCATTTTGTACTGAATATAAAGGTCTTGAGACTTTAAACTCATTCTGTATTCGAAAAAATTACGAGTTCAGTATTGGGTGGATTAGAAGTGCATGCTATTTGACAAAATGTACAATATAGCACGGGTTTTCCGTAAAGTATATCTCGAAAACCAATTAGAGAATTGGCATTAGCTTTAACCAAATTTTAGATAAATTTGTTGCTAAATAGTAGTAGAAAATAATGGAGAAAATTTTATTGTTATGGGTCATAAATGCTAATATCTGCTATAATTAGCATACCCACCTGAATTTTTTCGTATCATTAACAAAGTAGTAGCTGAAAACAACCGTAAACGAAATGTATGCTCAATCATTGGTTATATGGTATTAAAATCGGGTGTAATTTGTATATTGTCCCTCAACCTTTAGACTAACGATAAACATGTATAATAATGGTCTTTGACTTCTCTTATATTTTGAGGCAATCCGCTTCAAACAATTTGGAGTTGATTTAGCTTAGTTCGTCCGTTTGTTTGGTTCGAGCACATGATGACTCTCGAACGGATCAACCGATTTGTTCCAATTTTTGGATCTAGCAATATTTTGTCCAAACTTTAAGCCAGATGTTTTGCTAAAATGGTGCGTCCAATAACTTTCGAAGGTCCAAACCGATTTCTCCTTCAGGTACCTTCACACAAAAATTCAAATATCCGATTTCACCGAAACTTTGAACATCTTAAAATTACCTCCAGACGTACATTGATCAAGTACCAAGATGGTTTATATAGGACAACATCTTCGGGTACCTCCCTCACAAATGTTCAACATAAGTGGAGTGTATGGGCTGTTCGAATATCCATTGGGTATTTTGCGGTCTTGACATAAAAGTCCAAAAGCTCTAAATCTTACGGTAACCAACTAAAATGACGTCTTGACACGGCAACTATCAACGTGGACTATATCAGTCCATTCTTTCAGGTATCTTCTCCGCGAAAGTGCAAAACGTATGCGCTTTTATCGAAGTCAAATTTAATGAGCACAACATAAGCATTTATTCGCGACGTCCACAATTGTGTGATTTTATACCCCAAATGTGATTTTATACCCCAAATATTTTTGTCGGAAAGCTTTTACGTTCAAAAAGGCCCTGACTATGCAATTTTAGATAGAAATAAGCCGGAACAACAAACAATGGGGTATCAGATGGAGTTTTTTTCGATTTATAATATTTTGTCAGGACATTGCTAATATTTAGGTAAACAATTTTTTGCAATTCCCAAATAGGGATTTCGTAGCCTCTACCGGTACTGCGAGTAGGGTTCGGAGTCTATGAGTCGTAGTTTGCATCTCCCGACTCCTTTTTTGTTTCTTAATGTCGTTTTCTGATTTTTAGTTGACTTCCACGGACTCTATCACTTCTGGTAAAATAGTAAAGTTTTGGTGTTTTTATATTTTTTCTTACAATAGCTGGATATACAATCTAATCTCTAATATTTATACTGTATATGAAGAATATTTCATTTGGTATAGAATGCTTTGAAATTTAACATTATTATTTGAAAATAGCATGCCTTGAATTAAAATGTAACTAGGGACTTCGGTAGACTCCTAATTTTTCAATGTATCTCTAAAGGCCTAACAGCTCAACTCGAAAGAGAATTAATTAAATATCACTATAAATGGCCTTCGCCTTAATAAGGCAAAAATAAAAAATAATTTCAGCATGAGCCAGGCTGGGATTCGAACCTGGGTCTCCGACAACTGAGTGTCAAGGTTGCCGGCGTCTTAGCGTTCTAAGCCACCATCAACTTGTCAAAACTTTAGTAGACAATAATTGATGATCAAAAAATAAAATCTTCTGATATAGAAGAGCAATTACTAATGATGTAGGAATAAAACTTACCATAGTATTTGTGAACATTGAAAAATGGGATTACCAAGCAGGACTATAGGAAAAGTTTGGAGTTTCAATTAACTGACATAATTTCGCATATACATTTATCTAATGAAGTTCGATATATATACCAGTTACCAAGCTTTGCCTTCGTCTGCCACAAAAACAACATCCTAATACACCTGAAGATCGGATTTACCACCCGTGAAACGTAGTGTAATGGTTGGATGCGTGGGACTTCGGTAGACTCCTAATTTTTCAATGTATCTCTAAAGGCCTAACAGCTCAACTCGAAAGAGAATTAATTAAATATCACTATAAATGGCCTTCGCCTTAATAAGGCAAAAAAAAAAAAAAAAAAAAAAAAAAAAAAAAAAAAAAAGTAACTAGAAATAGTTTTCTTTTCATTGTTGAATTGTATTTGGAACTGAACGGGGTAAATTGTTTTGTAAGTTTCTTTTATGTAATATCTGAAATATTTATACCAATTATATTATAATTTCTTTCAATTCATAGAATAAAAAGTAGTTTTTAACAATAAACTGGAGTTTTATGAACGCAAGACCCTGCAGGCAATCAGCAGGCGCCGTAGAGAATTTTTGACTGGAAATATTGGATCCAAGTCTAATCTTCACTAGGATTTATTTATTTCAATTAATTAATTAATGATATCATTAAAAGGTTTTTGAGATAGATCTTTTTATCAGAATCAGTCCTCGTGGTCAAAAATGTGTTCAATTGAAAACTTAATAATGCAAAAGTAATACAAAACTTTTTTAATGGGACAGAAGTTAGTGTGTGATATCTGGATATTTACTTTAAAGAAGAAGAAAAGGCGTTATGTTCGGGCCGAACTGTTTACACCCTCCACTACATTAAAACATTGTCTCTATCTCTATTCGACATATTCGCGAATGCCATCCCTGTATTCAAAGGTGGATCTGTTTTAAACACTTTCTGCATGGAGGTTCTCCCACCAAAAGGATTTCCAAAATCCATATTACAGACAGATATATATTTATAAAACCGTAAACCTGTTTGGGTAATACTCATTTGAAGGATTTTTTAGTTTTTGCGTCAACATCTTGAAAATACTGGACGGAACCTTTGTATGGGGACTATACCAAACATCCAAGGACTAATATAGTATACTCTGTTCCAAATTTCCAAATTGTATCTAAAATATTGTGCACTCTCTCTATTGAACTTATACAATTTGTGCAATAGCATATAAAATTACATAAAAAACCATTTAAATACCTTTACGTAACGCTACACAACGTTTTTAAATTTCACTATTTTTGGTCAAGCTGTTGGGTTCTTTTCCGAAGAAGCAAACATACAGATATGTACTCGAATAAAGCATTGTATTCAGGTAATGAAAGACACTTCTAAAGCATCACACATCACCAATGGAAGTAGTTAAAGGATTATCAAGTACTATCACAAGTAAAGATCAGGTGGGGCAAGATTGAAAATGACTAATATCAAAATCTACACGAAACCTGGCAAGTATTATTGTCGAGCTAACCGGTAACTGGGATATTGGTAAATCTTCCGCAGAATAACCGTTGCCGTACAGGTGTTCAGAATCGTTTTGTTTTTCATTTAAAAAAAATCTTTAACTTTTGAACAAAAACATATATATCATACTTTTTTTCGACATATAGCACAGTCAGAATCCAAGGCCAAAATGAAACTTTTGAGTTTTTTGTTTGTTTTTTTTTTACTTTTTTTTTAAACAATTAAAAAATACCAGTCAAATGTGTATGGGTTGTTTTTCCAAAACATTACTGCTGTAATGGGTATTGTGAGAAAGTTTAATTACACTATGCAACACTGAAAATGCAAACAACTTCTAGTATGCATTTTTTGAAAGTACATATTTAGACTACAAAAACCCTAGTAGGGTTTTGTCCTGTCAGATCCAGTTCGGATTTTATGGCCTCATCTAAACCTGGCTAAATCTACACTTTTTTGCATTTATCAGGTCTTTATCTCAGAAACGAATAGGAACTTTGCCTTTGTCTTTAGCAATATTGTTACCCTAAACTAGTAGAACTTATCTTTAAACAAAACCACATAAGAAAAACTCCATCTAGGACATTAAAATCTGTAAAATATACAAAATTTTACATAATTTCTGAAATTCTGGTTAGTATCGGCTAAACTATTGGGAGTTGAACAAAGCAACCAGTTGATAAAATCTTCCAAATAAAGTTCTCAACAATTCTTTAAAACATTCTGAAACTCTAAAATGCTTACTTAATGTTGTTTCAGCGGTATTTTGCATCATATCTTTTACAACACGTATTTCAAATACAGTTCACACCAACAGTTAATTTTCGCATTTCGGATTTCACTACATTATTGACATTTTTATTAAATCGTCGTTGAAAAATGTACAGAAAACAACGGCATAGAGGCATTCTACAACAATGACATGTTTCGAAGAGTTGTGTATTACATTCCAGGGAATATTTTTCCAAAAGAAAATATGCAGAAAAATTGACGGTTTTGGAGATACAGTGCGAAATGTATAAAAATTGTGGAATTTTTGCATATATTTTGAAATTTGAGTCAATAAATGTAGTTTTATCTACAAATTTGCTACACAGGTCAGAAAAAGATTCGCATTGGTTTCAGAGATATAGCCCCGAATTTCTTTAAAAACTCAATATTTAACCATGTTTAGATGGGGCCATAAAATCCGAGCTGGATCTGACACAACAAAACCCAACTAGGGTTTCTTGTCGTATGGGTCTGTACTTTCAAAAAATCTTCAGTTCGAATTGTTTGCACAAGATCACCTTAAAAATGTTGCACAGTGTTATTCACGATATGTTGTGTGAGGGGTACCCGAGGGAGTGAACCGTATAGTCCATATTAGAACGTGATTTAAGTGTGAAAGAGCTATTACAGTGCGCAAGGTTGAACTAATGTCAATCATTCTCATCGATAAATATCGTACCCGTCTGGTACTTTAGAGATTTTGAAACGTTAAGTCAGGAAGCAGGGACTTGTGTAACGTAGCTTTGTAGTCGGCTGGCATAAGCTCAGTCGCATCCAGGGGGACAGCTGACCCGAAAGCCCAGGGGGACAGCTGACCCGAAGGCCCAGTGGAACCTCTAACTCAAAAGCCCTGTTTATGTACGAGGGGAACTAGAAAACTTTCACGCAGTGTGCGTCATTGGACACTTTTTTTGAAAGCTTTACAGTTTTTAGCCTAAGCGTAGTCAGAGCAGTTTATGTACGATCATGTCTTGTGTTGTTTACAGTGACTTGAAAAAATTACATTGAAGAAAAATGGAATTTACTTGTGAACATTTAATTGAACATTTTTTTACATGTATTCAAAATTATACCCTTCGTTGCGTAATTGATAAATTATATTTTCAAAAACTCATTTTAGAGAGAATAATTTTTTCATATGTGGATAAAACCCCATTATCTTAAAAAATCCCGAGACCCGGGGTACCCTTATATGGGGGCTATTGGACAACGTGGACCTATGTTGACAAATTTTTGCACGGATATTTTCTACATATTGAGAGCACACTGTGCCAAATTACAGCCAATTTGGTTGTAAAATGTGGCTAATAGATGAAAAGTACCTTAAATCGGGGGGTACGGCTTATGGGGGCTATACCAAAACATAGACCCAGGGACTCCATTTTCAATACGTTTAATACTATTGATATAAGAAAGTTTTGAGCCAAATTTTGACCGCCTACGTCAAGTGGTTTTTACCCAATATTTGGGTAAATACTCGAAATCGGGGTACCCTTATATGGGGGCTATAAGAAAACGTGAACCTACGTAGACAAAATGTTGCAAAGATATTTTATACTCATTGAGGACTCACTGTGCCAAATTACAGCCAATTTGGTTGTAAAATGTACCTAATAGCTGAAAAATACCCCAAATCGGGAGGTACGGCTATATGGAGGCTATATCAAAACATGGACCCAGGGACTCCATTTTCAATACCTGTAATACTATTGATATAAGAAAGTTTTGAGTCAAATTTTGACGGCCTACGTCAAGTGGTTTGGCAGATAAAGAGTTTTTACACAATATTTGGGTAAATACTCGAAATCGGGGTACCTTTATATGTTGGCTATTGGACAACGTGGACCTATGTTGACAAATTTTTGCACGGATATTTTCTACATATTGAGAGCACACTGTGCCAAATTACAGCCAATTTGGTTGTAAAATGCACCTAATAGCTGAAAAATACCCCAAATCGGGAGGTACGGCTATATGGAGGCTATATCAAAACATGGACCCAGGGACTCCGTTTTCAATACCTGTAATACTATTGATATAAGAAAGTTTTGAGCCTAATTTCGTCAGCTTACGTCATGTGGTTCGACAGTTAAAGAGTTTTTACCCAACATTTGGGTAAATACTCGGGTATTTACCCAGGTATTTACCCACTTGTTTAAAGTATTGTAAAACTGTCCATTTTGAACCGATTTCACAGCCTATACCCAAGAATTGGGTCTAAGATGTTGTATTGGCGATTCAATATAGTAAATACCCAAAAAAATACCCACAAATGGGTATTTACCCGGTATTTACCCACCGTGTGGGTGTATATTTTGTCAATTTTATAAAATGTTACCCGTATTGTTATTTTTAAAGTTACGCCCATTGATTGAAATATGTACCTTTAATGAGGATGCTTTGGCTTAGTTGATGTCTCCAAGAAACATTTTCAATGAGGAAAAGTAATAAATATCCGCTTATTTGCATATTATTCAATTACGTCACCTTTTTTAAAAATCCAATAAAATATTTAAATCATAAACTAGCATTGTGGCAATGCCAATAAAAACAAAACACAGCATGCCAATAATTAAGCGTTAATAATTGTGTGGTCTACGCATGGCCAATAAAACTATTAGCATTGTTAGGGGTGGCGGCTAATAAACAAACGATTGTTTAAATACAATTTTAAAGTGCGGGTGAAATTCATTAATAAATTTTTTAAATTGGTGGCACACTTTTTCATTCATTCGTTCATGTTGTGAAATTGACAAACAAAACACAGCTGAACAATAATAAATGAGGGTTGTCAATTGCTGGCGGACGAAGACTGGCTGACTGACTGACTACTGGTTGGTTGGTTAGCAACGCAAAGTCCGGAAAAATTGAACAAACGAATATTTTGTTTTTGTTCATTAATTTATGTTAATTTGTTACAAAATTGTTTTGAAAACTTCAATTAAATCGGCACTAAAAAGAAGAAGAACCACAACAACAGTAAAAAGAACAACAGCATCAATGAAATGATAATTGAGCGTGATCGAATATTTTTCACAGACAGAGAATGTACCCAACATATGAATTTTTCAAATGAACTATACAAACTACTATATACATGCGTTAAAAATTTTAATGCAGTGCCAACCTGAACTTAATCTGGGACATTATTAATAAAATTATTGGTACAGACCTCCTGAATAGACCAATAAACATTGCAGATACAAATGAAAACAAAACATTGCTGGCATTTTACTCCCACGGTGCGCTTAGGTTATGTTTTCACGAATATGCTTGTATACTATAAGTCCTATCAAAATGGGATTAAAGAAAATGTTGTAGCTAGTATGAAAATTCTCTACAAGATTGGCCTTTATGATATATTCGTAGGTTTTACCGTTATTGAGATATAGAAGTTCAAATTGGGACAATGTATTGACTGTATCGCTTCTTTATAAAACAATGTCATACATGGTGCGCCTTAACTAACTTTAGGTGCAAACCGCTTACACTTAGGAAATTTTTGCGGATTTTGAAAAAGCAATGTTCATAGATGAAAAAAAATCTAAAGACAAGAAAAAAATGCTGGAGGGATTTTTAAATAAATCGCGGTCAAAATTCACATTTTTAGGTTTATTTTGAGTTTTCCCGATTTTGCTTAAAAACCGCAAGTCCTATCGAAATGGGGCTAAAGAAAACGTTATATATTGTTCCTAGTTTTTACTATTTTTGAGATATAGAGGTTCAGTTCACATTTGTAGGTGTTTTCTGTTAAATTTTCACGATTTGATTGAAAACGATAAGTCTTATCGAAATGTGACTGCCATGTGAAGATTGGCATTCGTAATTTTTTCCTAGGTTGTACCATTTTTGAGTTAGTAAGTAAGTAAGTTTGAGTAAGTTGGGAAATTGTAGTCATGACATTGTTTTATAAGGAGACTGTACAGTCAATGCATAGTCCCAATTTGAACGTCCATATCTCAAAAATGGCAAAACCTACGAAAATATCGTAGAAGCCAATCTTGAAAAGAGTTTTCTTATCTACAATATTGCTTTTAGTCACATTTTGATATGACTTGTGGTTTCTAAGCAAAATCGTGAAAAGCTAAGAAACCCCTAAATATGTCAATTGAATCGCGATTTATTAAAAAAAAACGTTCCGGCGATTTTTTTGTTTTTTGATTTTTCTCATCTATAAACATTGTAGTTTCAGAATCCGTAAAAACTTCCCAGGTGTAAGCACCTTCCATTTAAAGTTGTTTCAAGAGAACCGTGCTCCTTAATGGATGTTTAGTGCTGGGGGGCGTCCCCAAAAGTGGACCTACGTTACAAGTTTTTTTGTGAGGAGGTTTTTTATGTGCTAACACCTCAAAATTTACATTTGCATCGAAATCGGTTTCAACTTTTGTTTTTAACCTTTAAAATACGAGGGAACACAAAACGCGAACCTACGTTACTAATATTTCGCACAAAAGTTTTCTACCAATTTGCGCTAAAGGAAACCTAGACCCGCGGCCCAATACTAGCCACACACTATCCTTTGATATGAGAAACATTTTTGCAAAATTTTAAGGATCTACGCCTTTTCCTTTAAAACTTATTAGTAAAGTTCCGCTAAGGTGCTCATATTTCGAACTGTGCAGCGCTTAACAACCTAAAGCTGGAATCAATTAACAAGGCCTTGAAAGACTTGGGTGTCTCCTGTACCCTGACAGGGTGGATCGATGAGATGCTGAAAAACAGAATCGTTAACTCAATATATGGATAGAGTTCGGGAACTAAGATCTTTGTCTATGCAGACTATGCACACGTTTCGAAATCACTTATCATCAATAACAGACTAAAATTTAGTTTTAACTTTGATGTTGTTGTAAATATTCTCTCAGCTATTCACTATCCAATGCAAGAAACTTTGCTGCATCAGATTTTAAGAAATTGTTGCAAAATAATTTAATTCGTATTTGTTTAGTTGTTAAATAAATTCTTAATAAAACTAAACAATGCTTATTTTTAATTAATAGGGGAGGGTGTAAATTACATGAAAAAAATTGTTTGGCCTGGATGTACATAGTTATATAGCAATAAATTTTCAAAAATTATAATTTTTCTTGTGTATTTTAGTATAATATACTTTTGTTAAATGGAGCCTGGTGCCACCGTGGTGCAATGGTATGCACACCCGCCTTGGACGAAGAAGGTCGTGGGTTCGATTCCCCGGCCAGGCAATATCAACAAATTTTCAACGGTGGCAAAGTACCCTTTAGTAATGTTTGCAACATTTCCTGAGTATTTCAGCCATTTAAAACTTCTCTACAAGTGGTGTCGTAAGGCATGCCGTTCGGTCCCATATCATTGAACTAATACGAATCGAGGTGCAGTCAGAAGTCTCTATATTTCGAATAACCAACTTTTGGTTGCAACTAGCTGCAACTCTTGCTGATAAATGCATGGAAAATGTAGCAGTAATTTCGACCACTATGCGATGTAGTCATCCTTATATGCGGCAAATTTGTTTCAACACCGACGGAGCTTATGCATATCTCTGTCGGCTATACAGATGGGACGAGCTCAGTTTGTACATTGGATATTTAAAACTGAGGTATGTCCTGCTGGCATGCGCTTTGTAAAAAGTACTGTAGGCTGTGCGTGGATGATACGGAAACCATTGAGCACCTACTATGTCATTGTCCAATGTTAAACAACACTAGTCACAGACACTTCGGCGACTATAAATTCTATGCAGACCTATCTAGCATAGACCCATCAGTCATCGTTCTTTTCTCAAGAAGTCTTAAATGGCTATGGGGAAGGAACTTCGAGCATCCTCATTCTTAAAAGCGATCTTAACAACCATCCTTTTACTTTTAACATCCTTTCATTCTATATTTTCCTGACTACTTACAGGATGAACACAATGGACCTATGGTCTCAGAGTGGAACGGCTCCATTAATTACAGTCGCGCATCAGGGATGGAAAATGCAGTACAATAGTACTTTTTTCAGTACCATTTCACTATAAAAAGTACCGAAGTACCCCCGCGGCCAATTCAGTACCATTTCCATACTGTAGTCTAGAAATTTTTTTTGTGAAACGAAAAATGCAAAATACAAGATAAAATTACTAGAAATTTAAAAAAACTGGATATGTGTTGGGAATATATCAAAATATGAACCTATATTGATCATTTTCTTCGTGAAATTCTTACACCCTTTGAGAATCCGAAATATCAAGTTACAGTCGAAACGGTAGGCTAATCATTTGAAAGACTTCACATCGAGCGGAATCGAAGTACGTTCCAATATGAGAATCGCCAGTCTGATTATCGTTTTGATTGCTGACGAAAAACAAAGTTTATATCGGCCACCAAAACATTTGTTGGACTGTCTGTCACGAATTTAATTTCAGTAATTTCGATGGGATAATAAACTTTTGAAATACCCTTCTATGGGGGCTATATCAGAACGTGGACCCTCACTGACAAATTTCTAGGGGAGAGTTTTGTAGCCCCAAGGAAGACTAAATACTAAATTTCAACAAATTTCAAATTTGGTATGATAATGTGGTTCAAACCTTCAAAATACCGAAAATCAGTAGGTACAGTTGTATGGGAGCTAGGTACATATATGAAAATATTTTCAATACCAAATTTCCTAGGACTAATTGAAACTTCTGTACCAAATAAAAAGGTTCATATAAAATATATAGAGTCATATCTTGAAGTCAACAGACAAGGACCTGGTTATCTATGTACGCCATAGGGTCTCCGACGAATATTTCGATGTGTTACAAACGGAATGACATAGTTAATTATACCCTCCAGTATTGTATAAAATATATACAGTTTTGCAACATTCTTCAGATTACATAGATATAAGCCTTTGTTGTTTTATTTTTTAATGTATACAATTTTTTTCCTTAAAAAATAATAAAAAATATAAAATATAATAGTACTGTTTAAATTTTTTAATTTTCCATTCCCTTCGCGCATCCTAAAACCTAAGCCTAACATTTTTCATAATTTTGGAAATAATATTGACAAAATTCATACCTTCATAATGACTGTGTGACGGGTTTGTTTGTTTGTTTGTGTGTCGGACTGCATAATGGTTCATTGGCATATAAAGGGGGTTAAAACAAGTACTCTTATCTACGTATGTATGTATGTTGCATAAATGGCTGGTGGTGAATGTTCCCATTGAGAACAAAAACAGCTGTAGCTGATTTTTGTTTAGTTTTGTTTTTCAAGAGAACAATCTACTCACAAATCGTCTGCAATTAGAAGAGATTGGTATATTTTCTAACTAATTTAAAGAGTACAAAAAACATATCTTTGCAGAACAAAAACTTTTTCTCTTCTTTCACATCTGCACAAGTGCATTGCTTCTCTTAAATTTGTATTAGCACATTGAGTCTGCAAAGAAGAGAACATCGAACAGCTAACTAAGAGCAAAATAAAAATTCAACGGTAAATAAATTCAATATTGGCTAGCTAACCATAAAATATGTTGTCTTGTCTTGGCTTATGCTCACAAAAAATAAACAGCCTAAAGGTGCCACAAACATTTGGGGTTCGACAAGCAGACCACCGCCACCTTACCGCATCAACAAAATTCGAAAAACAACAACAGCAGCATAACGTAATGTTTGATGTTCATTATGGAGTTTTCTTGATTTTTATTCAATTTTCATAGCAGTGTAGACCAAGTGGATCGATATTTGTCCTCTTATAAATAGTGGGGAGCAGCTGTTAATTCTGTTGTTGCTGTTGCCAGTCTTGTATTTATTAGTATGATTATTTATTTGTTTAAACTAGTCCAGAGGAAGATATAGATTTTGAGGAGAGATGGAATAAACACCACAGATCCACAATGCCAGTTTGATTACAACAAACCTTTCACTTGGCGTTTTTTGTTTGGCTTAGCTGTTGTATCTGTTTTCTGCCCCAAGTCTCAAGTGAGTTGGTATGGTCCGTCCGTCTGTGTGTTTGTGTGAAATGAAAACTGCTGCATTTGTTGTGATGTTTTTAATGGTAATTAACATGTTGCGAACATGACCGAATCCTAATCAAAATGTCAAATACAAAGAAAAAACAAATACAAAAAGAAATGGGAGGGATGTGGGCCTCAAACACACGTGTACACGGTTTCTTTAAAAACCAGAATAAAATTTATATTCACAAACATGCATATATACATATGTACATATACATACATATCTCCACTAAGTGATAATGCTGGTTTTACATCTAAACTGGAAATAAAATTCTTATTTCACCACTCAGAGTTTAGTGTTGTTTGTAGCCTAAAAACCCACATCTAGCTTTACATTTACGTTCACTTGTGCCCTGTCATAACAAGAACAGGAAGAAATAAGTTGAAACAACTGGGAAGATGATGTATCTAAGTGTAACACCCACCCACTTATTATAGAAACTACAGATTACTGTTATTCTTTGGCATTTTGAATTTTAATTCTCCTTTTTTATTTTTCATATTCATAGGAATTATGTTAGTTACCTCGCCGTTGGCCACTTTTAAGGACTCAAGTTAATGGAGTTCGCTCTCATATGCAACACATTGAAATGCTAATATGTATTATACAGTGTGACTTTAATAATGGTAATATTTTTAAAATGGATCGCAATAATATTGCATTGCTTCAGCAATCGAAACAAAAAGAAAACACGCAAATAGCTACATGGGAAGGAGCGTTCATACACGCAAAAAAAAATCGGCCTTTCTAACATATGTCCCAAACATATTTTGCAGGTCTGCAAACAAATATATGTTTGGGTGGAAACAAATATATGTTTGGGTGCAAACATATATATGTTTGGGTGCAAAGATATTTATGTTTGGGTGCAAAGATATATATGTTTGGGTGCAAAAAAATATATGTTTGGGTGCAACATATATATGTTTGGGTGCAAAGATATTTATGTTTGGGTGCAAAGATATATATGTTTGGGTGCAAACAAAGATATGTTTGGGTGGAAACAATTTTATGTTTGGGTGCAAACATTTTATACGTTTGGGTGCAAAAAAATACAAACCCAAAAGGCACAAAAAAAAAAAAAAAACAAACACATGCACCAGTGGGCGCTTACTGAGAGCAAGGGAGCGTAAAATTCAATGTAAAACACTTTAAAATGTGTGCTCACTTGCTCTCAGTAAGAGCTCACTGGCTATCTCTATAGTATACACACAAATGTTGTGGTTTTTTATTAAAAGGCAAAAGAACAACAAACACATAGGTACATACAAAATTCCAAAGAAATACATAACACACTTTAATAAAAGAAAAACTGATTGAAATAATTTGTAGTCACACTTTTAAAAAGGAAAAATATATAGAAATGTAGTTGAACGCTTCTCCTTAGTTGTGAAATAAAACAAATTGTCCTCATAGTTGAAATCATCAGCGGGGAATCGGCATCTAGAATCAAATGATTATGTAATGTAATAAATAAATATGGATATGCAATATTTCAAATATACATAAGTATGTATGTAATTACCAATATTAAATGCGATTTCTTCCTTGTCCAATAAAATAATTCCATTCAACTTTCCGATTCAATTATAAAATGTATTGGGCATTTAATTTACTAAAAGGCACAATTTCTTTAAGAAAACACAAAACACTGATTTATTCACTCACTTTACCGTCTTGACTCTACAAAGGCAACTAAAACATTGAAGAAAGAAAAAATATAATTCATATCATTTCTTCTTTTCTTCTTCTTGGTTAACAACAACAAAACAAGAAACACACGAGTTTGACGCATACATGCCACCAAAGCCCCCTTCTTCGCTTCTACGTCTTCTATACAATACACACAACTCTTTATTATAAAGCAGCATTCCACAGCCGCGAGAGCACTGTTATTACTCTCGTTGACAAACATCCTCTCTCCATCCATGAAAAAAATGTTCTAACATAAAAAATATGTTTTACCCAAACATATCAAATTGAGATATGTTACAAAATGTTGCAAACATATATTTGTTTGGACCCAAACATATTATGTTTGGATCCAAACATATATTTGTTTGCAACCGGTCCCAAACATATATTTTTTTGGATCCAAACATATTTCTAACATAAATTTTTCTGCGTGTACCCATAGTTTTATAATTGTTTCCTTAATATCCTCGTACTTATACATACGTACATATGTTCCCATAACATCTCCGAAAGAACATGGAAGTGGTTCCATGTTTGTTTTGTGACTGATGGGAAACTCCAATGTTCAGTCAGAAAATGTAGATACTCTATAACGATTTTAAGTTATATAGGGTCTATAGCAAACTATGGACTTAAGCTGAAAATTTTTAGTGGAGAATTTTCGTGATTGCAAGAACCTCAATTTGATAGGTACTGTTGGTGGCTATACCAAAACATGGACCTACATATGTATGTCGACAAATTTTGGTGACGAATTTCGCGACTGCAAGGAATCTCAAATATCACGTTACCAGTAGTTCAGCCAAAATGAAGATAAAACCCTCAAAATACCGAATATCGGGATCTACCGTTATATAGGGGCTATACCAAAACATGGACCTGTGTTGACCATTTTCAAAACTATCAAATTACGTGTAGTTCAGTAAAAAATATACCCAAAACCCTCAAAATACGGCAAATCGGGAGGTAACGGGCTGTACTTTTAGACCTTTCTTGACAATTTTTGGTTGGAGACGTTTTTTGAATGAGTGGACCGATATGGCTTATCTTCAAACTTAAACTTAAGTTTGGACAAAATATTACAAATTTGGACAATGAAATAATCCTGTCATATCAATGCGGTTTCAGACATATACACAAAAATTTCATCGACACAGTAAGCAGACCCGAGCGAGTCGTAGCAGCCACCGCTCGAACTTTGTATACCCTCCATCATAAAATATTCTGAAGTAAAACGGAATAATTATTATCTTTCCTGTCCACAATTTTAGGAGAATATATTCCGTCACCACTTATACCTAACTAAGGTAAAAAAATCATAAAAATGTATTCAATCGGTCGGTGTATTCAATATGGGTCTAAATCAAAGTATGGACCTATGTTTTTGGTGGAGAAGTTTTGTGGCCACTGGGAAACTCAAATGTCGAATTGCAGATACTTGGATCAAAAAACGAAAATCGAGAGATACCGTTGTATGAGGGCTCTACCAACACATGTATCTATGTGGACAGTTTTTCGAATTACAGATAGTTGGATCAAAAATACCGAAAATGGGGAGGCACCGTTATATTTGGGGCTACACCAAAACGTGGACCTACGTTGATAATTTAAAAAGGGTGGCTATACAAAAACATGGACCTATGCTGACAGTTTTTGGTGGAGATGTTGTGTGACCACTGGGAACCTCAAATGTCGACTTACAAATAGTTGGGTCGAAATTGATAGCTAAAATCTTCAAACTACCGAAAACCGGGAGGTGCCGTTCCATGGGACTTTACCAAAACATGGACCTTTATTGTCAACATGGACCTCCCGAAAACCGGGAGGTGCCGTTCCATGGGGCTTTACCAAAACATGGACCTTTATTGTCAACATGGACCTTTATTGGTAGAGATGTTTTGTGACCACTGGGAACCTCAAACGGCAAATTACAGGTAGTTCGGTCGCAAAATGTGGCTGTAATCCTCAAAATATCGAAAATCGGGAGGTAACGTTATATGGGGGCTATTCCAAAACGTAGACCTATGTTGACAGTTTTAGGTGGAGATGTTTTGTAATTACTGGGAACCTCAACTCTCAAATTACAGGTACTTCAGTCAAAAATTGTAGCTATACCAAAACATGGACCTTTATTGACAGTTTTTGGTTGAGATGTTTTGTGACCACTGGGAACCTCAAACGGCAAACTACAGGTTAGTTCGGACGCAAAGTGTAGCTGCAATCCTCAAAATAAGGAACATCGGGAGGTACCGCTATATGGGGGCTATACCAAAACATGGACCTATGTTGACGGTGTTTAGTGGAGATATTTTGTGACCACTGGGAACCCCAAAAGTGAAATGGCAGGTTGGTGAACATTTTTAGCTAAAATCCTCAAAATACCACAAATCGAGAGGTACCGTTATATGGGGGCTACACCAAAACATGGACCTATGTTGACAGTTTTAGGTGGAGATGTTTGTGATTACTAGGAACCTCAACTATCAAATTACAGGTAGTTTGTCAAAAATTGTAGCTAAAGTCTTCAAAATACCGAAAATCGGGAGGTACCGTTATATGGGGGCTATACCAAAACATGAACCTATGTTGACGGTGTTTAGTGGAGATATTTTGTGACCACTGGGAACACAAAACGTGAAATTACAGGTAGTTGGGTAAAAAAATGTAGCTAAAATCTCCAAAATACCGAAAATCGGGAGGTACCGTTATATGGGGTCTATACCAAAAAGTGGTCCGATATAGCCCATATTCGAACTTGACCTGCCTATGGAAAAAAGACACTCGGGTGCAAAAATGTAGCGCTTTAGCTTAATTATTGCGAACGCTAGAGTGATTACAACAGACGGACATAGCCTGATCGTCTTAGAATTTTATACTGATCAAGAATATATATACTTTATATGGTCGCAAATGATTAGTTCGATGTGTTACAAACAGAAAAACAAACTTAATATACCCTCCATACTATGGTGGTATAAAAATCTTCCAAAGGAGAAGTCAGAAACGCCGATTAGATCAAGTTTATAGTACCAGTAGGCTTGGACCAACTGTGGACGTTAAAAAATACAACTTTGAGTTATTTAATGATTTTATCATTATGCGCACCCGCCTTTGTTTAGGTTCGATCCTCAGGCCAGGCAACATCACATTTTCAACAGTGACAATTCCCAGAATGTTTTCTACAATTCCTCAGTATTTCAGGCATACAGAAGAAGGCTACAAGTAGTGTCCCAAGACAACTTTAGAATGTAGGTCACATATCCTTGAGCCAATATGAAGAACACTAATTACATTCTACAAGACACTGATACTACCCAAGTTTATGAATGAACCTAAAGCCTGTATGGATCGAAATCTAGTGAGGCAAAATTTAGTTTGAGCGAACATTTTTTCCGAAAAATTGGCTCCAATTTGGCACCAAAAATGAGATATGCCCTCGTTTTGGTATATAAATATGGTATATATAACGTAACCACCCGATTTAAAGTTATTTATCTCGTCCAAATCTCATTTTATTACTGCTTTGATATTTTATAAATTTCTAAATATCATATCTATTTTAAACATTTATTATCTATTGTCTAGAACTCACTGTACATTGCTACTGTCTGTTCAACATTATGTCATGTCGGGCTACTTAAAAAACCAGCATGTCTCGACTTACAAAGATAATATTTTTACATAAATATATATGTAAGTCCCTAGTGTTAATGCTTTGTCATTTACGAAAGAAAAAAAAAAACTGGTATCTATGCTGCTGGTCATATTTGGTTGTTGTTTTAGGTTTTGTGTATGCCGTTCGTTGTTGTCCACTTTGGATTAAATTCTTGTAAATCTACCAACCCACGCACGCATAAGCCACAACATTAAATTTTCCTCTGATCTTGTTTTAGCATTACGAAGTTGAGAGGTCGACCAAATCTGTTATGTTTTAATATTTCTCATGCAGATTTAATTCGACTTCCAAGGAAACTAAACTGCTATTAACTCTTTCCAGCAAAGGATAACTGAAAGTAGAAAATATGTCGGTAAATATGAATGTCAATATAAACTTACCAATAAACCATTAAATATTTTATCTAAAGAAATTTTTAATTAAATTTAAGATTTTCTTCTGAAAGAATTTTTATTTTTAAATCTTTATTTAGATTTAATAAAGTGTCTACTACTCAAGCAATCAAACAAATAAGTTGAAGGACTTAAAATAAAGTGTCTGTGTGTATGTGTGCGTATCTTTCTCGGAATCCAACATCTTATTGGCTTAATCAAATTCTTTGCCATATTCTCCTAAGCCATAACCCATCTTAGCTTCCAAAAGATTTCTATTTCCAAAGCAAAATAATTGTTGAACATAATATGTATAAACACAAATTAAATATTTAAATATAAGATTTTGGTTTGTTGCAGCAGTAGCAACAGGATTTAATAAAGGCTTAGCATAATTTTTGCAAAACACTTTAAGAAAATTGTTGACAAATTTGTGAAATGTTTCTTCGTTTAGTCGCTAGCTGGCTGTTTTGGTCTGTTTGAAAAATTAACTTTGGAAATTTTATATTTTTAGCATAGATATCGTCAATGAATATTCTTCTTCTACTGCTTTCCGATGATGCTCTTGGCTATTCTAGGAATCAACTTAACAATTCATAGATTTGTGTAGAACAGTTTCAAAACAAAACTTTGTAATCTGATAAATAAGTTTGGTTGTCTTATTTTTTGCTGTTTTTAATAATGTCACATTAATGTTAACTGTTTATTTTGTAGAAAGTAAATATTTCCAAATTTGTATGAATATTTATAGCTTGCTAGAAGGAAGCTAACAAGGCGGTAGTCTTGCTAGATTGACTGGAATAATGGACTTCGAGCTGTATTTATACGTTTTTAGAAGGAACGTTGTTACCCACCAGGATGACGGATTTAACATAACTGTTACTACATATGTATGTACTTGCACTCATAAGGTCTGCTTTTCGATCCCAGGCAGCAGAAAAATATCATAATTTCCAACGGTGGCAAAATAAAGTGTATCGTAATATAGGCGACATTTACAAAGTATTCCAGCCATGAAAAACTTCCACATAAGTGATGTCGTAAGACAAGCCGTTCGGACTCGGCGATAAAAATTTAGTCCAATATCATTGAGCTAATATGAATTGGCGTACACTCATTGATCCCGTCCCGAGTCCCTTCGGAAATGTGTATGGAAATACAAGAATAAAAATCGTTATTTGTTAAGTTTTTCCTATGTCATAAATTTAAGGCACATGGGAGTTATTATGGAAATTCTTAGCACAGAGGAATTGCCTCAAAATTACAGACTGTTGAAAAAAATGTCGAAAAAATCCGAGGTATATCCTTAAACTGCGCTTATCGATTGATTTTAGAGGTATTGTGTGCATGAGACACCCAGACCTACAAACAGGTCAGGCAGGACTACGTCGAATCCAAATTGTCTCAAACGGAGTTCATCCAAACATACCTATTATTCCGATAAGACACATTTTTATAACCTCTGGGTCCCAAGTATGTTTGAACGAAATCCGTTTCGCACAGTTTGAAGTCCATCCGTCTGCTGGCTAGCTAGAGTCCACGATAACTCTCAACGGATCGAATCAAAATTTGGCCTTCGTAATATTTTGTCTAAACCTAGATCAAGTTCGCAGATGGGTAATATCGGTCTGTTCCATCCCTTACAAAAGTTCAAATTTTTTTTCGCAAAACTTATTCTCACGAGAACTGTCAAATGAGTAACCGATTTGAACCGATTTAGCTTAAGTTCGAAAATGGACCATATCGCTCCATTCTTCCCCTCCTCCCTCACAAAAGTTCAACATATTTTTAAAGTGCTGTTTAAGGTCTGTTCGAGGATCCTTTTGAAATTTTTGCTGATGCTAATACTTCTTGACAATGACCCAAGAGCTCTAAATTATACGGTGACCAACTGAAATTACTGATGGATACGCACCCATCCTTGAAAGAAATGACTAATAAAATAATATCAACTTCCAAAATTGACTAGGCCCATTTCTTAAGATACCTACTCCGCAAATCCATATTTATACCCCTCAACGAGGGTATATACACTTTCATACGGGCAAAATGTGCCTCATCGAAATAATGGGTGGAAAGTATGTTTGGACGAAATGTGTTTCAGACAATTTGGAGTCGATTGAGCAATGTCCGTCCGTCTGTCGGTCTGGCTGACTGGAGCGCACGATAACTCTCGAACGGATCAACCGATTCGATCCAAAATTTGGCTTTCGTAATAATTTCCAAACTTAGTTTAAGTTCGAAGATGGGCTATATCGGTCCACTCCTTCCGGTACCTCCCACACAAAAATTCGAAAATGTTCGGAAAATTTGTGTGCATGATAACTCTTGAAGGAAGTAACCGATTTGATCCATACTTTGCACATCGTGAAATTTGTACTAAACTTAGATGAGGTTCCAATATGGACTCAATCGGTCCATTCCTTCGGGTACCTCCCACACAAAATTTCGGATAAGTTCAGATTAGGACCTGCTCTCGAATCGCTTTGATTTTTGTTGCAACAACTTGTATGCATTGCCTCCCATACGACGGTACAAGTTTCATCAGGGGCAAGTCCATACTTCCTGAGAAAATAGCCTGAAAAATGCAAAAAGCCCCTATAACACCGTGTGTAGTGGATGGAGCGCAAGATAACTCTCGAACGGATCTTTAAATACTGTCGAAACTTATTTTATGTTGAAATATGGGCCCTATCTGTCCAATCCTTGTGGTACCACCCACACAAATGTTCAACATTTTTGTGTGGTTAAGGGTCTGTTCGAGGATCCTTTGGACATTTTTACCGAGGGTTTTCCTAGTGACCCTGTTTACAGTGATATTATGTTTTTCGTATCCCCGCAAATTTTTAAGCTTTAATACTATCCATATTTTATCGGTTCATACGCCCAAAATTTTGAAAACCCGCCTAAATACATAAGATGTTTTTGGGGAAAAAAGTATTTCAATCCACACAGGCTGAGGGTATATCTCTGTCGGCAAAGCCGACTGAAACCTTTTTACTTGTTTTTATACGTCCAAGAAAGACCACAAAATCGAATCATGACGATCAATTTTTTTTTCTAACAAATTTCGTAAAATTTTGGTATTTTGAGTTCCTATTAAATAGAAAACATCTACGCATTTTTGCAGAAAATGTTCAATGTAGGTCCATGCTTTCGAGTAGCGCCCATATATAGGTATCTCATGAATCTACCTATTTCGACGCAATTGGCCACATTTTGCCAAACGATTTGAGTTTTTTTTTTTTTGGTTTTGGTTTCTTTACGGGAACACGATTTCCTGCAGAAGATTTTCAATACAGGCAAATATTTCGATATAGCCCCATGTGACGGCACTTCCTGCTGTTGCACAGGGTTATAACGGGCAGTAAAATTGCTAAGCAAGTAATCCGAACCGACTAACCATCTGCTCAATGCGAAGAATAACAAGTAAAAAGTTTTAAGTTCGAGCTTTTTATACCCTCCACCATTATATACACATAGAGGGTAAAAGTGGAATAATTAGTTTCCCTTCCCTGCCTTTATATGGGGCTATACCAAAACGTGGACGTGGAATTTTTGATAAAATATTTGTTGACCTACAGAGACCCTAAATGCCAAATTGTCTCTAATGCGGTCTGAAAATGTAGCGAAAAACACCAAAATACCTCAAAACTTGGGGCTATACCAAAACTTGGACCTATATTCATATTTTTTGTAGATATGTTTTTTGACCTCCATGTATCCTAAATGCCAAATTATATCTAATTCGGTCTGCAAATGTGGCGTAAAAACTCAAAATACCTCAAATCGGGAGGTACCGTTATATGAGGGCTATATCAAAACTTGGACCTATATACATACTTTTTTGTAGATATGTTTATTGGCCTCCAGGAACCCTTAATGCAAATTATAGCTAATTCGGTCTGCAAATGTGCTGAAAATCGTGAAAATACCTCAAATCGGGAGGTACCGTTATATGGGGGCTATACCATATAACGAGGGTTTTCCTAGTGACCCTGTTTACAGTGATATTATGTTTTTCGTAGACTAGTGTGATAAAAAAGTCCTATCTGTAGTTATCCCCGCAAATTTTTGAGCTTTAATACTATCCATATTTTATCGGTTCATATGCCCAAAATTTTGAAAACCCGCCTAAATACATAAGATGTTTTTGGGGAAAAAAGTATTTCAATCCACACAGGCTGAGGGTATATCTCTGTCGGCAAAGCCGACTGAAACCTTTTTATTTGTTTTTATACGTCCAAGAAAGACCACAAAATCGAATCATGACGATCAATTTTTTTTTCTAACAAATTTCGTAAAATTTTGGTATTTTGAGTTCCTATTAAATAGAAAACATCTACGCATTTTTGCAGAAAATGTTCAACGTAGGTCCATGCTTTCGAGTAGCGCCCATATATAGGTATCTCATGAATCTACCTATTTCGACGCAATTGGCCACATTTTGCCAAACGATTTGAGTTTTTTTTTTTTTTGGTTTTGGTTTCTTTACGGGAACACGATTTCCTGCAGAAGATTTTCAATACAGGCAAATATTTCGATATAGCCCCATGTGACGGCACTTCCTGCTGTTGCACAGGGTTATAACGGGCAGTAAAATTGCTAAGCAAGTAATCCGAACCGACTAACCATCTGCTCAATGGGAAGAATAACAAGTAAAAAGTTTTAAGTTCGAGCTTTTTATACCCTCCACCATTATATACACATAGAGGGTAAAAGTGGAATAATTAGTTTCCCTTCCCTGAATTTATATGGGGCTATACCAAAACGTGGACGTGGAATTTTTGATAAAATATTTGTTGACCTACAGAGACCCTAAATGCCAAATTGTCTCTAATACGGTCTGAAAATGTACCGAAAAACACCAAAATACCTCAAAACATGGGGCTATACCAAAACTTGGACCTATATTCATATTTTTTGTAGATATGTTTCTTGGCCTCCAGGAACCCTAAATGCAAATTATAGCTAATTCGGTCTGCAAATGTGCTGAAAATCGTGAAAATACCTCAAATCGGGAGGTACCGTTATATGGGGGCTATACCAAAACTTGGACCTATATACATAATTTTTTTGTAGATATGTTTCTTGGCCTCCAGGAACCCTAAGTGCCAAATTAAAGCTAATTCGGTCTGCAATTGTGGCGAAGAACGTCAAAATACCTCAAATCAGGAGGTATCGTTATATGGGGGCTGGACCGATATAGCCCATCTTCGAACTTGACCTGCCTATGAAAAAAGACCCTCGGGTGCAAAATTTCAGCACTCTATCTCAATTATTGCGGACGCTAGAGTAATTACAATAGACGGACAGACGGAGATGGCTAGATCGTCTTAGAATTTTATCCTGATCAAGAATATATATACGTTATAGGGTCGCAAATGATTAGTTCGATGTGTTACAAACGGAGTGACAAACTTAATATACCCTCCATACTATGGTGGAGAGTATGAAAATGTGGGGTAGAGACATTTTGGTATCATACCTTGTGATGAGGCCAACTATTGCAGCTGATAGAATTATTAGAATTCACAATGAAGCACTGGTATATGGTAATTTTTCCAGATCCATGTCTAAAACCGCATTGGGAGGCCTACACAACACATTTCAGGTTATATACCCATCGAAGACTAAATTCTACATTTCAGTCATTTGGGATATTAAGGGTATTGCGGGAATCGCTCCATGGGTGCTATATGAAAACGTGGACCTTTACCAACAAATTTCAGGTGGAATGCTTTATACCCACAACGAGGACTAAGTGTAAAATTTCAGCCATTTCGGTGGGATGTTGAGGTCACAACCTTCAAAACACAGAAAATCGGCAGGTACCGCTCTATGGGTGCTATATGAAAGCGTGGACGGCGTGGATCGGCAGATATCAGGTGGAAAGTTTAATACCCCCATCGAAGATCAAATACCACATTTTAGCCCTTTCGGTGGCATATTGAGGTCACAGCTTTCCAAATAACAAAAATCGGGAGTTACTGTTCTAGGGGGGCTATATGAAAACTTGGACCCATACTGATAATGCTGTTGTGGACTATTGTATACTCATCAAAGACTTAATACCAATTTGTATCCATTGCGGTTTGATAATGACGCTAACACCTTCAAAATACCGAAAATCTTTAGATACCGTTCTACGGGGGCTATATGACGACGTGCCGTATACCGAAAAATTTCTGGTGGAAAAGTAAATGTCGAATTTCTGCCATTTCGGTGGGGCCACAACCTTCAAAATTCAGAAAATCGGGAGGTATGGCTCTATTGGGGCTATATGAAAGCGTGGGCATATACCGGCAAATGTCAGATTGAAAGTTTAATACACCCAACGAAGATCAAATACCAAATTTCAAATCGGGAGGGACTGTTTTATGGAGGTTGTATTAAAACGTGGACCGATATATTCTGGTCAAGAATATGTATACTTTACAAGGTTTCAAATAATTATTTCACTGCATTACAATCGAAAAAAAAAACAAATTTAAAAATACCAAACTTTATAGAATATATACTTCAACATCGACTTCTTTGAATCAAAGGAGAACAAATAGAACACGTCGATTAATTCGGTTACCTTGCATTTTTGTCTCTTCATAACGTTTTGTGATCAGGTCGCGTTACATGAAGGACTATGATACGGATATTCAACGCTAGCATTTTGTTCGTCTTGTTGTACGAATGCACCATCGCACAGTGTGTCCAAATTCTGGTTTTTGTGTCAAAAAGCTATGTTTTCTAAACGGATGAAGATAGAGCTATGCAAATTGGAGCATATGTTAATCGAATGGAGATCTTTTATTTTGCAGGGTTACAAAAATTCATATATTTTTAAATTTATAAACTCAAATCGGCGATATCGTTATATGGGGGCTATATGAAAAGGTGGACCTACAATAAAACTTTTTTGCAGTATTGCTCCTTACTCCCTTAGGTCTCAAAATGTCAATTTTCATCCAATTTGATTCAAAAATGTTACCAGAAACTTTAGAAAACCTTTAAAAGGGATTCATGGTTATATGGGGGATAAATTAAGATGGGGACCAATATTGACAATTTTTGTAAGGAGATACTTTTCTAGCCACCAACTAACATTTAATATTGCATAAACACCTGGCCGCAAAAATAGATTTTTCTCGTTAGAAGGCTCCTGTGAATTGGTTCGAAGAAATTGTGCATAAAATTGATCACGGTGCTTCAGGCGCTTATAAGATCGTCACAGACGACGAATCTAGGATCTATGTTTAGGAGCATGAAACAAAGCAGGAATCGGCCGTTTGGGTCTTCGAAACCGAACCAAATCCAACGAAATTTTTTCATTAAAGAAGCACTTCGAAGCAAACGGTTGTCTGTTTCTTCAGAAAAGCTGACCGTGTGGCGACTATACGGCTTGAGAAATATAGGACGGTTAATTCTGAGTGGTATACTACAATTTGTTTGCCTCAAGTCTCCTGAGAAATTTGAATGCGAACAAGAGAGGACGAATGATTCTGCACCATAACAATATGGGCTCTCACACATCGATTCAAACCAGCGCCTGTTTGACCTATCAAAACGTGGAATTGATGGGTCATACGCCGTACAGCCCCGACTGGGTATATAATGACTTCATTTGATTCCAGCACATCAAGATAAAAGGCGTGGTCAACGATTTTCGTCGCCTTTTTCAAAAACCATGTTTTGGAGGTGTCTCAATCGAGCCACTGTAAGCAACCCAACACGTGGTCGTATGCCAAACTGTCCTGAGTACGCTTAGGCTATAAAAAGTCAAGCTTTCAAAAAAAAAAGTCAAATGACGCCTGGCGACACAGCGTGTTGCCTAGGCCGCAAAATTTTCTAGTGTCCCTCGTATTGTAGGTAAAATCTTATAAATAGGTAAAATTGAGCAGTACCGTTATAAGGGGTCTATTCCCCGGCGTCGCAGTTAGTCGCAATTAATCTATTTAGAAATTGGTAGTTCGAGAGCTCCTCTAAATTTCTGTACCATAAGAATAGTGGAACCTCGTGAAACTGTTTAGTTATATACATACTATTCCAATAACTCGTGATAATATGGTCCACACAAAATCGATGAATTTCCTTGCCGTTTTTGAGTATTTTTTTTTTAACGAAAAAAGGTTATGTTGTTAGGTACCGTTACTTCAAATATAATAGTGCAACCAACGAAATAATCATGCTTCTGTCTTAACTAGCTTGTTTTCTATCACTTCATGTCAATTTTTTTGAAATTTTGAAAAAAACATATTTTCGCTTTTTTGGTACAAAATATTGTATTTGGCCCCACTGTTCACCGGGAAAACCAACCAAGCCGAATTGCTGCAGCTGCAAATGTTTGTCAAACGCTACGTGAAATGCATTTTCAATTCAAACTGACTAAGAACTTTATATGAAAGGAGCTTACACCTGGGACGTCTTTGCGGATTCCGAAACAACAATTTTCATAGATAAGAAAAACACCCGAGCGCTTTTTATATAAATCGCGGTCAAAAATCCTTAAAAAATTTTATTTATTATTGTCTTTTTAGGACGAAGGCCATTATTTATGAAAGTTTTTAATTAATTAATTGGATTAATCGAGCTAACATGACCTAAGGAGTTTAGTATTGAAAAATGAATTCTAGCGAAATACCACACACTCAACCATTACGCTATGATCGTTTCGCCTGGTGGTTTAAGCCAGGCTCATCATGCGTATTTAAATGCTAATGGCTAGAAGACAAAGGCTGATTTTGATAACTTCAATTTATACAAACATTTTCAGAAAATTGTAATTATGAAGTATTTATTGAAGTCTTTTTTTCAATAAATACTTCATAATTACAAAATTGTACAAATGTTTGTATAAATAGAAGTTATCAAAATCATATATATTATATCAATCATACATATTGCCATAGCAATTGCTTTCGATTGCAATCCTCAAGGGCACATAAGATTTGACCACCCAAAAACAACTTGGCAGGGAAATATCAAGAGAGAATGCCAGCAAATAAACAAATCGTGGAATGAAGTGAAGCGATTAGCAAGAAACCGAAGCTCATGGAGAGAAATAATTGACGCCTAATGTGAACCATTTGGATTTTTACAAGTGAAATTATTAATTTATGTTATCAAAAAGGCAATTAAATCGTATAAATACAGACAAATTGACAATGACGCCATATGGGGTCTGTGGCCAAAAGAGGACCGATAATACATTATAAGGTGATGTTTTAAATTCTGCGCACAATTAACCGCGAGGTTAACTATGTAATGAGAACTCCTGGCACCGGATTACAGCAAATTTATTTCAATTCAGGACGATTCGTTATATGCGAAGGACGCGAAAACCTGGACCTATGACTGTAATATTTTTGTTAAAGTACCAGGTCATTAGGACCCATTGATAACAATTTCAGTTCGCTACATTATCTTCCTATGTAAGTGCCACCACTCTGCATCGCCCCATGCAGTCAATATTAGTTAATCGCAGCAATTATCTCAAAGTCCCATAACTTCCAAATATCTTAATTAGTTTTATATCTGTTGAATACATAATGTGAACAGATATTATGATGGCCTCTTAAACGACAGTTAATGTTTCCAGAAAATCTGGATGACTTCTATACTCGTATAAATGTAAATTTCGACATTATATATACTTTAATGCTTTCGAAATATTACAAATTAAGTTGTTAAATAATCACCCTAAAACATTATATACTATATGTTGAAAATAATTAACAAACAAAAAAATTTTTGCTTTATTCCGACATATAATTTTCATTAAGCTGTAATTTTTGTGTTTGCTGCTCTCTCATATAAAAATAGTAGCAGTAATAAAACATTCTAATTATCCTTCGGAGCAAAGATCCTTCCCTTTCATTACCACTACAAGTGCAACTGTACATTACTGCAAACAAAATGGGACATATACTTTTAGCCCGAACAATGTTTAGGACCAATAATAAAAATTAGAAAAGGCAAAAAGAGACGCTCAAACCTCCACGTACACTACTTTAAAACTGACATCATTATTTTTTACTTCAGGTGGAAAATATGTGTGTTTGTATGTTTGTATCTCTTTTTGTATGTGTGTCGGTTGCTGTTTTTATTCACTTGAACTGCATGAAAAAGTTACGATGTCAGCATTAAATTTGTTGTATTTTTATGGATGGATGGATGTTTAATGCTGCCTTTTAAAAGTTTTGTGTTTTTTCTCATTTTCATTTCGTTTCGTTTTTTATTATGTATTTCAAAATGTGTTTGTTAGCCTAATGCGAAATGTTTGTTTTATTGCAAAAAAAGAAAAAAAATAAGGAAAGTCTGTAGTAAAAAGTGTAGGAATGTTTGATCCCTACATTAACCTAAAATGCTAGTTTTATAACAGTTTAAGAAGTAAAATTTTAGTTTCAAATGATGATCCGCACGTGCATGTATTTAACTGTGAAAATAATAGTTTGTTGTAGCTGGAAATACAAATCGAGTCATGGGGTATTCAGAGACCTATAGTAAAATATTATAGCGGAAATCTTTGGACCGAAATGGTCTAAAAATACCCCTTCATCCACACGCTAGAGGCTTAATATTTCCCTCAGTAATATTAACGAACACACCATAAACCTTAAGTTCGTAGATTATCAAGAATCTTGGTCACATCTACTTTTTTCGCTTCTCTTGTTTTCCAATGTTTCTTGCAATTATGTACATATATTTGTGTTTAACAGTATTATTCAAACAAATATTAACAACACAAAACATTGTTCCACAACATCCCATACGGGACAAGGGAGACTTCTCTCATATCAATGAGTGCACCCCGATTCATATTTAGCTCAATGATATGGGACCTACTGTTTATCGCCGAGTCCGAACGGCGTGTCTTAAGACACCATTTTTAGAGAAGTTTTTCAAGGCTGAAATACTCAGGAAATGTCGCCAACATTACTGAGGGGTATTTTGCCACCGTTGAAAAATGTTTGATGTTGCTTGGCCGGGGAATCGAACCCCCGACCTTCTGCGTGCAAGGCGGGCGTGCGTACCATTGCACCACGGTGGCACCCTCAAACAAATATTAAGATAATTTATTTTATTAAATCGCTTAAGGAACAGAATTTTGGGCATCATGCAAATACGATTACTAGTTGACCCCTAACACCTATGACCCATATGTCATACTATGATAGTTCGATTAACAATTTTAGTATGGGAGCTATACCAAAACATGGACCGATATAGCCCATCATCAAAAATATACTCGGGTGCCAAAATTTGCGAACGCTAGAGTGATTACAACAGTCGAACAGAAGGACATGGTATAACTAGGGTTTTGTCTAAGGCAGAGGTGAGTTCAGTCGCAGCCAGGGTCAACTTAATTACCCACGAAACCTTAAGTGAAAACACGAGTGATGACAATTCAATTCTTTATTATGACCTCTTGGTGCTTAATTTATGATTAACATGTGGATATTTATGTGATATATGCAATTATATATGTTGGTTATTCGTCTCATCTGGGTGGAATCTTACTGTGGCCTCGCAGTCAATCGTCTTCGGGTGACACGAGAAAGAGTGATGTTGGTAAAGTTGTGGTAGTTGGCTCGCCGGTGCGCTGGTCTGCTCGATCGTACACTGTGGTAGTGGTTGTTGTGTTGATGTTCGGCTGTAGTACTCGTACCAAACGACTCGGCTTGTTATATTCTGGTTTCTGTAGTCGTGTTGAATCGATTCGGGTTGATGATACTCGGCTTGGTGTAGTCGTGTTGAAGCGACTCGGGTTGATGTCTTCGGGTTGATAATACTCGGCTTAGTGTAGTCGTGTTTGAGCGACTCGGGTTGATGTTACTCGGCTTGGTGTAGTCGTATTGGAGCGAATCGGGTTGATAATACTCGGCTTGGTGTAGTCGTGTTGAAGCGGCTCGGGTCTTCGGTTTGATGATACTCGGCTTAGTGTAGTCGTTTAGGTTTCGTCGGATTTGTGCGATCGTGTTGTGACCCTCGGCGTTGGATTCGGCTGGTGGGTTGGTGGTTCTGTTTGGGGCCCTTTGGTTTAGTCAGCCTGGAACGAGAAGACGATCGTATTTAGAGGGAAGCGAACAAATCGCAGGAAGCTTCGGCTATGTTGGGTACCAGGCGACTGCGGACACTGCCACACGTCAACTTCGTGTATCCTCGGATAACTCCAGCACTACACAACTTCTGGTGTCAAAACCTGGAGTACTTGTAGGGGGGGGGCTATGTCGTTTAGGAGCCCCTAACCGAAGTGGCACCACCACAATTAATGATGAACTATGTAGCAGACGTCATCCGAAACGCAAAATCATCCAAAGTGTTGCGGCCACTTTCCAGGCTTCTGGTAGAACTCCGGGTTCATCCGCTGGCTTAAACATAACAAACAGGGAGTTCCCATAGGCGAGGTGATGTCTCTGGAATGTTCAAGATCTACATTTCTGAAATGACCCACCCTCCAGACGGCATAGAAATAGCAATGTATGTACACTATCTTGGCGTTAGGTTCAATAGTCGATGACATATGCGATATGTTAAATGCCTACATAACAGTTCTTCAATCTGAAGAATTTGGAAATATCCGCCTCTAAATCGACTGACACACTGTTTACCACCTGCACGGCTAAAATGAGGCTCCCCCTGAACATATTGGATAATGGTGCCCATATTCCGACCGGTAACTAGCCCCAAAATATTGGTTATAAAGTTCGACAGCCTGTCGCAGTCGTCCACGCAAGTCACATCTATTTGAAGTAAGATCAAAAGTAGAATCAAGCTTCTTAAGCCGCTGTTAGCTTTGTGTTGTGGTAAATTTAATTTCATAGACATTTTTCATTTCTTAGAACAATTTATAATTGATTTAAACATTTTAAGAAAACTTAAGTAGTAGCCAATACAAATCAACATGTTATTGGAACAAATTTGTGTGAAGATGCCCACGAATTCGGAAAGTTTTGTCGGAAAAATATCGGAAGGAACATTAGAGTTTCTTTCCGAATTCTAAACGAATTCTTAAAAAAACTCGAATGAAAAGAAGGGAAATTTTAAGGGAATTTTCGATTTTCTGCACAATTTCGGAAAAAACTCTTAAAGAACATTCGATAATGGACAGAAAATATAAATATTTGTATTTTGTTTTAGCCTTATGGCTTGGAGTATTTGTAATTATAGGATTATATCATATACCTAGTTTTATATGCACTCTGAGTAGTGATAACATACACATATGTAATATAATGTAATTCATTTAAATTGGCCCGATGGCTTAGAATTATTGTAAATTTGATAAATAAATAAATAAAATAAAAAAAATAAAATAGGACGAATTTCGGATACTTTTTCAGAATATCGAAACAAATTCTGATGTTTGAACCGAAAATCGGAAAATTATCAGATGTTTTATCCGATGTTCGGAAAATTATCGGATGTTTGATCCGATATTCGGCAAAAAATCGGAATATTTTCGAAAGTTTTATCCGAAAATCAGAACAAAGTCCGTTGATTTATACGAAATTCGGAAAATTTTCGGATGTTTGATGCGAACTTCTCAATAATTATTTTCTTTATTTGTTGAACTTTATAAATTGTATTTTATAGTATTCATTATAAAACACAGACTTTCCTAATAAGGTTTCAATATGCCATCACACTGTTGTTTTTTATTTTGCGTATCTAAAATAGAATTAACAATATTTAACTTTTTACAAAATGTGTATGCAAACTTCCCATTTTCATTTGTTCCGCTACGTCTAATAGAGCTAACAAACAATCGATAGCACTATCGATAATATCGATACTTTATTTTGAATGTCACTATCGATTGATAATTTTTTCAATCGATATTATCGGACAAAACTGAAATGGCTAAATTTCCAATGTATTTTTGGGTATTTATCATTCCGCCATGGTATTTATTTAGAATTCATGGAGTATCCATGATGTAAACCACAATGTTAGCATTCAATTGTTTTCTAATAGTACGTTTACATATAACCGGATTTAATAACCACACTGGGTTTCAAATTTTCAGAAAGAAGGTTAACCCGCTAAAAACCTATAATATAAACATGCTATAAGACAACATCAGAATGCATATCAGTGTTTTGAGATCCAGATTTTTTTTCAAAATAGTAGAGCAGACGAAGAATATGTAATTTTTATTACGATAAAAATTTTGTTCTTTTTAATTCGATAAATGGTACAAATTAATAGATTCTTGAAGTTCTGAAACCCACACATTTTTAAAAAGTGCAAACGTGTCTAAACAGCTCAAAATACCCTATAGCATGTCGAACTTTTATATGGGAACTATAACCAAAGTCGGACCTACAAAGTTGACTTTTGCGGGTTTAATGGAAATTTAAGATCCACAAATATTTTGTCACCTCTTTCCACTGTGCGTTGAAAAGAAATGGCGATAGTATCGATACTATCGATAGTTTGAAATGAAAATATCGAAACTATCAAATGTTGCGGACATCGATAATTTGCCAGCTCTAACGTCTAACTCTCTGAACTGCTGCGAAATAAATAAAAAACAAGCTACAGCATGCAAACAAAACAAAGAATTTCCCTTGCCGTTTATTGTAGACAATCAACTAATCGGAAAAAATCGATTCAAAATTTCCCTTCAGAGTATGTGCAGAGTACTAGAAAATTAATCGGAAAAAAAAACGAATCAAAATTTCCCTTCAGAGATTGTGCAGAGCACTCGGAAAATAATCGGAAAAAATGATACGAAATGTTGGGAAAAATCTGACATCAGAGCCATCGGCAAAAATTGTTGGCTGGGCTAATAGGGTTGTTAAGTAATCAAACGTGTGTGTGTGTCTGAGTGTGGCATTGATCATTTCGCACAGCAAATGTTTGCCAAAAATTCTTTTTGTTTCGGTGGTGAATGAAACAACTCGACAAAGCATAGCCGAAATACATTTCAGTTATCGTACGGTTTTCGTATTTTTGCATTGAAAAGTTTGTGGTTTTGTTTTGAGAACGAAACGGTTCAGAGAAACTGAAAAGTTTGTTACTTTGTGTGATTGGTACGGGAATCGTTTTGTTTGTTTACATTACATGTCTATATTAAAAAAAATTAACAAATTAATATGTATACGAAATGTTTTCGTCGAATACTATTGTCTGGTAAAACTTCTCCGAACTGATACGGACACAATTTCATAAACTAAGCAAACAAATAATTTTCAAATTAAACAAGTAGGAAAAGCGTTAAGTTCGGTCGGGCCGAACTTGTTATACCCTCCGCCACAAATTTCAGCCATTTCAGTGAATTAATGTGGCCACAACCTTCAAAATACCGAAAATCGGAAGGTACCGTTCTATGGGGGCTATATGATGGCGTGGACCTATACCTTCAACTTTCTGAGGGAAAGTTCTATACCCCCAACGAAGACTAAGTACCAAATGTTAGCCATCTCGGTGTGATAAGGAGGCCAAAACCTTCAAAATACCGAAAATCGGGAGATATCGTCCTATGGGGGCTATATTAAAACGTGGACCTATATGAACATTTTATGGAAGAAATATTTCTTAGCCTCTGGAAACACAAAATACTAAGTTACAACCGACTCTGTTGTCAAATGGGACTAATACATTCAAAATATATTAAAATGACGCGTACTTTATATGGGGCGTTATATGGGGGCTACACCAAAACATGGACCTATATAAACCAACTTTGGTAGGAATGTTTTTTGGGACATCTATCTAAAAATTCCTTGAAACGACGTATGTCCGCAGAGCAAAGAGGACATAACACCCAAATCCTTTTGGCATCCCATTTTGTATTAAGAAGCAAAACAATATCAAACACAAAAATATAAAAACAAACATTTAGAAATGGCTTTTGGGCGTCTTTTATCGACCAATATGTGGAGATATTACATTACTTCTCACCAATGTCAGGACATAAACTTTAAGACCCCGTACGGCGTAGTAATTTGCATCAACTTAAAAAAAAACTTGGAATTTCTCTATCACGATTTGAAAACTCTTCTATCCTGATTTCGAAATTTTGTAGAATGGAAGGTAAATGTAGTTCATTGCAAGCAAAACGATAAAGCAACCCACTTATATGTTAGACAGTAGTTTCGTATTCTAACAGCAACATTGCTATAAATATATTCAACGGCGTCTCAGCGTTCTCAGCCACCATCAACTTGTTAAAACTTTAGTAGACAATACTTGATGATCAAAAAATCTTCTGATATAGAAGAGCAATTACTAATGACGTAGGAATAAAACTTACCATAGTATTTGTGAACATTGAAATATGGGATTACCAAGCAGGACTATAGGAAAAGTTTGGAGTTTCAACTAACTGACATAATTTCGCATATGCATTTATCTAATGAAGTGCGATATATATACTAGTTACCAAGCTTTGCCTCCGTCTGGCACATAAACGACATCCTAATACGCCTGAAGATCGACTTAACCACCCGTGAAACGTAGTGTAATGGTTGGATGGGTGGGACTTCGGTAGACTCCTAATTTTTCAATGTATCTCTTACGTCTAACAGCTCAACTCGAAAGAGAATTAATTAAATATCAATATAAATAACCTTCGCCTTAATAAGGAAAAAAAAAATAATAAATAAATAAATTAAAAAGGAAAGGTAAACAGTTGGTTTTCAAGTATTGTTTCCGTAATTTGTCGGAATATGCCCCTGAATTTAAAATGTGAAACAAATTATTAAAATTTGTATATTTTTCCCACAAAAAGTATGGTCGATTTCGCCCGCTAAATATACGCGAACATTATCCACAAAAACTTGGCATTTTCTTTGACCAAAACTCTTACCTCGTGCAAAATTTTGTCAGTATTAAACGATACCTGTGACACCTAGCGTGATAACGGTGACACTACACACAATTAAAACTGTAGAATCCTTGTATATTCTAGGATGTAACTCTGTTATCTGATCACATACATCAACATAACTGACATCAATGGAAAGGTCTTTGTCTCTTTGTCATAAACTCAAACATTACTCAAAACAACATTAATATAAATGTGACGCTACAAAATCTGATAAAATGTTCTTTTTTGGTCCATTTCACCCACTAAATGTTCGACGAATGTTCCATAATTGCGGCCTGTAGTTTGATTACAATTTTAAACGGATGGACGGACACACATCTCAAAATCGCTTTATCTCGTCGAGATATGAATTTTGGTGTATAAAAAACAAACTTATAATATGCTTTCCACATTGCACAATGGTCCCAAATACACATTTTCTGGCCAAAACTATTTCAACGTCCATTTTGTATTGAAATTAATTATTATTTATTATAAATGTGTACAAACAGCAATTCTTACCTTTTATCGGCCAAAATGAGAAAAAACTGCCAAAATTTTTTGAACATGGTGGTCCCGTTGTGTGGGGTCTAAACCAAAATATTGACCTATGTTAATAATTTTTGGTACGAAGGATTCATATCTTCCAAGAGGTCGAAATACAAATTTCAGCCGAATCGGTCATAAAGTGTCACTTAAATCCACAAAATATCTACAATCGGACGGTACTTTTATGTGGGGGCTATGACAAAAAATTGACATATTTTCAAAAAAAAAAAGTTATACATACTTGTTTCCTACGCTCTGAAACTCTTAAATATTAATTTTAAGGAAAATCGTTTGATAGATGTGGGTATTACCGTTCTATTTCAATTGGATACTACGTACAGTCAGAACAGGCAATTACAAAAAAATTCTCCCATCTTAAAATAGAAAAATCCACTTTTGTTTTTTCAAAATAGTCTGGTTTAATTCCATTGTTGTTCTTTTAATATTTTAAAACAACTAGTTTATTAGTGGAAGCGATTTGGCATTGTTCGCCAAGGGGTAAGGCAGGGAATACTATAGTTTCGATTCTCGCCACAGAATATCATCAGTTCCCTTCTTTTGTGTTTGTGGATATAATATTTTACCCCTTGACGAACAATGCCAAATCTGTTCCACTAATAAACTAGTTGTTTTAAAATATTAAAACAACAACAATGGGATTAAGCCAGACTATTTTGAAAAAACAAAATTAGAAAAGTCCACTTTATTTTAACTGTGGCAAATTTGAGCAAGATTTGACTTCTGAATTTATTACTACAGACCCCGTGCTAGCTTTCAAATTCGATTTGGAGGTGGATATATTTGGGCATTTTTTTTTTAAAGTTTGAATATATTTAAAAAAATATTTGTAAAAAATAATTTTCAATATATACCCAGCAAAATTTGACGGAAGGGGTTCTTTGCGATGACGTGATTTCATGTCATCTTTTACATTGCTATTTTAAAGGTTCCCTTGTCTGTTCTAAATCTGACATAGAATGAAATCAATCAAATCTCGCTTCTTGGAATTTGAAAAAAAGTCCGAAACGAAAAGGAACAAGAATCTGAAAATAAAGAAGAAACTACTTTTGGAAAGAAACAATTAAAAATAAATTAATTAAGCATAAATGGTATTTTCCATAAAAAGTCTCTCCTCCCCGTTCGTTACATTTTGTTCTTAGAGATCCCTAAAGCAAGCCGGGTTGTAGATCCCTACATATTTCCGTCACTAAACAAAAGAGTATAAATTACCAAAATGTTGTTATAAAAAACAAAATTATAAAATAAAAGTAATTTACGAAATAAAAATACTTAAAGGAGTGCATTTGGAGTCCATGTTGAAATCTGAACTGGTGATGGGAAGATAATTGAAAAAACCTTTTGTAAGATGAAAGAATATCAGTTGCGGAGAACGGAGGAAGTAATCTTTTGCGTTGCAGCGGTGGTGATTACATTGCAATTTTGGATGTAAACTTTTGAAAAACTAAACTGATAAATTAATTGTAGCTATTTCACGAATTCGTTTGAATTAATAAAGAGCTTTGTTTTTCATGAAAACCATATTTCAATACAGCATTTCCATTTTCCAAACAAGACATGAAAATTTCATGCCAAGGGGTTGGTGAAAATGACATGCCAAAGCATTGGTTAAAGTGACATGTCAAAGCATGGGTGAAAATGACATGTCAAAGCATGGGTGAAAATGACATGTCAAAGCATGGGTGAAAATGACGTGTCAAAGCATTGGTGAAAATGAAATGCAAATCATTGGTGGAAATGACATGCCAAAGCATTGGTGGAAATGACATGTCAACGCATTGGTTAAAATGACATGCTTAGGATCCAGAAAAGAACGTCATCTTTTGGGGTCCACTCTCATATAAAATTCATCGATGAAGATGCTAAAAAGATGACATAGTAGATCACTTGCACCCATGATTGAATGTCATCTTTGGCTTCGAACATTTTGCTGGGTATAAAGACTTTGATTTTATTACGCTAATTTTACAAATTTCTTCGTTCTTTTTGTAAATATTATAGAAGTATTCACTAACAGCTTCCCGATTCATAATAACTTTGGTCTCACTTCTGTATATTTATGCAGCGACGCAATACAACAAAAATTGTATATTTTACAGCACAAAGTCTGTTTTATTTTTACATAAAAAGTGTCAGCTTTGGTACTGCGCCAATCAATGGAAGCTAACGGTATTTATAAAAACTAATTATTTTCGGTTGAATTGAAGTGTTTTTTATTATTTTGCGCAAAAACAAATTAAAATTTTGAAACTTCAAAAAAATAGTTTTTGCCAAAAAATTCCTGGTTGAAACCATAGTGCATTGTGGTGTATGGTATAAATATACGAAGGAACATATTTGCGCTGCTACAACAACAACATTCGGTTGAAAACTTTATTCTTATACGGGATCAGCTCTACTACTCGCCGTTATTTAGTAGTTGCTACTACTTATTTGGTGTAGATTTCATAGTTATTTTGGATTAGGATGCAGTGCAATTTGAAGTCTAAACCATGGGTGACCAAGAAGAGAATACACAAAATGTGAATGTATTCAAAATATTGGCAACTTTTGACAGTGTAGTAGTAAGTTTGTATGCCCACATGCTACGAAACAAAAACAAATCATAACATTTGCTCTCTTTTTTGCGCTCATTCTTTGCATTCGGGTCGTGTGTGTGCAAATTGCCGTAAAACTTCGTCACCGCCGTGCCGAGTATGATCACGTATGGTCTAAACCAACAATGGAGTGTCCTGACGCAATTTCGCCTTAACGTCGCACTTACAAGCACCGAAAAAAGAATAACACGAAAATTAACATCAATAATAGTAGCAATTCGTTGCTCAGGTAAAATGGATCTGGCGACCATGGCGACCATTTTTTTGTTTTAATTTTGAACTCCTGAACTAGTGTCGCAGGATTCTCATTCCTGAAATGTGTGATTTTATTTTTCATATGTAAATAACATTCCTAAAAAACCCATTCGGAACATACATCATTGCCCATTAAATATTTAATACCGCTAAAATGCCAATAACCCTTTTTGTTACTGATGGACGCACATATGTACATACATACAACCGAATGAAGTTGGAAGCATTTTTTTACCACTTTGTAATGATAATTGTTAAGTATTATGCATTGGTTTTAATTTTGTTGTCGTTGTTAGTGTTGTGGTTGTTGTTGTTGGTAGTGCGCGATGCCACTGATAATTGAGTATGGTGAAATAATTTGATCATTTGTCGCCTTAAGGCTTTATTTATGGTTACCAACATCCGCGCAGTGCCTAGCTGTGTTAATGTATAGTCATCTATCCGTGTGTATTATTTTGCCTGTATTCGACTACCGGTCAACCGGGTGTTGCTGTTTTTTGTTGGCCTGTTTTTGCTACACTTTGTGAAGGTACTTAGTTTTGCGGTTATTTCAACTTGTTTCTGGTTTTCATTGTACTGTCCAGTCCAGTCAGCTAGCCAAACCAAGCAACCGACCGACCGACCAGTCAAGCTCAAAGCTATTGATGTTTTGCAATGTGCGAAGACACGATCTCACATTGGCGGTTGGTGTTGGCCAAATGGCCACATGTTAGTGGTGGCATTAACATCTGCATGAGCATCGTCCGAGCAGCGGCGGCAGCGACAGGAATGCCAGTTGCAGCATCATTACGAGGATGTGAAATGCAATCGAAGAGAATGAATTGAATTTCCAATAAGAACCCATCATCAGCATCATCCTCATCGATTGTCGTTGTTGTCGGCTGCATCTGGATGAATTCGATTTCAATCGTAGGACATTGGCAGCGTTTGTCGGACGGTTTGCAGTGCGTAGAAGAACATCAACAAAAAAGAAGCAGATGTGCACGCAATTGGAAGAAAAAAATATATTTATAACAACGACGACGCATCACATTAAATCACCGAAACAAGAATAAAACGAAAAATAACATCAATAATAGCAGCAGCAACTCGTTGGTCAGGCAAAGGGGATATGGCGACCATGGACCATGATGATGATAGCATTTTTTTTTTTAATTTTGAACTCCTGTCGCTCACGCACATAACACATACACACGTACACAGAAACACACAGTTGAATAAAACCAGTAAACGATGCAAATCACATTGAAATCAACCGCATTCATTCACTTATACAAGCAATTTATAGTGACACATACACTCATACCGAGTACAGAGTATGTCGGCTGTAGTTTGAGACACAATCATCAACATACGCATACACCGAACTATAGTGTATTCGGGTACTCGTTTCGATTATATATTTCGTTGGTAACTTGTCACAGAATCAGTATGAGTATTTTCAGGAACACTGCGGATACGGATGAAATTTTTCTAATAGGTGTGTAAGATATTGTGCCCTCATATGGTGAATATTAGGGCGACCCATTTTTTGGAACTCCTACCCATTATTTTTTTCCATTTGATCCAAAGACCTTACATATGAAATTTTATGCCGATCTGTCAACTGTTAACCCGAGCGATCATTGTTTCCATAGTAATTTGTATGGGGCCAAAGGTGCATTTTCACGGATTTTCTCTAAAGACATCGATCGACGAAAAAACTTTACCAATTCATTGTTATGGCTAAAAAACGAATCCTACAAATATTTTTGAAAATCGGATCGGGTTTTAGTATATCTATATAGGAATCAAATACGCAAAATCGACCAAATATGCTTATTGGAGCAATATCAAAATCCGATTCCATTTCCGATTACGTTTTTTGCCACAACAATGAACAGGTAAATTTTTTTTGATCGATTTAAAAATAAATGTGGTCTGTAGAGCGATTTCTTCCTTTGGCACCCATATAAAGCACTAGGGAGATGAAGATCGGTCAGAGCACGGTTTATCGTTAACAGACCATCATAATTTTTTTGTCAAAATCGTTTTTAGGCACAGCAATGAACTGGAAAAGTTTTTTTCCTTGATTGGATCATAATTGAGGCGTTTAGAGGAGTTTCCAAAAAAAAAAAAAAAACAAGTAAAAAAGTATCTGTCGGCTTTTCCGACAAAGATATAACCTCAGCCTGTGTATGTTGAAACAATTTTTTCCCAAAATACGTATGTATTTAGGGGGTTTTAAAAATTTTGGGCGTTTGAACCGATAAAAATGTTGGTTAGGATAAAAGTTCAAAAGTTTTGCGGAGGAGATCGACATTGACCGTTATGGAAATGGATCTCCAGCCAGAACATATGGTGCCATATGGGGTTTTTACACTCTTCGGGCTGTTTGCTCAAGAAGTATGGACTTGCCCCTAAAAAAACGTTTACCATCGTAATTGAGGCAGCGTATGCAAGTTGCTTCAACAAAAATCAAAGTGATTCGATATCAGGTCTTAAAGTGAACTTATCCGAAATTTTATGTGGGAGGTACCGGATGGAGTGGACAAATATAGTCCATATTTGAACCTGTCTATATCTAGTAGATATATTAGGATGTGTAAAGCATAGACCAATTCGGCCACTCTCTTCAAGAGTTACCGTACGAACAATTTTCCTAACATCTTTGAACTGTTGTGGGGGAGGTACCTGAAGGTGTGGACCGATATGGCTTATCTTCAATCTTAAACTTTGTTTGGACAAAATATTACTAATGCCAAATTTTGGACCGAATCGGCAGATCCGTTCGAGAGTTATCTTGCGCTCCAACCACCTTACACGGTGTCATAGGGTTTTTTTTTGCAACTTTCAGGCTATTTTCTCAGGAAGTATGGACTTGCCCCCGATGAAACTTGTACCGTCGTATGGAGGACAGTGAATACAAGTTGCTAAAACAAAAATCAAAGCGATTCGATAGATGGCCCTAAACTGAACTTTTCCAAAATTTTGTGTGGGAGGTACCCGAAGAAGTGGACCGATTGAGTCCATATTGAAACCTTATCTAAGTCTGGAACACATTTCCCGATGGGCAAAGCATGGACCAAATCGGTTACTCTCTTCAAGAGTTATCATGCGCACAAATTTTCCGAACATTTTCGAACTTTTGTGGGAGAGGTACCGGAAGTAGTGGACCGATATAGCCCATCTTCGAACTTAAACTAAGTTTGGGTAAAATATTAAGAAAGCCAAGATACAATATGTACTTGGCATTACCCACAATGAGACATATTACTATCTTAATCTTTAAATATTTCAGTGAAACTTTCAACCTTCGGTCAGAATTTAAGACATTGGGAGAGATGCAAAACCCGTCTCTGTACGAAATCTTTATTCCTTATAAAATTGTCTAAAACAGAAGTGTGTTTCCACACACACCGCCCAACAGAGGTTCAGAATCGTTTTTCCTGGTCAATATTATGTAACTTTTGAACGGATAAAGATCTCTCATCTGCGATAGATGGGGGATGTTCTCCGAGGACCGCATCCACACGATAGTTGTTTATGGCATCTGCGACTGCAATTGTGTGAATGCTATTTAAACCTGCTTGATAGGCTTGTTGAACTAGAGGTTCGCTCTTGTAACGTTGGACCTCTCTCTCTAGATCATGAAGATTCCTCCATGCATGCCTGCTTGAGGGTCCTATCCTACATATTGTGATTAGTATGGCACTCACGGTAACACCCGAGCAAATACTGCAACGAAAACATGCCATTGCCGCAGTTCTCAGTGCGGCATTCGGACAGGTTTGAATAATTTTTCTAAGTACTGCCGGCTAGGGCCTTGAGGACCTTGCTTTAACATCTAAGCCTGTCCCAGATAGCTATGACATGCGCGGACGACATGAACATACTGTCGAATGTGACCACTAGAAGTTTGTGGTCGGAATTCTGCTACCATTGACCATGAAATTCAGCTTTGTTCTCACATCTGCCGTCCATGTGGTTAACAGTGCGGCCAAAAATGTAGTGAAGGATATTCCCATATCATCCGCATAAGTTACGATCTCAACGCCGTTTGGAGGGGGTGGAATGCAGGAGAGGTAGAGGTAAAACAGTTTTGGAGATATCACCCCACCTTGGGGAACTCCCTATTTCACTCTACGGGGCTTGGAATTCTTATTCCTAAATTCCACGTACGACTGGCGTTCCCAAAAAATAATGGATCCTCAAACAGCGTAGAGTGATTGATTGCATCAAAGGCTTTTGTTCAGTCAAGTTCCACCATCACTGTTCTATCACACGGCTTGCTCTGATTGAGGCGTTGTTGTCGTGCTGTGCTGCCTTCGAAGCCCATACTGATGATCGATAACTGAATAGCTATTTCTATCGCTGGGGAGGACTAAAGCCTAAAGGGTATTTGCTACGGGCGACAATATCGAAATCGGTCTCTACGTTTCACCTTTGCTGGCATCCTTTTCATCCTTTCTCAGACTTCCGGAACGATATATGTAGGTGGCTATCGACAGGTTGAGGACTTTAGTGAGATACTCAACTCCCGGCAGATCTAGGTGTTTCAGCATTACCATGGCCAAATACTCATACTCGGCTGAAAGAGATCTAATGCGTCGTAGCATTCTGCACTGCCCAGCAAGATCGCCTGATTTGACCGCTCCAGACTTCTTTTTGTGGGGCTTTTTGAAGTCGGGGGGTTTTATGTCAACAAGCCTCAGACTCTTTCAGCTCTTAAAGACAATATCCGTCAAGAATGTGAGGACCTATCGCCGGAAGTTTTGGCCAAAGTGATGGAAAATACCATAAAAAGGGCTCAAATGACGGCGGTCATTTATCTGACATCATATTCTCGACTTGATGTAAAAAAAAAAATAAAAGACCAAATAAAAATAATCCAAAAGAAGAATCAAAGTTTTTCATTTTTTTAATTACAGCCAAAAACATCGGAACTTTACTTTTGCGCCACCTTGTACGACAAAGCCTAATCCCGTCGCCTCTGCCGGGAAGTTTGGTCTTACATCGGATATTCTGGGAACGTCCGTTCTGCTACCCGACCATCTGAAGGGTAGGGCACACCTCTGAAACAGTGATCAGTGAACTCTCTGAAACTCGACCAATAATCTTTCCCATTATTAACGAAAGTGCGGCGTTCAGAGATGATGAAATTGGGGGGGTCTGTTGATGGAGACAATTATGGGGAGATGGTCTGATACGAGAGCAATGACGGATTTCCAGGTGAGGTCATTAGTTGGACCAGTTGACACGATGATTATGTTTGACGAACTGTGACACTCTCAGGTAATTCTGGTGGGGGCGTCCTCATTGACTGAGCAAAACATAGAGCCACAACTCATGATGAGCACTGCAGTCCCCCAGACAAGACGGTTGTGACCTTCCAAACCGGGCTAATATTGGGCCTATAGATATTTGGCCAAAGATATCGGCGGGATATATACGTTTAGAAACTTTACCTCGGCAGCTCCACAACTGACTGATATCCCCATACATTCCATGTACGGGTCATTAGAGCCAGACTTAAGCAAGATAGGTATCTATTGAACAGAATGTTACAATAGGAAAGCTTATCTCCCACCTGCACTTCTGGTGCGATCCAGCCTTAGTACGTTGTAACCCTCAACGCCGCGACCATGATATTCTTCCGACTATACCAAAACATGGACCGATACAGTCTGATCTTCCTGCAAACAAAAGATGCATGGTTTCAAAAATTTTTTTTATGCTAGACGTACGGACAGACTGACATGCATAGATCGACTCATAACTTTACCATGGCCACTTTATAGGGTCGCAAATGATGCGTTACAAACATAAAAACAATGTCATAAAAACAGTGTAAAAACACTGATACTACATGTGCTAATGTATATTACCTAAGCGCCAGCATATAGGGAAGTACATGCTGTGTTTGAGAAAAAAATGTTACAAAGATCTACGGCCAATTTCCTTAGACAGTAAATATCGACGTCGTATGAGACACTAAATGTACCGACTATACTACGACATCGGCATAGCTTATCATTATTTGACTAAGATCTGTATTCCTGAAGAACTGGGATCTCATAGTTGCGAAATCTGGACATTGAGAGAGAAAGTTTTCCAACGTTCGGTGTCTTCTCCGCATACCCTGCACATGCTTTTATCTGCACACTTAATTCTGTGCAGATGAACTTGTTATTCCTTGACAGCCTTGGATGTTATTGATTTGATTACAATTTTACAGTCCGTAAGGGCGTGAACGGTAATTAGTTTCGAGTTAGCATTGAACCAGTTCAGACACACTGCAATCGTCTGGAAGGACAGAGTTATGATTCAATAAACGAATCGCGATTTCGGTCTCGGGTTCTTTAATGAACAGTCTCAGGTTTCTTTAATGAATACCCTGTAAGAATCGAGTCGTCTGCGTAATAAAATGTTTCAGTTGGCATTTGTGCTAGAGTTCCCTCGATCTACTCGTCAGATGAGGCAACTACAATTGTTTCAGGTACAAGGTTCATCGACTCTCCCGTTGTTACCCGTAAGATTTGTTAATGGTACGCTTTTCGACTCACTCGTCCGTCGCCTTGAGTCTTATGGTTTCGACGGTTGTCAAAGAGATGTGCATTAAAATACATTTGGTTACCAAATACCCATTGGGACGGGTAATCGTATTCCACACATTCTCCTCAATACCATCCAATAAACTGGAGTTACAACAGATGTACGACAGAGAATTGATTTAAGTCTCTGCATTATTCCTTTAACATTTGTAGACGAATTGCCTTGTTGTTGTTGTTGTCGTTTTTGTCAATGCTGTCACAGGTTTGTGTCTCCCCATCTGGTTCACATTTTGTGTGGACTGATAACTTTACTATCGAACGCGAATACTTGCTGCTATTGTTGGAATTGTTAATGTCTGTGTTTGTGGCGGTTAGTTGGATTTGTTGTTATTACGTCTACAAAGAGATTGAGAGATCGGTTTTTATATAGGGATGTCAATAAATGAAGTGGGTACATTTACAATAGCCTAACTAGACTATCGACTAATTGACATATATAAAGATTCTAGCACACCCCACCTGAGCAGGAATATACCAAATTGCGTGATTTTTTACCCTTCATAGAATGGTGGATATATTAAGTTTGTTTTTCATTGAAATAATCATTTGCGACCCTATAAAGTGTATACATCAGGGTAGAAATTTGACCCTGAGATTTTGCGGGCATTTCGATGATGGCCTATATCGGTCCACGTTTGGTATCGTCTCCATATAACGGCACCGCCCGATTTCAGGTATTTTGACGTTTTGAGTCACAGCATCACACCGAATTATCTATAATTTGACATTTAGGGTTCCTAGTGACCACAAAACATATATTCCAAAAATTATGGTACCACAGTATCTTCATATTTTCGGTATTTTAAAGCTATTAGCTAAGGTTTTTTACAGAACTAGCTGTAATGTGACATTTGATGTTCTCAGTGGTTACGAAACTTCTTCACAACAAATCGTTAACATAGGTCCATGTTTTGTTATAGCCCCCATATAACGGTACTTCCCGATTTTGAGGAAAAAAAGTTAACCGAAAGTTGACATTTGAGGTTCTCATTGGCCACGAAACGTTTTCAGCAAAAATCTTCAATATAGTTCCACTTTTTGGTATATGCACCATCTAAGCGTACCTCCAGATTTTGGTATTTTGAGAATTTTAACTGCATTCCTTGACCGGACTTGCTGTAATTTGACATTTGAAGCTCCTATTGATCACAACACTTCTCCACTAAAAGTTGTCAATATAGGTCCATGTTTTGATATTGGGCCCATATTACGGTACCTCCCGATTTTCGGTATTTTGAGGGGTTTGTCAAAAATTTTTGTCGGAAATACCCGAAATTTGACATTTCAGGTTATTTACAGGTACGAAACTTCCCAACCAAAAATTGTCAACATAGGCTTACACTTTGATCCACCTGATTAAACACATTTTTTAGATTAGATAATTTCGGCATTTGGGGTACCCGTGTCGAAAATGTTTTGCACATGATTGGAAAGGAAAGTAATCATTCCAGTTTAGTTAGGAATATTTTATGGTGGTGGTATATAAATACCGACCCGGCTTAACGGATTTCTTACTTGTACTCAATTTTAAACACATATACATATATTTTTTTTTGGGATACTGTGGATCACTATTTCCATTTTTTAAATTAATGGATCTAACAACTTCTACAACTTCTTCACTATCCTCCATTTCATATCATTCTTCTCCGGCATCCCATTATCATCCACTAACCACTCACAATGGTGAATACACCGCAAATGACAACAATAACAAAAGCGCCACACCATACTTTCTCCCCTTGTGCCACAATTGAGAGATGCAACAACACATTAAAACTTTAAACAGGAGGCAAAGTGATTAACCGAACGGGAGCGGACTTGCGCGCCCATTTCATAGTCATATTCAATTGATGGCAAGGCAAAGAGACCATAGAAATTGGTCTGACAAACAAATGGAGGTACCACAGTTCCAGTTCCATGCCCTCCCGTTGTTTGTTGGTTGCTGTGTTTTTCATTCGTGTTTAGTTGGGTTGCCCAAGAAACCTGTTCATATCTGTCGTTTTGTCGGTTTTCAAAATTCACATTTGTGGTTATGAGATGAAATGTGTTTCCAATTCAGTGCAGTGTTCAGTCTTATGGACAGACCAAAAACAACAACAAAAAACTGCGGCAAAAATCTGGTTTGTTTATGGCACAGCTTCAACTTGGAGTCATCGTCGCTGATTCCGCTACAGATGGCACACACATAGCGAATTACTTTGTCAGCCATCCAGTCATCGTGTTGTGCACAAAGGAAAAACCAAGAAATCACTGGCATCAGTGAATGGTGGTGACCACATTCGAAGCTGTAGCTGCACCAACCAATTCTTGGGTGCAGGTCAAATTATTGTTTAGTGTCGTTGTTGGTTGGTTGCTGTCGTTCTCCCAATTTCGCACGATTTTAAATAAATGGACTTTTGAGGAGCAGCTGCTGCTCTCAGTCGAACTGTCTATGGCGGTGGTGGTGATGGCGGACGTAAACTGCAACAATTTCCAGTTTCATTGATGTGGCTGCCGTAAAGCCATGCCGTGAATTGGTTGGGTGCACTGATCGTCATTGCCCGCCTGGGCCTGTGTGCGCTATTAGTTTTTTGTTATTGCAAAAGTTAGATTTTTTCTTGCACTGTTGGTGTTGTTGTTGTTCGTGGTCATGTTGTTACTAGTGCTGTTTTATGAGTTTAAAGGAGCGACGTCGACAACATGATCACACCTGTGCTAAGCTTTTGACATTTTGAAAACAGCAACGACGAAACGATCTCATTCACAAAAGACCAAATACCCCCAAAGTGTTCTCCTTACTCCCCAAACAGTTCCTCTGGGACTTTTCATTGTTGGTCAGTTGATTTTCAGGTTGTGACTGTTGTTGATATTATTATTGTTTTTGTTGTTGGTCATTATATTATGGTAGGCTGTCGTTGTTGTTATTGGTTGGCTATGTTGCAATATTTCCATACATAGAGTGCATACAACGAACGATCACCATAGATCAATTTTACGAATCACTCATATAATTTAATTACACGTCCGTTCTCATTCTCATTACTCCACTTAATATTCCTCAAATTGCTGATATTTTGTAATGACCAGAAACCAGAAAAATACAACAAAATGATTGGCACTACCGTTGTTATTGTTGTCGTTGTTGCTACCGTCGTTTGGTGTCTAAGACAAAACGGTAATTTACGGAATCTTATCTGCAATATTTTATTGATTGCTGAAAATCACACTACTCTTAATCTTACCCAAAAAAGAAGTTTGAAATTGTGCGATATGACAGGTAGAAATATTAAAAAAATTGATTTTTGCAGTAATGTACACCATGTAAAATAACGGCATAGGTGTTGCAAACACGCCACAAAAAGTGGTGACAGACTAACATTTCGACAAACAAGGCTAGATTAATCAGGTTAGCCCACATATTGCAGATCCCTCCGGGAAGGACAAAGAGATCTATTACTACACCGTTAGGGTATCATCAGATGTATTCATAAACATTGACCGATACGGTCCATTTTCAAACTTGTTCTAAGTTAGTTGCAATTATTACGCTGTGTACCTTTCGCATCAACTAGCCAGATAGCGAACTAAATAGGCTCCAAATGTCTGAAACGGATTTGATCTTAACATCTTCTGTCATAAAGTTGAACGTATAAATATATAAGTATATTTATCCAGGAATCCTGTCCCCGGGCAAGTATGGATCCGTTCCGTTTGCCACATACGCATCCAACACCTGTCAGTATCGGTGAGATGTAATAGATGTACAGAATGGGTGCATTTCCGAGGGTGCTCTGGCCGGAATATCGCTCAGTGTGTCTTCAACTTCGTCGTCTGGAATACGAGACGCCCCGCAGTCTCCCCAACAACAACAAACGCTGCATCTAACACCACAAGTTGTTCAACGGCCAGGACATGCATCATTCCTGCACTTAAATTGCAACGTTCTCTGCAATAATGTCAGCGAAATTGTGGTCATTATGAATTGGAAAAACATCATGGTCGCCGTGATCCAGGAAACAAAGCTCACTGCCACCAATAGCTTGCAACGTTGTGATGGTTACAACGTTTTGCGGAAGGATGGAATGTATTTGGGTAGCAGTGGTACTTCCGAGGTAGAGCTGCTTATGAATAGCTGTGTCCGGCGTTATATACCCGACATCAGTATTCTTTAAGTGGGTGCTAGGGGTCTTCAATGCTCATCATGAGCTTTGACATTCCGTCCTAGGAAATTACCTGAGGGGTACAGCGCTGGCCGAGCAAATTGATAGATCCACGTTTTGAACGGTGAACGAAGACGCTCTTACGAGGATAAGACGAGACCACCTCCCTATCATCGTCTTCGTAAATAGACCGCCCGATTTCATAACATCTGAACGCAGTACTTTCCTGAACCATGGGAAAGCTGATTGACAAAGGTTCAGAGGTTTTACAAATCACCGCTTCAGAGAGCTGTTCATTCCCTCAGATCCTAGGGTAGATGAGAGAACTTTCCGGGACATCATCACTGCAGCAGCTTCTCGCTACATACCTGCTGGTCGAATATTTGAAATAAGACGATATTTCCGAGCAGTGGCGGCAGGACTAGCAAATAATCGTGATGAGCTTAGTCGTACGAACTCTGTAGACCCTAGAGTTAGAGAGCTTACTCTTGAGGTTAACAGGCTAGTGGGTGAACATAAGCGGTAAAGTGGCTAGTGGCATAGGTACAGGTTTAAGTAAATTGTGGGCAATGGTTAAATCACTCCCGAATCCGGGAAAGAAAGATGACAGAACTTCTGTTACATTCAACGGAGTGACAGTAACTGACCCAAAGAGTTGCGCATGTTATTTTAACCGGCAGTTCATAGAGCACCCCGAGTGTGATAGGGCGGAGAGGAGTGGGCTACGCCGTATAAGAAGAACCCTCCCAGCCGAGGTGGTACCACCATGCAAATGTAAGCGCTACGCAGTGGAAGAAGATTCGAACCTGCCAGAATGACGCCCTGAGGACTTCAACAGGGTGTCTCCTCATGACACAAGTGGACCATCTTCATAAGGAGACGAAGATTTTACTGATACGTCAGCACAACAAGATGTAGTCGTTGCAGTATCTGCTTGGGTGTTATCGCAGTGAGGCAGGCTTCCCCCACGCAGGCACATCACGAAAGATCTTCATGATCTAGAGAGAGAGGTCCAAAGCTATAAAAGAGAACCTCTAGACCAACGAGCCGAGTCTATCAGGCTTGGATAGCATTCACACTGGCATGGTTGCGCAGGCAGTACAGAGATACAGGCCGCAATTATGGTCCAACCGATAAAAAACACCGTGTCTTATATCCAATATGTTTTCTGGGGTTACTAAACTTAGATTATTATCATTTCCTACTCTTGTTCTTCCTATCTTTATATTAATTTATATATGTATCGAATATTTTTCATCACTTATTAAACGCTATCGAAAATCAAATGTTGTCATTTATTGTCCTCAGGCCATGACAAGAAGATGTTCGAAATGTTCAGCAAAGTAGTTTTTGTTTTCATGTCTTAGTGTATACTGTTCCAACAACAGATGTCCAGATGTGCGTAAAAGGTTTAAGCGGTCACTCTACACTGATATGTAATTAATCTCTTAAAAGATTTATTATTTAAATGTTCGCCCATTCTCAAAATGGTTTGAATTTTTCGAGCTCTTTTGCAAAAACAACAAAACAGAAGCCCAACAGATGCGCAGACAACGCACACATAGTTGTATCACCTGTAACGTAAAGGTACATAAAAATTCATTTAATTTGAAGTCAATCTGGGTTGCCAATGTCAAACTCGTATTGACCAAAAACGTAATGTAGCTTTTACTGTATATAATAAAATCATAATTCATGGTACACAAGTTTTTTTCTTATGGTAAACTCATAAGAATCCCGATTAAAACGTAACTCCTGTATCTGAATCCCATCCTTAATATATCATAGCAATGAACCGTTGATGATCATACCAAATTGTAGTCTCATTCAATGTTACATCGTTATAAGCAGGACCACAAGGAGTACCCTCAATGGAAATGTTAATACTCTCCTTGAAGAGCCCTTATACAGCACTTTAACGAACATTTTGAATACTTTTTGAGGGAGATACTCAAAAGAATTAGTCCGATATAATCTATCCTTGAACTAGATTTCAGTTTTGGTGTAACGGTTGGACCACTATTACTTAGTCCTTTTGATAATTGTAGAATTTTAAAAGCTTTCGGGTCGTCGGATTGCACAGAAATATACTTCATTTCATTGTTATCAGAATTACCTTCCGTCAATATTCAACAACGATTCCTGAATAGCTCTTAAACTGCATTTAGTAAAAAAGTGATCTTCAGCAAGGACAAATTTCGGTAAAAAGTAAGAAAAAGATTTTCGAACCGTTCTTAACCTGCCAATTCGGATACAAAATGTATCTTATAAGTCAGTTTAGCAGACTTTTTTGGGTCATTATCTAAGGAAGTATGCTCACCAAAAATATATCAATGTAATCAAGGACTATCGACTTCTTTCGCCTACAAAATAGTGTCAGGGATATTGTGCGAACGACTAAAGCCCATGGTCAACGAAATAATTGGACGATATTAATGCGGCTTTACCCTGCGGCAAATCCTGGAGAAGAGTCAAGAGATGCAGATTGAAACCTACCACCTTTTTGTCGATTATAAAGCAGTCTACGTTGAAAGGTATTCCAACCATGTCTGAATTTGGTATCCCCGCAAAGCACATTCGGCTTTGTAAAATGACTCTAACTGACACAAGATCTTCAGTTAAATTGGAAAGAAGAAGAGTTTTGTACCAAAAGAGGGTTCAGGCAAGGAGACAGCCTTTCGTGTGACCTTTTCAACATCCTGCTAGAAAAGCTTATACGAGAGACAAACGTCAAAGAAGTGGCACAGTCTACACCAATAGCCACATGTTACTTGCTTATGCTGATGATATAGACATCATGGGACGATCAGTAAAAGAAGTAACCGATACCTTTATGAAGGTCGAAGGAGAATCTGCTAAAGTGGGTCTGGCGGTAAATGGTGAGAAGACCAAGTTGATGGTGTCGACACGCAATGCGTCCATTGAGATCGGACCAAAGTTGGTTCCTATAATTTTGAGGTAGTAAATGACTTCGTATACATCGGTACCGCCGTAAACACAACAAACGGCATCAGTTGTGAAATAAAAAAGAATAATTGTATTGGCCAACAGATGCTAATTTGGCTTAAGTAAGCACTTCAAAAACAAAGCCACAACTTGTCAAACAAAAATAACGCTTTACAAAACACTGATACTACCCGTGCTGATATATGGTTCCGAAGCCTGGGTACTTGCGCAAGCAGATAAGGCAGTGCTTGGCGTGTTTGAGAGAAAAATTCTTCGAAAGATCTGCGGACCATAAATAAAGTTAACGTATCGAGATGCAGCGATTGCGTTGGCTAGGCCATATAATAAGAATGAACGATGATGAACCCGCTAAAAAGGCGTATAAATTCGGGCCACATGGCGGTGCACGCAGAAGGCAGGCCAAAGGATATATGACGCAAACAAGTGGATGAAGAGATGACAAGGCGCAGTATTCCAGAAAGCGAAGCACTAAACAGAGAGAATTGGAAATCTTTTCTTAGTTCGGTCTATGGTACAAATGTTCTGTAATGGGCCAGCTAAGTAAGTAAGCAAGTAATCAAGGACTATCTTCCACAAAGAACTCTCGAAACCCCTTTAAAATTCAAGAAAATAATAAGTGGACCCGTAACCATGTTGATCTAACTTTGAAAGAAATAGTGTTAACCAACAAGAGAGACAGCCGAACGGGCATGTCTAAAACGAATTTGGTTATTTGTCAATGAGGCATATTTCTAAGGAATATGTATAGACATTTAGTGATTCATACCCTATTTATTTGTTATACCCTCAGCATTTATGCTAACGAGGGTAAATACACTTTCATACGGGCAAAATGTGGCTCATCGAAATAATGGTTTTAGACCCCAAGTATGTTCGGACGAAATGTGTTTCAGACAATTTGGAGTCGATTGAGTAATGTCCGTCTGGCTGGCTGGAGCGCATGATAACTCTCGAACGGATCAATCGATTCGATCCCAAATTTGGCTTTCGTAATATTCTGTCCAAACTTAGTTTAAGTTCGAAGATGGGTGATATCGGTCCACTCCTTCCGGTACCTCCCCCACAAAAGTTCTAAAATGTCCGGAAAATTTGTACGTACGATAACTCTTGAAGGGAGTAACCGATTTGGTCCACACTTTGCAAATCGACTTAGATGAGTTTCCAATATGGACGCAATCGGTCCACTCCTTCGGGTACCTCCCACACAAAATTTGGGATAAGTTCAGTTTAGGATATGCTCACGAATCGCTTTGATTTTTGTTTTAGTAACTTGTATTCACTGCCCCCCATACGACGGTACAAGTTTCATCTGGGGCACGTCCACACTTCCTGTGAAAATAGCCCCAAAGTTGCAAAAAACACCTATGACACCGTGTGAGATGGTTGGAGCGCAAGATAACTCTCGAACGAATCTGCCGAGTCGGTCCAAAATATGGCCTTAGCAATATTTTGTCCAAACATAGTTTAAGTTCGAAGATAAGTCATATCGGTCCACTCCTTCAGGTACATCCCCACCCCACAAATTTCAAAAATGTTCGGAAAAATTTTTCGTACGGTAACTCTTGAAGGGAGTGGCCGAATTTGTCCATACTTTACACATCCTAATATATCTACCAGATATAGATTCAAATATGGACTATATTTGTCCACTCCATCCGGTACCTCCCACACAAAATTTTGGATAAGTTCACTTTAAGACCTACAATCGAATCACTTTGATTTTTGTTGAAGCAACTTGCATTCGCTGCCTCAATTACGATGGTAAATTTTTTTCAGGGGCAAGTCCATACTTCTTTAGCAAACAGCCCGAAGGGTGTAAAAACCCCCTATGGCACCATATGAAGTGGCTAGAGATCCACTTCCATAATGGTCAATGTCGATCCATTCCTTTAAGTATCTCCTCCGCAAAACTTTTGATCTTTAATCCTGATCAACATTTTTGTCGGTTGATACATCCAACATTTTTAAAACTCCCTAAATACATAAGTTTTTTGGGAAAAAATTGTTTCAATATACACATGCTTAGGGTATATCTTTGTCAGCGAAGCTGACTGATACTTTTTTACTTGTTTATTATGTTATTATGCTTGGAATCCGTTAGCTCCATTAAAACCTCTTCAGTCTTCATCTAATTTCTTGTGTTTATACCAAAGCCTTCAAGCTAAGGTAGGTACTTTCATACCACTTAAATGAGCCTCATCGAAATAATGGATGGAGGAAATCTGCTTCAGAAAATTTGGATCACGTTCGTCCGTCAGCCTTGTTGGCTGGAGCGCACTATAACTCTCGCTCGATTCAGCCGATTCGGTAAAGATTTTGCCCTCGTAATATTTTATCAAAATTTAGATTAAGTTCGGAGATGCGCCGTATCGAACCACTCCTTCATGAACCTCTCCATAAAAGTTCACACACTGAAAGTAAATAACGTTGTATCAATGAAATGTGTCATTGATTTCGAACCAACGTAAGAAGAAATTTCATTGTGTTTCATAAAATAATTTTAATTATTTTTTCATAGTACTAATGTGAAAGTTTCATAGCAATAATAGAATTGTAACTTCTAACTACTTGTCCGGCCCACACTAGAGGGATTTCATTGAAAACATTACATGAAATTAGGCATTCTTAGATAGTTCCCCACTACATAAATTTCATGATTTTACTCTACTATGGAACTCGATCTAGAGACGCATAAATTCATGCAATTTTTTCAATGAAATCACTCTAGTGCGGACCGGGACTTTATTGAATTGATAAAGAAGTATCATTGCATAATTCTGGAAATTTAATTGGAATAATGAAGAAACTCATTCTTGTTATTTAATGCAACTTTTCATTTATTTAATGAAACTCTACGTTGGTTCAAAATCAATGAAACATTTTTCTTTAACTGAGTTTTGTCGTAAAAATTTAAACAATACCAGGAGCAAGTCTATACTACCTGAGAAACTGGCCCGAAAGCTGTAAAAAAACGTACGGCCATGAGTAGTGGCTAGTTCGCACGACAACTTTGGACTGGATACTGTGTAAGTGCAAACTAATATTTCTGCGAATTTTGGATAACGTTCGAAGATTGTGCTTATCAGTCAAGTCTTTCGGAACCTGCACCACAAAAGTCCAAAACTTTTTGCACAATAGTACGCGCGATGTATCATGAACGAAGGAACCAGATTTGGAGTAAACTTCAGAATTCTTAATATTTTGTCCAAACTATTTGTGTTTAAGGTCTGTTCGAGGATCCTTTGGACATTTTTACCGAAGCTACTACTTGCGATATTATGCCCATGAAGTCCATGCTTCTTCAAACAATGGTGCAAAATTTCTAAGTTATGTGTTGACCAACTGAAGTAAATGGTGGGCGCTATATCTACCAGAAGGAATGACACCCAAAATATGATACATCTTCAAAATGTACTTTGTCGGTCCATTCATTCAAGTACCTCACCCGCAACACTCTTGAGCTTTAATCCAAATCCTTATTTTGTACAACAAGTAAAAAATTGTTAAGTTCGGCCGAATTTTATACACTCCACCATGGAATTGGAATAATTAGGTCAGAAAATATATCTAAAAATGTCTTCAAACAGGCGGTACTTTTATATAGGGGCTACATCAATTTTTGCTGTAGAAGTTTTGGGAACCTCAAACATCAAATTACAGGTAGTTCTTAGTAGTCAAAAAATTAGCTAAAATCCTCAAAATACCGAAAATCGGGAGGTACCAGTATATGATGGCTATACCACAACGTGGACCTATGTTAACGATTTTTGTTGAGATGTTTTGTTAAATTACAGGTAGTTCGACCAAAAAATTTAGCTGAAACCCTCAAAATACCGAAAATAGGGAGGTACCGTTATATGGGGGCAATAACAAAATAAGGCAGATATAGCCCATTTTCTAGCCTGACCTGCCTATGGACAAAATACACTCTGGTGCAAAAATTTAGCGTTCTAGCTCAATTATTGCGGACGCTAGAGTGAATTCAACAAACGGACGTCTGTCTGACATACGGACAAAGCTATGTCGACTCGGAATTTTATCCTGATCAAGAATATATATACTTTATATGGTCGCAAATAATTATATCAATACGTTCTACTTGTATGCCCGTAATTTCTACGCGTAGCTGTTTCATTGAAGCGTCGAAGTTTGTCTTTAAATTGCCAAAAATCCTAAACCCAATCACTTGTTCATCGTTGCCAAATTATGGCAACACCAACGTGAATATCAATAGCTGACGAATCGTCATTATTATTGTCATGCCTTAAAGCGTAAAAATGTCACACATCTATTTATCATTGTTCGTCTACAATTAAAAAGAAGTTCAAAAACAATTTCGACAACCCATACGGAACGAAACAAATACAAGACAAACATTCCAACGCCATTATCATCGGCATCATTATCATCACCATTGCTACCATTGTCACCATTAACGCCGCGCCACAATAACCAATGCCAACAACATCAGTCAGTCAGCCAGTCAGTTGAACTCCCATTAGTATTAAATTGGTTTCTGTGACTATGGCTATTGTATCGACATTAACTGCTACTGGTCATCTGCGGTAAACGATGATCCATCCGTCCACTAGGTGAACCTTCAATTTTGTACAGTTTTTGGATTTTCAACGACATTGGTAGCTGCTGTTCCACACTCACCTAAATTAAATTCGAAGCCATCTGTTGTGCATTTAGATCTTTGAAAAACTGTTGAAAGTGCTCGAACAACAATGAAATGAGATTGAATTCGATGGGTTTGTTTTTGGAATCAATAACTGCCAACATTAACCAAAGTCACGCAGTTCAAAGTACATATTAAAGCCAATTCGAATCGCAAAACCTCATAATGATAGGAGGGATTGTATGGCACAGCACGTGCCGTCTGTCTACACAGCATAGAAACAAAACCGTCATGTTTGTTTCGCATCTTTATGAAATCTTTGTTTTTCTTACATTTTAAAAAATAAAATACAAAAACATATTTTCAATATTTGTTGTTTCTATTTCATTGAATATTTAATTTGTTCTCTGTCTAATGAGTTGGTTTTTTTATGTCTCGTAAAAAGAATTTTACATCGCAACGTGTTTTTAACCGAAAATAAAAACGATCTAATTTCATTGAATATCTTAATAAATTTGCTTGTCTTTCATCTCTTTACGCAGTAAATACCAGTTCCATTAAAAATTATTGGAGTAAAGATAATCCCAGCAAACTAAGATACATGTCATGTCAGGTTAGAAATCTGGTATAAAATAATATGATGCTGGTAAAATTCTTCAGAGTAATGTTTTTATATTGAGTACTTTAGGCGTGTTCAACATCTTTACAAAGATATGTCATGCCATTCGAACTTTGCCATTAAAAAAGAAGTTCCATATCATGGGCTAAAAATTTACCTTTTTCTCAAACACATAGTACACAGTTTACTGGGAAATCCCAAAACTTTACTTCTAGCATCATTTAAAAATTATTTATTTTCTGTGAAACAGCAAAAAACTGTAGACAGCCACTGGTTTTTACTACGACTTTAAAGTTTTTGTTTTACTAGTCAATGTTCCTCGAAAAACTGGAACTACTTAAACGCCCACATTGCCATTATGCCGTTCATTCTACTCTCCAAGTCAAGGGTTTTTTTGTCCATAACTGTATAATAATAAACGATTGATAAAAGTTGTCCGGACTGCAATAACAAGAAGAGGAAGAACAACAAAAAAGATCTACCAAAAATAACAACAACTGCAAGAAATATTTAAAAAGTTCATTTTATTTACTTAATTTCATTGTAAAACCAGCTCGTGCCCGACCACAGCCAAGTAACCAGCCGGTCATTGTGTTGTTGTGCGTTAAATTACAAGTTTGTTTTTTGTGATGAAAAAAGAGCTCATGTTAAACTGGATGTAATTAACGCAAAGGTCATTTGGCTGTGATGTTCAAGAGGGTGAAGAATAATACAGCCAACAGAATACAATGAGTTAACAAAAATAGGCATAACTGCCATTCCGCCAATTTGCTGGCGGCTACTAACTAAATATTTAGTTTCGTTAAAAAATATGTATGTGTGAAGACATATAATAAATATTATAATTTTATTTAAATCATAGTACCGTCGTCTCAGATATATAGTCTTAATAAAAACAAGCCTATATGAATTGAAACTTTCATCTACGGATAGACCGAATGTATTTAGGGTATTTTCAGAATTTTGTGATCCTTTCTGGACATTTGAACTTGCCGACGAAAATGTGGATTATGATTGAAATTCAAAAGTGTTGCGCCACTAGTCATTTCAGTGAGTCATTGTATAACTCTTGGAACAGTATGCCAGGAAGCATGGTTTTGTTCACAGAAAACATAATATCGCTGTAAACAAGACCACAACGAACAGCATCGGTAAACATTTCCAAAGGATCTTTGAACAGAAGATGACTGATATGGACCATCTTAAACAAGATATTAGGAGGTCCCAAGTTTGGACGAAATTGGTTGCCCCGTTCAAGAGATATCGTGCATACTATTTAGTGACATTCTTTAAATATTGGCGGAAGTACCGGAAGTTGTGGAACGGTATTGCCTATCTTCGAACAGAAACTAATGGTTTGTTTCAGAACTGCGAGAATCTACTAATTTTTACTAATTTTTTCGATAACATAAAGCGAAAAATGCTATCGTAATAAAAAATAGTAGCTTCTTGCAGGAACAGAGCATAAGTTTGGACAAAATATCACGAAAACCAAATCTTTGACTTGATCGGTTGCTCAGTTTGAAAGTTATCGTGCTCTCCAGCAACTTCATATGGTGCAATAGGGGCTTTTTATAGCTTTCAGGCTGTTTTCTCCAGAAGTATGGTCTTGCTCTTGAAACTTACTTGCAACTTACTTCAACAAAACTCAAAGTGATTCGAGAGCAGGTCTTAAATTGAACTTATCCGAAAGGAGTGGCCAAATATAGTGCATATTCGCACCTAGTCTACATTTGTAAAGTATAGACCAAATCGGTCACTCACTTCAAGGGCTATCGTGCGCACAATTTTTCCGAACATTTTTGAACTTTAAAACACAAAAAATGCCATAACTCATCTATTTTTCAACCGATTTCATTGGTTTCCCCATTTTGTAAAGCTAACTAAATTTCCTTCTTGATAAAAGTAGATAATTATGCAGTTTGTTGTCTTCTTCACAGCCTACAGCACGAGAAAAGCATTTTCCTGTTTTTAATGCATTTTTGTCACACTTAAATCACTATAACTTAACCATTTGTTAAAATTTTTAAAATTGATGGCTTGTTCGAAAGACTTCGAAAGAAAATAAGCTGTAAAAGTCCATGGTGGCAAATAAAAGTTATGTCTGTTTCAAGTTGAAAATCCAAGAAAACCCGTTTTACTACATTTACCGTTTTAAAATCAAAAAACGAAGTGACCCAAAGAAACCAAAGGTATTTTCGTCTTCCATAGACTTTCACAATACCGAATTTATGCATCAGAACCCCTGCAAATTTTCACTGCAGCACAGTGTAATCATGTATTAGGAGTTTTTCAAATTCTGTGGCTCTTTTGGACGTATGAACTTGAAAAATATATATTTATTGATTAATGCACAGAAGTGTTGGGTAGTAATTTCTTTTCGATAGACAAAGTGCCCTCGTGTCAGTTCAGTTTGTCAATGTTTATTTAACTCAGGAAGCATAAACTTGCCCACATAATTTCGCTGTAATCAAGACCTCTAGGAGTATAAATTTCCAAAGGATTTTCGAACAGTCCCTAAACTGCACTATAATACAAATGGTGCACTTTTGTGGGGAAGTACCCCAAGCAGAAGGCCGACATGATATTTTTGTAACTTTTTGTAAAGAGGTAGCGGAGTTTGGACCGAATGGACTAATCCCTTCGAGAATTATCCAGCAGATGGTGATTGGGATGGCTCTCACGGTAACACCCGAGGAAGTACTGCAACGATACCATCACATTATGTTGCCGTACTGGTAGAATCTTTGCCTCCTCATGTAGATGGTCCACTGTAGATTTGAGGAGGCACCCTGTTTCTGTTCTCAGGGCGGCGTTCTGACAAATTTGAATCTTATTCCACTGCGTGTCACATAAATTCGAGGACCAAACTGGCGCCGCATATCTTACCACAGACCGACCTATCGCTTAAGAATCCTTGTTTCTTTATCCACACCCCAAGTGCTGCATGCTAGGGACTTGAGGACTTTGTTCCTACATTTCAGTTTATCGCAGATAGCTGTGGCATGCGAGGATGACGTGAAAGTGGTGTCGAATGTGACCCCTAGGATTTTGGGGCAGTTTGTGGTCGGAATTCTGCTACCATCGACCCTGATATTCAACTCTCTTCTAAACTGCGCCGTCCATGTGGTAAACAGAGTGGTCGTCGATTAAGTGGCGGATATCTGCGTATTCCTTGCATATACATGTGTTTGTAGACGAATGGTCAGTGGACTTGTTTCCTCAGTACAATCCAAGGCCTATCCTACATACCTAAAAACAATGAACAAATATATGTTAAAGTTTCCGATAAATAGCTATTTCTTTCTCCAGAAATAAGCAACAATTACGTACTTTCCGAAATTGGGGAAAATTGTCGTTTTTAGAAGCACGCTAGCCCACACCTAAGATTTTGGCCTTTATTTTTGATTTCCTTAATTTCAATGTGTTTGCTATTGAATCCCATATAAAAATTAACAATCGGTGACGACGAAAAATTGGGGTTTCGCTAGGAAAATCGATTCCTGAACGAAGATTATATAGAATTTTACACATTTCTGCAGGGTAATGCCGCCAAACTCTGAAAATAGGCCAAACCCTGATAAAGGTTATGGACTACTTATCGAAATGTTGACCTGTACTGTCAAATTTCTCGATGAAGGTTTTGTAACCACAAGGAAGACTAAAAACAAATGTCAGCCATTTCTGTGTGGTATCATTCTATGGGAGCTATATGAAAGTGGTCCTGGGCTCGAATTACTGCATACAAGTTTTGTAACCCCAATGAAGACTATTAGCCTAATCAGCATAAAAACTTGAACATACTTTAAATCGGGCGGTACCGTTCTATGGGACTATATGAAGACCTAGACCTATACCAATCAATTTCAGGTAAAAATCTGTATACACCCAACGTTGTCGGAGGGCCTCACTATTTGATGGCCTACATCACTATTTTGATGGATATAAATAAATTTACGATGGATACAAATAAATTTTGCTAAAAAGCTTCTCACAAGACGGACAAAATTTAAACTTTCGCATGTGTAAAAAATTATAATTTTGGACCCCGGACGTTCCCGGGCTTCCTCTGGTTACGTCGGTGCCGTAACCTGTGTGATTATTGAAGCTTCCAGCTATTGATCGATCAGATTTTGAGTAAACATTTTGATAAAAGCGCAAACATGTTGAATATTTGCAGGGTTGGCATTTTAGTTAGTCATAGAAGGATTATTTCGAGCTTTTGGATTATTATGTCAGGAAGCTCACGAAAAAATGATATCGTTGTAATGAAAGCCCCTAGGACTACATTCGATGTCAATTTAATAACCTTCCTTGAACAGAACTAAAACTGTTCTTTCAAATTTTTTGAGGGAGGTAGGTACCCGTAGGTATTATCCGATACAGGGCATATGCGCCATTAATGTAATTTAAGAGAATTATTTGATAGAGCTGGGTCATCACTTCAGGACGAGGGACTTGCCCACGAAAATCATTATAACGCTGTAAACAGGGCCACTAGTAGTGTCTTCGGAAAACCTTTTAAAACGATCCTAGAACGCCCAAACATTGCGCTTACACGAATATTTTGTGAAGGAGGTTTGGAACATGATGTATGTCTGGAAATAAATTACGATGTGCAAAATTTCGGCCAAATCGATAGCCAATTCTTAAGTAATCGAATTTATAATTCGTTTAAGTTGGTAACGACCGTTTTTTCAGACCTGTTGGGCTATTATATGAGAAAGTATAGACCTGTTCCAATCGTAATAGTGAACGCAAGGACGGAAAAACGTTCAGATGCATCTACTTACACTACGCTTTTATCAACACTTTGAGTAAATGAGCGATATGTATGCAAAGCAAAAGCTAAGTAAGACTAGACTAAAGATCAAGGCGAATTTATCAAGGTGATCCAATGGGCGAATTCAGGCCGTAGTCTTCATTTGCTGTCAAAATTGTTTGCGCGAAATATCGCCAAAATGTAGAAGAAAACGGTAAAATATTCTTCATTAAGATTAAATAAAGATGTTGTAAACACAAATTCTTGATAGAAGCGAAAATATTGTTATTTATTTTTGATTAAAAAATATTTTGACAGCAAATGAAGACATCAGTTGGTATTATTGTATCACCTTCTTTCTTGCACCATGACCAAAGACTAAATTTCAAATTAATATAAATTTATTAAAAAAAGCTAGTTCTACTGCTTTTGTGTCAGAAGTTGCTTCACATATGGGAACTTCAAATCCGAATTATGTCAGAAAATGTAGCTACAAAACTTTAAAAGTTCCTAACAATCCTACGGCAGCGGGTTCTCTGTACCGGATTGACCCGGGACCACACAACATCAGCGTTCCGGCCAGCGGCTGCAATCTCAGTGTACATGTGTACATGTATTTGTTTCGTTTTTTCTGTGCTGGGAGCAGCATATCCCGGATTGTCTGCTCAGGATTCTTTTGAGACGTGCCGGGACGGAGGAAAACCCAGGACCAATATATTTGTGCTCGGTTTGTCACATCCGCATCTTCACCCATATCCAATCTTCGATGAGATGCAATAGATGTCAGGAGTGGGTGCATTTAAGGGGTAGCTCTGGACTTGTCCACGCGAGGGACTACGATGGGGACTATGTTGCTAAATGCTGCACGAACACAGTCCCCAGTGAGTCGTCGTCAGATTACGATACTCCTTCGTCGTCAGATTACGAAACTCCCCCGCAGTCCCCCCAACAGCGACTGCACGCGCAGCATTCAACACCAGCCGTTGTTGTTGCAATCCCGGAAAATGCATCCTGTTTGCAATTTAATTGCAATGGACTCCGTGGTAAGATCGATGAAATAGTGGAATTTATGAATCGGAAGAAAATCAAGGTCGTGGCGATGCAGGAAACCATGCTGAACGACCACAGCTCAGTACGTTGTGATGGTTACAACGTAATAAGGAAGGATCGCACCAGATGTGGAGGTAGGGGATTAGCTTTCCTTTTGCACCAGTCTGTTCAATACAGACCTATCTCGCTTGAGACTGCCTCTAACGACCCGTACATGGAATGTATGGGGATTGCAGTCAGGTGTGGAACTGCCGAGATAGAGTTGCTGAACGTATACATCCCGCCGAGGAATAGCTGTATCTCAGATTATAAGCCTGATATTAGCCCGCTTTTGGAAGGTCATAATCGTCTGGTCCTGGGGACTTTAATGCGCATCATGAGATGTGGCATTCGGCCCTCGGAAACGACCAGAGGTGTATAGCGCTGGCTGAGCAGATTGATAGCTATATGTTTCGCTCGGTCAATGAGGACGCCCCTACCAGAATAACCCCCAGTTTTTGTAACTTATTATTGTTCGTTCGTCTATATTCGTAATAATTTAGGCATTCATAGCTCAGCCCCCAGATGACATACACATCTAATTTTTCGTATACCCGTTCCATATATCGTTAAGGATTCCTCATATAAAAATCTGCGCACTACATTTGCGCTAAAGCGAGTAAATCGATCTACAAAATTTAACAATTCGTGTGAGAAGAATACATTTTTTTACAAAAACTGGGGGTTAGAGGAGCGTGTCACAGTTCGCCAGACATAACCATCGTGTCACCTGGTCTGACAAATGACGTCACCTGGCAACCCGTCATTTCCCTTGGATCAGACCATCTCCCCATAATTGTCTCCATCAGCAGACCACCCGATTTCATCACCTCTGAACGCCGCACATTCGTCAATCATGGGAAAACTGATTGGCCAAGTTTCAGAGAGTTCACCAATCACCGCTTCAGAGAATTGTCCAATCCTGGTGATGTTCGGGTAGCGGAAAGGACGTTCCGAGACATCGTCAATGCTGCAGCTACTCGTCATATACCTGCCGGTCGAATACCCGAAGTAAGACCAAATTTCCCAGCAGAGGCGGAGGGATTAGCAAATGAGCGTGGTGAGCTTCGTCGAACCAACCCCGACGACCCCAGAGTCAGGGAGCTGACATTGGAAGTTAACAGGCTGGTCGGCGAACATAAGCGGAACAAGTGGTTAAATCATCTGAAGAGTTGCAACATTGGAGCCAGTATACGTAAATTTTGAGCAACGGTTAAGTCACTCTCGATTCCCGGAAGGAGGGATGACAGGACCTCAGTCACGTTTGGCGACGTTACGTTGACTGACCCCAAGAGGTGTGCAAGTTACTTCAATCAACAGTTTGTCAATCACCCCGAGGGTGACAGGGCGAAGAGAAGAGTGTTACGTCGCATTAGATCTCTTCCTGCCGATAATGAACCACCACAGTTTACATTGGATGATGTTGCGAATGGCATCAGGAACGCTAAATCATCCAAAGAGTTGCGCCCTGACGGAATTTCCATGGTAATGTTGAAACAACTGGATGAACCGGGAGTGGAGTATCTCACTAAAGTTCTCAACCTGTCGCTAGCCACACTTATTGTTCCTGAAGTCTGGAAAATGGGCAGGGTGGTCCCGCTACTGAAGCCAGGCAAGGATGCCAGCAAAGGTGAATCGTACAGGCGATTACGCTTTTGTCATCTGTAGCGAAGGCCCTTGAGGCCTTAGTAACATCCCATCAAAGTAGCCACTTTCCTGGAACTGGAGATAAACCTATATGCTACAACTATATCCCAAATAAGACTTTACACATCTGTCTCAAAATAAAACACGCATCTGTGCAAAATTCTATAGTCATATCTCAATTTTTAGGATTTTAGAGAAATGTACATCAACAGAGATATACCCTCAGCCTGTGTATATTGAAACAATTTTTTCCCAAAAAAAACGCATGTATTTAGGGAATTTTGGGCGTTTGAAATGACAAAAATGTTGATTAGGATTAGAGATCAAAAGTTTTGCGGAGGAGATACTAAAAAGAATGGATCTCCAGCCACTACATATGGTACCATAGGGGTTTTTTACAACTTCAGGGATGTTTGCTCAAGAAGTATGGACTTTCCCCTGAAACAACTTTTACCATCGCAATTGAGGCAGCGAATGCAAGTTGCTTCAACAAAAATCAAAGTGATTCGAAAGCAGGTCTTAAAGCGAACATGTATCCGAAATTTTGTGTGGGAGGTACCGGATGGAGTGGACAAATATAGTCCATATTTGAATCTGATCTATATTTGGTAGATATATTAAGATGTGTAAAGTATGGTCCAATTCGGCCACTCTCTTCAAGAGTTATCGTACGCACAATTTTACCTAACATTTTTGAACTTTTGTGGGGGAGGTACCTGAAGGAGTGGGCCGATATGGCTTATCTTCGAACTTAAACTATGTTTGGACAAAATATTACTAAAACCAAACTTTGGACCGAATCGGCAGACCTGTTCGAGAGTTATTTTGCCCTCCAACCTCCTCACACGGTGTCATAGGGTTTTTTTGCAACTTTCAGGCTATTTTCTCAGGAAGTATGGACTTGCCCCTGATGAAACTTATACCGTCGTATGGAGGGCAGTGAATACAAGTTGCTGAAGCAAAAATCAAAGCGATTCGAGAGATGGTCCTAAACTGAACTTTTCCAGATTTTTGTGTGGGAGGTACCCGACGGAGTGGACCAATTGAGTCCATATTAAAACCTGATCTAAGTCTGGTACGCGCTCCACGATGGGCAAAATATGGACTATATCGGTTACTCCCTTCAAGAGTTATCGTGCGCACAAATTTTCCGAACATTTTCGAACTTTTGTGGGGAGGTACCGGAAGGAGTGGACCGATATAGCTCATCTTCGAACTTAAACTAAGTTTGGGCAAAATATTACATATATATAATTTTTCCACAACATCCCATAGGGACAAGGGAGACTTCTCTCATATCAATGAGTGCACCCCGATTCATATTAGCTCAATGACATGGGACCTACAGTTTATCGCCGAGTCCGAACGGCGTGTCTAAGACACCACTTTTGTAGAGAAGTTTTACATGGCTGAAATACTCAGGAAATGTCGCCAACATTACTGAGGGGTATTTTGCCACCGTTGAAAAGTGTTTTGATGTTGCCTGGCCGGGGAATCGAACCCACGACCTTATGTGTGCAAGGCGGGTGTGCATACCATTGCACCACGATGGCACCCAAATTATTACGAATATTACGAAAGCCAAAATTTGAACCGAATCGGTTCATCCGTTCGAGAGTTATCGTGCGCTCCAGCCAGCCAGACAGACAGACAGACGGACGGACATTGCTCAATCGACTCCAAATTGTCTGAAACACATTTCGTCCAAACATACTTGGCGTCTAAAACCATTATTTCGATGAGGCACATTTTGCCCGTATGAAAGTGTATATACCCTTCATAGCCTAAAGGCTGAGGGTATAATAAAACCTAAACTAAATGTTTTGACTGGTATAATGACTTAAAATTTTAAAATCTTCATTAACCATTACACAGGCTACATCTGTGTATTACCGGTAAATATGTGGCGTTTCCTACCATTTTGGTGCCATACCCAAATAATGACACGAGCTATAAATGTTCCCAGATGGCAACATAAAATGCCACATTTTGCTACAAAGTATACCTAATATTTACCCACACTGCACTACAACTAACTCCCCCTTCCATTAAACAATTTGCCGCTTGCCAATGTTAAGTGTCTTCATTCTGCTCAACTTTTATATTTGTTTCAACATAAAATTTATTTACTTTAAAAACAATTATCTGCTATTTGTTGCCGGTTAATGCTGTTGTTATTATTGCACAACTTATTTGCAAATGTTAAGGTTTTCTTTACCAATTGCCACCCCATCACAACATAGAAGTTGACCGACCGACCAGTCCGGATTACTTACTTCGTATGAACACTAAAAATGTCCAATAACTAGGTGCGTGTCCTATGTATGTAGGAATATCCCCCATCCTGTGTATGTTCGTGTGTGCTTGTTTTCCTCCGCTTGTGCTTAATGAGCTCCATACATTTAACAAATTGCCTGTCGTGAAATTGTGACCGCGCTATTACGTTTTATGTGAATGTTTTGTGTCATTCAACGACAGCAACAACGACCTCAGCTAAAATGAAGAAAACTACTCTGGTGACACACGAATGGCTGAATAGAATAGATAGAAGCCAAAAACAAACATACGCTCATATACAGGATATATTCTGGATTGGTTGTTCGGTCAGTTTAGGGTTTGTAGTTGAAGCTGGCAGCCTGGCTGACTGACTGCCTGCCTATCATGCTTATGTCCAGTGTCAGGTTATACGTATTCCTATCATCAAATATTACGTCTAATGTCACTTCCTCTTTGTTGGTGAATAGCGTCCCCCTACATTTGTTTATTGTTAGCGTTTCAGCCGGCCATTATTCCACTGCCTGGAAGGTCTGTGCACATTCTTCGTTCGCCCATTCTTTCTGCTTATGAATGAACATATTTGCTGTTGACTTGACAAACATTTGCACATTAGTGAAAAATAGTCTCGGTGAAAACAAATGAAAGGGTGGCTAATCAAAGGCACATGGGTTCATTGGGTAGTGAAAGATGTTGGGACTGTTACTCTGAAGTAATATGAAAATATGGCACTATGCGCCCACCACTTGGCGTAAAAGCAATAAATAATAATAATAAAATAATATGAAAATATCTAAAAAACATTACGAAATTAGGTAAAGATAATTTTAAATAAATACCTCTTGAATAAATTCCATCTTATAAAAATATGTATTCTTACATCTGTCTGTCACATGATATCGAATTTTAAAAAAAAACGTTTCATGCCTCCCGTAGAATGCTTACAACCACTTTCCAGTTCACATAGAACCTTGAATACGATTGCATACCACTGTACATCGCACTCAGAAGATAGCTGTAATGCTCGCCAAGTCCTATCAAGTGCGGGTGTCTGCTCTCTGTCGCAATGAGGAATATAAATTGCAACCAAGAGAGAATAGGTTAAATCCTCATTTAGTCGCACTTCCTGCTGTGACAAATGTTATCGTTTACGTCGGACACACTTCTTCTATGCTCCTCGTGACTCATTTCAAATGTCAACGCGCCTCCTCAATATATCCCGAAGACATGAAAACATTGTTCAAGGCTTAAGCATATTAAATAGATTTGCAGTTTGTGTCCGCAAACATCTGAAGCGACAATGTAAAATGGGCAGGAGTCTTTAAGGATAACACAAGGATCAATAGTAAATAAAACTAGTAGGATAATACAAAAGCATTTATTTAATTTAAATTTCCATTTGCATTGTGTAATTGTATTTATGTTTATTCATGTACTACAAATACACATACTCTCCCCTCAATTGATTTTTCAGATTTCACATAAGAATGATATCGGATTATTTAGCTAAAGGCTTAACTTCTTTTCTTCTGCATTTTGGGGGAGAACCTTACATTGGATATGTATTAATGTCAATAGCATAGGATTAACACATCAAACCCTTGATTGGATTAAGAAATTTACAATGTTGTATTGAATTTTCATTTAACATTGCTATTTGTGTTTATTTCAAAAGTAATTACACTAAGTGTAAAGCTTACTGGCAAAGCGTATTTGTCAGAAAAATAAGGCAGGGATAAAAACAAAGACATGTTCGACAATGAAGGGATAACAATAACAAGTGCACTGCAATGCGTGCTACTTGTAGAGTGGTTTTTGAACGACTTCGAATATTCGAAAATAATAGATAATAGACCTTGTCAACATCTCAGTAGACAACGGAACACAGATGGCCACCGTATAACTGAAATGAGAATGCTGTATAGAGTTAAGATGTTTTTGTAATGTAATATATTTATGGTGATGTCATTGAAATGGCTTCGAATAGCATACCTAACAGCGGACAATTTTGCGGATTTGAGCGGAATGTCTCAAAGTTAATACTGGCGTATTAACTGGTACTGGTACGATGCTTTGTTACTGTTTAGAACCTTGAAGGTGCTTTGAAGTCCCACCCATTCCGGTACAATATATGACAAACTGAGTTAACGAGTCGGAATAATATCATGGTCGTGGTGGTGCAGCAAACCAAGCTCAACAACAACTGCAGCTTACAGCGTTGTCATGGTTACAACGTGCACTCTTGTCCTATCTCGCATGAACCTGGCTTTACAGTTGTGAAATTGCCGAGGTGTGGTTATGATCGTTCGACAAACATCGCACAAGGGATAATTGAGACTTCTCCCATGTCAATTTGGGCACCGAGTCATATTACCTCAATTATATGGGGTCTACGGTTTATTGCCGTTTCCGAAAGGCGAGTGTTACGCCACCACTTTTAAATAAATTTTACATGACTGCGGAACTCAGAGAATGACACCAACCAATGTAGAACTGCTTTACGCACATATCCCGTCGATATATAGCTGTACCCCAGGTTATAAGCCCAACATTAGCCCGCTTTTGGAAGGTCATAACCAGCAGCTCTTACGCGGTCCACTCACTATCAAATTGGCTTGTCAATACTTGTGATTGTATGTGCAAATTTTGAAAAATGTGGCAATGTGTGTGTGTGTGAATTTTATGGATTGAGGGAAACCAAACCCAGTTGTTCGGGTAACTAGGGAATAACTAGCAATTTTGCCACCCAATCTACCCAATGCTCGTGTGAAAGGCAATGGTCTCTTCATTGCATTACCAGTCACCAGTCAATTCGATAGTCTTGGGAAACCCAATTGACCCTTCATTGCATTACCAGTAAACCAGTCAATTCGGCAGTCAGAAAAATACTAGTAACTTGAAGTCAGATAAATAAATGCATATATGCATTAGCCACACTTTATTTGATTACATGGAGTGCAGATATTTTACAAAGGACAATATAATCTTGTATACATATACATAGATCTTGATCCTCTTTACTGATATGACTACTTGATTCAGCGACTTATGTTTATTTGGTCCTTAGAATGTTTTTCTCGTGGATCCTTCAGATCATTCAAAAGTTGCTGGAATAAAATGTATACAAGTTTAATGAAATGACGCGATAATGAATTGTGTCAAGATATGTATCAATACTTACCACATATACATACATTATAAATATTCTTCTTAAATTATTCATCCTCTCTATGATTTAGCTCGTAACACGATCTTTTTTGCATCTTCAATTTATTCACAACAAACGCATCAATAAGTTTTTTTTTAAACAAAAGTGACAGAATATTTTTTCTATTTTGCTAATAAAAAGAAATAATGTTGAAAAGAGATTACAAGAGAGAAACATTGTCGATTACACTATCCATTGCTGAAATTTAGTATTAAGTCTTCTTCATACACGAAATGAAACTAATTATTCCATTTTACTTCACTACAACTTGTGGTGGAGGGTATAGCACGTTCGGCCCGGGCGAACATAGCGCCGTTCTTACTTGTTTTTTTTTTTAATTTGCCAATTGCAACAGTGTTGTCCAATTTTATTTGAACTTTTCATTCATAATTTTGCGTTTTAATGTTACCGTTTTTTGTCGGTAACTAAAAAAATGAGTTAGAGAATCGCTCTACTGGTCTGACAACTGATGCCAGCTGGCAAACATTTTTTTGTTGTTCGAGTAGCAGAAATAAGGGTATTCTTGGACATCATCGCTGCTGCAGCCTATCGCTACATGAACAGAAGCTGGGCAATTGCCTGCATCATTTGAAGATTTCCAATTTTGGGGCCGACATAAGTGAATATAAGTTAAATGTCTCTCGAATCCTGGGAAAAAGCCTTCAGTCATGTTTGCCGACGTTACATTGACTGATCCGAGGATGTGCGCAAGTTTTGTTAAATCAACTATTTTTTATGAGTACGTCGTAAGTGAGAGGACAAGGTGTAGAAAATTACGTCGCATTAGATATTTTCCTGTCGAAGAGGAACCACGACAATTTACAGTGGCTGCGGTTGCTAATGCCATTAGGAATAAAAAATCGTCCAATGAGTTGGACGCTGACAGAATCACAATGCTAATGCTGAGAAAGTTAGATGAGCCTTTTAGTTCTCAACCTGTCGTTAGTTACCCACATCGTGCCCTATGTCTGCAAGAATGCCAACTAAACTGAATTGTACAGCCCAATTTCACTTTTGTCGCCCGCAGCACAGACTCTTGGGGCTTTACTCAGAAATAGTTATTCATCGGCTTATGCTCTGAATGCAACATGACTAGAACAGCGCAATCAATCTCCACACATATCTCCACCAAAACAAGACATCGAGCGCCAACAAGCTCGATTTATTGAACGCTCTCCACACCGTTCGAGGAAACAGAGCATACTACTCGCCGGCAAAGTTTGAAATTTCGGATAATCTCCAATATGTCGTGTCATCCGTCGTACGTGAACTTCAGGAACAAGAAGTCGTAGCATCGTAGATTGAAACAAGGATTTGCACAAGGAGGGGTTACATCTTCTGAACTGTTTAACCTATCTTGCATGTGATACACCGTCTACCGATGGCATTGAGACCTTCCATAATGCCATTTCTGGAAGATTTAACTCCCAGTTGATCGACCTTAACACAGTTTCCGGGAGAGAAATATGCAAGTATCCACCATTAAATATTTATCCGCTCTGCGGAGATGAGCACACTTAACACCCAGGTCGATGGTAGCATAATTCCGACCGCTATCTACCCTAAGATTTTGGGGTAACATTTGAAAGTAGGATCATGTCGTTCATACATACCACAGCCTTCTGCGACAAGCTGAAATGTACATTTAAATTCCTCAAGTTACTACCCGAAAGCACTTGCTCGGGTGTCTTCAACATCCTGCTGGAAAAGGTTATACGAGATTCAAACGTCAAAAGATATGACACAATCTACCCCAACATCCACATGTTACTTGCTCATGATTAGTATCAGAAGTAAAAGAAGTAACTGATACCTTTATGAAGGTTAAAGGAGAATCTGCCAAAGTAGGTCTGGCGGTAAACGGCGAGAACACCAAGTTGATGATGTCGACGCGCAATTCGTCCATAAACGAAAACAAACAAACAAAGTCAGTTGTGAAAAAATAAGAATTAGTGTATTGGCCAACAGATGCTACTTTTTCTTAAGTAAGCAGCTTAAAAACAAAGCTACATCTGATTGATGATTCCGAAGCCTGGGTACTGGCGCAAGGAGACAAGGCAGGGCTTGGTGTGTTTGAGAGAAAAAATCTACGAAAAATCTACGGACCAATCTGGGTTGACGGGAAATATCGTCGTCGTATGAACCACGAGCTGTAACTGCTATACAACGACATCAGTATAGATAAACATATCGAGATGCAACGACTGCGTTGGCCTATCCATCATGTCACAAGAATGAGCAATGATGTACCAGCAAAAAGGCGTACAAATACGGGCCACATGGCGGTACACGCAGAACTGGCAGGTCATGGCTTCGATAAAGCAAACAAGTGGATACCGAGATCGAAAAGCGCGGTATTCCAAAAAGCAAAGCCACAAACAGAGAGGAGTTTAGATCTTTTCTTAGGTCGGCTTATGGAACAAATGTTCGGTAATGGGCCGGCTAAGTAAGTATAGATTGATATTTCGATGTTACCTAATCTTCAAAACATTTAAATACAATTATGTAGTTATTTTAACATTCTAAAAGGAACTAATGTCGCTCACGTCCTTTAAATAAGTTAGTTCTTTTTCTAATTTTTTTTAGTTGAAATCACAAAAGTTTTGCAATCTGGACATTGTAAGGTGTCTACAGCGAACCACGAATAAGTTTGCTGTGGCATTGTCCCTGCTGCAAGTTGTTGCTGTTGCTTTAGCTGTTACTATTTCTCATGTTCATTATTATAAGATTGTTGTTGTTAGGTTTTTATTAGGTACTGCGTTGTAATGTCCACTCTTCCTTCATTCAACATGTTCAGTGGTACTTTCGGTCATTTGTGGACAGAATATCAATTACTTGGTCTAAACACCTGCTGCATAGGAATTCTGGCAAAGCTATGTATTTGGCGACCCTCTGGACAGTCTCCCTTTCTCTCTCCGCCTTACTAGTGTGCACTACATGCAGTAAGGCTCACAAACACATAACCCCAATATAAACCTCCTGTGGGACCTCCCCGCGGGCATTGTAAGCACATGAACAGCATCAGCAGCAACGACAATAACAACCTTGCAACGAACGCATGTGTTATGTCTGCAATAATAAATCGTCTTTACCAACAGCAACTGACAATATTCGTATAAACTCTGGCTTTGAGTCAATTTTCTCCTCATTCTCAGTTAGCCAACAACAACAACGATAAAATTCCCAACCATGGACATTCGAATAGATGCATGTGGGGAATTTTCAACTGAATAACACTCAAGAAAATATGGCTAGAGCTGTGGGCTTGGAGGCCGAAAATTTTGCTGGAGTTAGAGTCAGGAAGATCACCTCAAATCGTTAATATAACGTCAGAAATGTATCAAGACTACTATTAAAGAGCATAAACAGTTACATAACTGGCAACGGAATGAGGACGATAGAATCCGCGGGGATAAAAGCGTTACTGTATTTGTCACTAAATGACGACATCTACACATACACATGGCCACGCAGTTGCTTCACGAGTGAAGTCATAATAATCCAACTTTAACAGGTTGTGGTAAATGGAAGGATTCATTGAGTGTGTTGGACGAACGACCGATTTGCCTGTAGGGCTAGAAATAGATTTTTTTGCGATCGGAGGTAAAATGCTTATTTATAATTTTGGTTAGAGCGTTATTTGAACCTTATCATTCTAGACTCAGCACACAAAAAAAGATACAAACATGTAAGATCTTCGGGCCGAAATTTTTATATCAAACAATTAGTTAGTTTATGAATGTACTAAGCCATTCCGCCACGCTATCTGAATGAAACAATTTTGGGGGAACGTTCCATACCCCAACGAAGACTTAATATCAAATTTGAGTCATTTTTGTTTGATAGTGAGGGCACAACTTTCAAAATACCGAAAATCGGGAGATACTTTTCTATGGGAGCTATATGAAGACGCGGACTTATACCGAAACATTTCAGGTGGAAAGTTTTGTATTCCCAATGAAGACCAAAAACAAATTTTAGCCTTTTCCGTGGGACAGACCACAACCTTCAAAATACCGAAAATTTGGAGGCTATATGCAAACCTATACCGATATCTTTTAGGTAGAAAGTTATATACCCCCACCGAAGACTTATTGCTAAGTTTCAATCATTTCGGTTCCATATAGAGGCCACAACCTTCAAAATACCGAAAATCGGGAGATATCTTTCTTTGGGGCCTATGTAAAGACACGACCTATCTATACCTACAAATTTCTGGTGGTAAGTTTTATACCCCCAACGAAGACTAAATACCAAAATTCAGCCATTTCGGTGGGATATTGAGGCCACAACCTTCAAAATACCGAAAATCGGGAGGTACATTTCTATGGGAGCTATATGAAGACGTGGACCTATACCCACAAATTTCAAGTACATTTGTATAACCCAACGAAAGTGGGATATTGAGGCCACGGCCACAACGGGAGCTACCGTTTCATACCGACAAATTTCAGGTTGAACGATTTTTAAGCCCAACAAAGACTTAACACCAAATTTCATTCATTTTGGTGGGACAGGCCACAACCTTCAAAACACCGAAAATCGGGAGGTGCCGTTCTATAGGGGATATATCAAAACATGGATCGATATGCAATATGTTATGCGAGGAATATGTATTTAGGGGGTTTTAAAAATTTTGGGCGTTTGAACCGACAAAACTGTCGATTAGGATTAAAGATCAAAAGTTTTGCGGAGGAGATACTAAAAGGAATGGATCGACATTGACCATTATGGAAGTGGATCTCCAGCCACTACATATGGTGCCATAGGGGGTTTTTACACCCTTCGGGCTGTTTGCTCAAGAAGTATGGACTTGACACCGAAAAAAACTTTTGCCATCATAATTGAGGCAGCGAATGCAAGTTGCTTCAACAAAAATCAAAGTGATTCGATATCAGGTCTTAAAGTGAACTTATCCGAAATTTTATGTGGGAGGTACCGGATGGAGTGCACAAATATAGCCCATATTTCAACCTGATCTATATCTGGTAGATATATTAGGATGTGTAAAGTATGGACCAATTCGGCACTCCCTTCAAGAGTTACCGTACGAACAATTTTTCCGAACATTTTTGAACATTTGTGTGGGAGGTTCCTGAAGGAGCCGACCGATATGGCTTATCTTAGAACTTAAATTATTTTTGAACAAACTATTACTAAGGCCAAATTTTTTACCGAATCGGCAGATCCGTTCGAGAGTTATCTTGCGCTCCAAACACCTCACACGGTGTCATAGGGGTTTTTTTGCAACTTTCAGGATATTTTCTCAGGAAGTATGGACTTGCCCCTGATGAAAGTTGTACCGTCGTATGGAGGGCAGTGAATACAAGTTGCTTAAACAAAAATCGAAGCGATTCGAGAGGTGACCCTGAACTGAACTTTACCGAAATTTTGTGTGGGAGGCACCCGAAGGAGTGGACCGATTGAGTCCTTATTGAAACCTTATCTAAGTCTGATACACATTTCACGATGGTCAAAGTATGGAACAAATCGGTTACTCCCTTCAAGATTTATCGAGCGCAGATGGGCTATCTCGGAAGGAGTAGACCGATATAGCCCATTTTCGAACTTAAACTAAGTTTGGGTTAAATATTACGAAAGCTAAAATTTGAACCGAATCGGTTGGAGAGTTATCGTGAGCTCCAGCCAGCCAGACAGACAGACGGACGGACGGACATTGCTCAATCGACTCCAGATTGTCTAAAACACATTTCGTCCAAACATACTTGGGGTCTAACACCATTATTTCGATGAGGCAAATTTTGTCCGTATGAAAGTGTATATACCCACGTTAGCATAAATGCTGAGGGTATAAAAAAACCTTAAACTTTACATGTTCCAAATTTTGTGTGGAAGATACCCTAAGGAGTGGTACGATGTACGTTCCATATTTGGACGTATTCCAATAATGAACGCGAGTGTTATGTTAGGCACAATCAAGTTTAGTTAGTGCCGGCAGATTTTTTGGAGCTCCAGGGCCATTATCTCAAAAAGTATGGAGTTGTCCCCGAAAACGAATAGACCGTCAAGGAAATGAATACAAAGTCAAAATTTCGATTTTTAACCAAAAATATGCCGTTTATTGACCATAAATCGGTCAAACAAATTTTAAGGAAAATTCTCTTATTTGAAGACAAAATTTTGATGTATTAAATAAACTCACAAACATATGTATATGAAGACTGAACACCAAATTTCTGTAATTTTGGGTGGATAATGGGCTAAAACCTTAAAAGCCCGAAAATTGGGCACAGTAAGCACAATAAATTGTTGGCTTACATACAGTTTGAAACTTGGTCGTGAATTGCTTATAGTTTTTGTTGCATGTAGTACTTACGATTTGTATTGCCCCATCATTTTCACATATTTTGAAAGCTTAAGGATTCTCTCACGCGGAAGAATTCCGTCCAGAACATACTCGTGCAAAAAAGGAAAACCGAAAAAACTTTCTAACTTTGCTATTTGTCAATGTAAGATATTAATATGTTCGAATGTATTCGAACAAATGCCCTTTCTAATGAATATGTAAGGATAAACTAGCACATTAGCCTATATAGGCCAAAATATAGGACAAAATTACAATGTTGTGAACATTTTATTCATTTGGAGTCGGAGTCGAGCCGAAAATACCTCGACTCCGAAACCCTGCAGTGAACTATAAGTATTTATACCAAAATGAATCTGTCAACGCCAACTCCTTTTATATTTGGCCACCGTTTAATTGAACTCGCGGCATAGTGCAGCGTTTTTTTGAGGTTAAGCGCCATTATATCGGGATCTATGGACTTGTCCTCGGAAAAAATTACAATGACGTAACGCCGCACGAACATCCTGTTACAAAAAATTTCATAACGATTCGTAAGGTGTCACTAAACTGAACTTATTTCAAATTTTGTGTGGGAGGTACCTGTAGGAGTGGACCGATATAATACATATTCGAACCTGATGTATGCCTAGAGGTAGTATTACCATATGCAAAGTTTGGTCCAATTCGGTTACTCCCTTCGAGAGTTATCGTGCGCACAAGTTTTGCGACAATTTTTGAACATTTGTGGGGGAGGTACATGAAGGAGTGGACCTAAATGGCAAATCTACGAACTTAAATCAAATCTTGACAAAATATTTCGATACCCAAAATTTGAACCGAATCGATTGATCCGTTTGGGAGTTATCGTGCGCACCAGCCAGCCAGACAGGCAGACAGACGGACGGACATTGCTACTTCTACTCAAAATTGTCTGAAACGGATATCGTACAAACATACTTGGGGTCTAAAACCATTATTTCGATGAGGCACATTTTTGGTCGTATCAAAGTTTAAATACCCTCTTTAGCCTAAAATATATAAATATTTAAACCGTTTTCAACACCTATGGAACAAAAATGAGAATGTTATAAACAATTATTTTGACGTCATGCTAAGAGCCGAAGCTAACGAATTGAGTTGCTGGAACTAAGTGAATATCCTCTAATAGAAACATCTACAACGCAATTAACTTCAGTGAGATTATTGTGCTCATGATCCGAAGTTTTGTTAGAAATAGTGCATTAATTGTTTAATTCTACAAACATTTTTTCTCGAGCGTATATTGATTACAAAAGCTTGACTTGCCGTTGACCAAACTAAATAATTCAGGATGCGTTTATTGATCTCATGATGTTTTATACATTCCTGATTGTATTAATTGCCTGTAATAGCTGAGTTGTGGCATTAGAAGATGATAGTTAGTGGGGTTAAGAAAGTGATTACGAATTAGCTCAGCTGCCATTTTCGTTTCTATTTCCCACAATTCCCCTTATCACGTTTGCTTCATCTTGGAATTAGTTTTGCGTTTTATTTTTAGCTACTTTGGCTTAGTTAAAATTGCAGTGAGAAAAATAAATTTAGCAATTTTTGTAATTTTATTATTTGTTAACTAATGCCAGAAGTTGTATAACACAGCACCGGCTACAGAACACCACCACTAGCCAGCCTCATTATCATACACAGACAAACTTTTGTTGATGTGGTTATCATTAGACTATGTACTAAAAACATCTATCGAAGCGAGCTAACTGGGTAGCTAGTATCCACCAACTATCTAACGCTGCCCCTCCCCACAAATTTATTTCTTTATCTTGGCAAGTTAAAACTTTGTCTTCTCTTCACAACACACAAAGTTGTTGTGGCATTTTCTACGACTACTCCTGCCTCCTGGTTTAAGGTTTTTTTGTTTGCAGCAGCAGCAGCTGGTAGTGCAGCATCATCAACAGCATCAGTAGTAGATGTGCTAGCTGGTAATCATATGTGGTGAGTCTGATTACAATTTGTAGTTGTTTTAGTACCAAGAAAATACAACAAAACCAAAAAAAAAAGAATAAAACTCAGCCAACGTTTGGCCAACATTTTGCAAATCCAGTTAACAGTTAGTGGTAGTTAGTAAATGCTTTTGTGTGGCTAGTGTGTCTGTATGTCTGTGTGTTTGGTATTACAATTATATATTTGTGTAATTTTGAAGTTGCAGCAAATAATTGGGCGTGCCACCTTCAGTCGTTTCAATTTCTTAAATGGCCATCTTGAGTTGCATTGCAGTTAGCGAAGGAACAAAGCAATGTTGCACTTTGCTTAGTGCTGATCATAATGAAGTTAGCACAAACATCGCTGGGTCCATAATAAACCAACAAGATGCAAAGGGAGGGAGGGCCAAAAAGTTTTTTATTACATCTTATGTTGGTCATTAATAAACGTGCTGTTTGCCGCTTAGAAATCTCAGTGAGAAAGTTTTTTCATTTGACTGTAGAATTGCTAATTAGGTATGTAATATTCCAAGTGTGTGTAAACACGTTATCAAAAAGACGGCTCTTAAAAATTATTTTACATCTTGTTCCATATTCACATTTATCAGCTCAAAATGTAAACTAAGTAAGGTAAGCAATGATCAGTTTGTGATACGAAATTAGGGCTTATTAAGGGCGACCTATAATTTTGTAACGATTTCGGAAATTAAAGGTATTTTATTAAATTATACGCAACGAAGTGATGTACGAAAGTTCGTTCTTAAACAAATTTCGAAATAATATTTGTGTAAGAAGATTTTGAATAGCCATGTAATTTTCTTTACAATCCAATTGAAGAATTTCGATGCACTTTATCCAAACGGTAGGAGAGCAGGGATATTAGGAGGATGCTGCTTATTTATTTTTTTTTTAATAGTATGTATCTTCAAATAATAATTTAAAGTAAATTGTACCTATTCCATACAAACATATAAAGGACAGGTATTGCCTAATTCAAATGCGATTTTGCATTGTGTTTTGATATTAATAGCTCAATTTGAGTTGTTGACTGAAATTGACAACATCTAAAATGATGAATTACTTCCATTCACTTAATTTATAAATTAATTTGATGGTTTGATAAAAAACATTTGTTCCATAAGCCACGAGCGAAGAATATATTTCAAATCTTTCTTGCTTTTTAATATCGCTTTTCTATTGTTCTTTTCATCGAAGTCTTAGGCTTCCCGCACTTTGTGTGCCGCATGTGCCCGATAATCATAAGTAGACAACGGAATTTTATGAAACCCCTATTTTTGGTCCTATTCATGTCAAATTTTGGGACTGATTACATTGCAATCGAAACATATGACATATGCAAAATTATGCAAAATGCATTTTACATATTTTCTTATGCAACAAATATTTCAATAATAGCTACAAAAATGTTTGTGTGTACAATTTTTCTGTTTAAAATTCTCTTCAGGCAAGTCAATAAAATAGAGAAATGTATAACCACAGCCACAACCTTCAAAATACCGAAAATCGGGAGGTATAGTTCTATGGGGGCTATATGAAGGCCTGAACCTAAACCGACAAATTTAAGGTGGAAAGTTTTTTACCCTCAAGGAAGACTTAATATCAAATTTCAGCCATTTCGGAGGGACATTGAGGGCACAACCTTCAAAATACCAGAAATCCGGAGGTACCGTTCTATGGGGGCTATATGAAGACGGGGACCTTTACTGACAAATTTCAAGTGGAAAGTTTTATACACACAACGAAGCCTTTATACCAAATTTCAGTCATTTCGGTGGGATATTGAGGCCACAACCTTCAAAATATCGAAAATCGGGAGGTACCATTCTAAGGGGGATATATGAAGACGTGGGCCTATGCCGTTTAATTTCAGGTGGAAGACTAAATACCAATTTTCATCGAAGACTAAATACCAATTTTCAGTCATTTCGGTGGGATATTGAGGCTACCATTTTCAAAATACCGAATATCGGTAGGTACAGTTCTATGGGGCTATGTGAAGACGTGGACCTATGCGGACAGATTTCAGTTGTAAAGTTGCATGCCCCTAACGAAGACTTAATACCAAATTTCTGCCATTTCGGTGGGATATTTAGACCACAAATCCTTGAATATATTTTTGCATATGGTTTTGCATATGCTCATTTTATGCAGATATGTAAAAAGATGTCAAAATATGCACGATATGCAAAATATGCAAAAATTTCTGGCCTAATTCGTTTTATTTTGTAATAAAACGAGTTTCTGTCTAATCAGCTTTTCTCTACGACCATCCTAACCAATTATGCATTTGCATAGGATTCCGCTGTCTAATCATAAGCTTTCTTCGCGGCGCATCGCTGCTCAATCTCGGGATATGACATACACAATACAATCGTTGTAACTCGATATGTTAAACTTTGCCGATGTACCAGCTACAGTGGATTTTCGCCTTAACTACTCATACAAACTTTTTAACAAGTTAATAAAAGATAAATTCACATCCGAAATTATAGACATAAGTTGGCCCTTTAAAGGACTTTCATTGGAAATAAGTTGAATCCACTATTAACTGAATACAAACAATTCGGCTGTGCTTTCGTATAGAATTTTCTATTACTAGGATGTTTGGTATTGAAAATGGCTCATATCGGTTCACGTTTGGATATAGCCCCCATAGAATTGTACCTCTTGATTTTCAGTATTAGCCATATTATCTGAAAGTTGGTATTTAGTTTTAGTTGGAGGTATACAATTTTTCACCTGCAATTTGTAGGTATAGGTCCACGTTTTCATATAGCCTCCATTAAACGGTACCTCCCGATTTTCGGTAATTTGTGACTGCGAATTGGCTGAAATTTGGTATTAAGTTTTCGGTGGGGGTATACAACTTTCCACCTGGAATTTTTCGATATAACTCCACGATTTTATACAGCCCCCATAGAAAGGTACCTCCCGATTTTCGGTATTTTAAAGGTTGTGACCTCAATATCCAATCGAAATGGCTAAAATTTTGTATTCAGGCTTCGTTGTGGGTATACAACCTTCCATCTGAAATTTGTCGGTGTAGGTCCTCGTCTCTATATAGCCAACATAGAACAGTACTTTCCAATTCTCGGTATCCCACCAAAATGACTGAAATTTGCTACTTAGTCTTCCTTAGCTGTATACAACGTTCCACCTGAATTTTGTCTGGATAGATCCTCGTCTTCATATAGCTTTCAAAGAACGGCACCTCCCGATTTTAGGTATTTTTATGTTTTTAGCCTCAATATCCCATCGAAATGGCTGAGATTTGGTATTTAATCCTCGTTGGAGGTATACAACTTTGCACCTGAGATTTGTCGGTATAGGTCCACGTCTTTATATAGCCAACATCGAACGGTGCCTCCCGATTTTCGGTATTTTTGAAGACAGTGACCTCAATATCACAATATCCCACCGTTGGGGGTAAACAATATTCCACCTGAAATTGGTCAGTGTATGTCCACTTCCCCATAGGTTCCCTCCCAATATTCGGTATTTTGAATATTTTGGCTCCAATATCCCACTTAAATAGCCAAATTTTTGTATTTGGTCACTGTTGAAGGTATAAAACTTTCTATCAGAAATTTTTCGATATAGACCCACGTCTTCATATAGCCGCCATAGAATGATACCCCCATTTTCGGTATTTTGAAAGTTTTAACCACATTATTCAACCGAAATAACTGAAACTTGTTATTTAGTCTTCGCTAAAGGTACAAAACATCGATTTCAAAAATAAAAAATTAAAATCCCCCATATTAGGGTGTCCCCATTTACGATTTTTTGAAGATCTTATTCACAGGTTTGTACCGAATTAGTTGTTAAATCTAATTTGTGTTCCCAGAAAATCGAAATCTTATTGACAAAAAACTATCTCTGTATATCCGGGTTTTAGTTTGTTTCCAGAGGATACAAAAGACCCGTTCGGCAAATTGTAAATATGGACCATATTTTGGAAAGAACAACGATGACTCCCCATATGAGCTTTTTATACCCTACACCACTATGTGGGGAGGGTATTATAAGTTGGTTTTGGCCAAAAAGTTTGTAACGCATCGAAACAGTGGTCGTAGACCCATACTTATATATACCAAAATGATTGTATCGACGAGCTGAGTCGATCTGGCTATGTGTGTCCGTCCGTCAGTCCGTCCGTCCGTCCGTCTGTCCATCTAAACCTTGTAATCACGCTACAGGTCGCAATTTTGATCGGATTGTCACGAAATTTTGCATGTTGATGGGGGTCCCGGAGGGAAGAAGCCTATTGATTTTGGTGATGGTCGGATAATATTTAGAGGTCGGAAAGGGCAAAAAACTTAGGTGGATAAAAAGACAACGTTTTTTTCCAAAGCGAATATCTCAGCTTCTATATGGGGTGTACCAAAAGCAAAACCTGACAAATAAAGTAGAAAATATCACCTTTCTAATGATGTAAAGTAGGTGCTCGTAGGTGATCAAACAACGAAGATATCACAATAGTAGCAAATAAAACTCCAATTTTAATTTTTGCGATTTTAATTATATTGACGAATATCACAGCTTTAGTTGTTAACTTTCCAAAAGCAAAGCCTGACTATGAAAGTAGAAGATCCCGTCTTAACAATGATGCAAACTAACTCGGCATAGGTAACCAAATGACGGAGATATCGCAATAGTCGGTAATACATCCCATTTTTCTATTTTTTGGGAAATCATGCTACAGGTCGCAATTTTGATCGGATCGTCACGAAAATTTGAGGGTTAATGGGGGTCTTACAGATGAAGAAGCCTTTTGATTTTGGCGATGGTCGGATAATATTTAGGGGTCGGATTGGGCAAACACTTATTTGGAGAAGAGTCAACATTTTATTTCAAAGCCAATATCTCTGTTTCTTTAAAAGGTATACCAAAAGCAAAACTAGGCAAGGAAACTACAAAATATCACCTTTACAACGATGTAAAGTAGGTTGTCGTAGGTGGTCAAATAGCAGAGATATGGCAATAGTCGATAATGCATCTCATTTTCCGATTTTTTTTGTAATCACGATACAGGTCGCAATTTTGATCGGATCGTCACGAAATTTTGGGGGTTAATGGGGGTCCCAAAGAGAAAGATGCCTACTGATTTTAATGATGGTCGGATAATATTCAGGGGTCGGAATGGGCAAAATCTTATTTAGAGAAAAGGTCTAAGTTTTATTTCAAAGCCAATGTCTCTGTTTTTTAAGACGTATATCAAAAGCAAAACCTGGCAAGGAAAGCAGAAAATATCACCTTTACAACGACGTAAAGTAGGTTGTCGTAGCTGCTCAAACAAGAAAGATATCGCAATAGTCGGTAATGCATCCTATTTTCTGATTTGCTTGTAGTCACGCTACTGGTCGCAATTTTGATCGGATTGTCACGAATTTTTTGGGAGTGGATGCGGGTCCCACAGAGGAAGAAGCCTATTTAGTTTGCTGATGGTCGGATAATATTCAGGAGTCGGAATAAGCGAAAAGCTTATGTGGAGGAAAGTCAACGTTTTTTTCTTATGCGAATATCTCCGCTTCTGGTTGGAGTATTCCAAAAGGAATACCCGTCATGGAAGAAGAAAAGATCTCGTTTATATTGATGCAAAGTATGTTGGCGTAAGTGAGCAAACCGAGATATTGCAAAATTCAGTAATAAACCCAATTTTTCCATTTTTTGTAATCACACTACAAGTGGTCAAACAAGGGAGATATCAGAATAGTCAGTAATGCATCCAATTCTTCCATTTTTTGCATTAAAGCTACAGGTCGTAATTTTGATTGGATGGTCACGAAATTTTGGTTGCTTATGGGGGTCCCAGAGAGAAAGAGGCATATTATTTTTGGTGGTAGTCGGATTATATTCCCTAAAAGAAATGTTTACCAGTGAAAAGCTTATGCACAGCGGTAATGGTGTAGGGTATCACATGGTCGGCCCGTCCCGACTGTAGCCTTTGGTCACTTGTTTTAAAGATATTCTGCTCCTCATAATAAGGGGAAGAGTTTAGTATTTTTATATGCAATATAGTTCGTAGTGGAGGGTATAAAAAGTGTGGCCCAACCGAACTTGACGCCGTTCTTAAATTTTTATCATAGGCCTTAGTCATTTACAGAGTAAGAAACGGCAAGCGGTCCTATACCAATCTTATTGGAACATACTGCCCAATTTCTTTTTTTTTTGTGAAGGTGGCAGTAGATGCTTAGGTACTATCTAACTGATGTGCACACTTGATAAGCTTCTCGCCTCCAGTTTTGAACAACTCGGTTGATAACGCATCGCATGCTTTAGTTTTCTTCAGTAGACTTATTGTTGTCTTGACCTAGTTCCAGCGGGGCGTGATACATTCCGTACCATGGGATTGGTGCAGCGGTATCGACAATGACACTACTAAGTACCAGCAGCTTGGAAAGGTGTGCGTTGCGATGCGTCGCCTTGTTCATTATAGGAATATTGTCTACACAATTTTTGCTTAAAATGGTGAGCACGATAAACATTTATTTGGATGTTTTGGGATATTTCGAATCGGTTTGAAAATGTTTGCAAAATGTTTTCTTGGTGGCCGCTATTACGACGATACATTCGATTTTGTCGCAAGTTTATACTTCCCACATAATTACCAAAACAGACGCATCAAATGCCTGGATGAGTTCTCAAAGGAATTCCTGAAAAAAACATAGCTAAGCTTATCGATATCTTCAGATAACCTACTAATCCATTTGCTTAAAGGGGATCTAGACGGATGCATTATAAACGAACCCTACGATAAAGATACGATAAAAAGGCGTTGAGTTTGGCCGGGCCGAACTTTTTATACCCTCCACCATAAATTATATTGAAACCCGATTTCAGCCATATTGATTGGATAACCAAACTAATACTTTAAACATTCCGAAATACTATAACGACAATATATCGACAATTCTGTGCCATCCTTTCGAGGGTTATCTTATGTACTAACCAGTTTAGTTGATGCCGGCAGGCTTTTTGGAGCCATTATCTCAACATGTGAGGACTTGCCCCTGAAAAAACATAAACCGTTGTAATGGGGAAAGCGAATACAAGTGGTTACAAATCAAAGGGATTTGAAGTCCAAATTTTGGACCAATTCGACTGATCCGTTCGAGAGTTATCGTGGTGCTATGAGGGTAGCTAAAACCTTTCGGACTATTTTTTCAGGAAGTATGGAATTTCCCCTGAAAAACGTGTACTGGAGGCAACGAATACAAGTTAACAGCTCTCTTCGCCAAATTTGTGTAGGAAGTACTCGAAGTAGTCCATATTCGAACCTGATATATGTCCCGTAGTGATATTACGATACGAAAAGTATGGACCAAATCGGTTACTCCCACACAATTTTTCCGAACATTTTCAAACTTTATCTTCGAACTTAAACTAAGTTTGGACAAAATATTATGAACGCAAAATTTTAGACCGAATCGTTCTAATATCCGATCGAATCTCACATGGTACCATAGGGGATTATGGACTTGCCCCGTGATAAAACCTAAACTGTCGTAATGGGAGCAGCGAATACAAGTTGTTACAACAAAAGTCAAAGCAGGTCCTAAACTTAATTCTTCCAACATTTTGTGTGGGAGTTGCCCGAAGAAGTGGACCGTTAGAGTCTCATCGATGTCTGGTAGAAATTTCACGATGTGCAAAGTTTGGACCAAATCGTTTATTTGCTTCAAGAGTTACAACTTTTCCGAACTTTTGAGGGAGGTATCTGAAGGAGTGGACCAATATGGCTCATCTTCGAAATAAAACTAAGCTTGGATAAAATATTACTAACGCCAAATCGGTTCATCCGTTCGAGAGTTATCATGCGCACCAGACAGACGGACGGACATGGGTAAATCGACTCCAAATTTTCTGAAACACATTTCGTCCAAACATTCTTGGGGTCTAAAACCATTATGTTGATGAGGTACATTTTGCCCGTTTGAAAGTGTATATACCCTCGTTGGCATAAATGCTGACCGTAAAAATATATATTAAATAACAACAAATTCGGTGGTCAAATAATTCTATTACATCTAAATTCCTTGAAGTGAAGCGTCGCATTTTATGGGGTGTTAAACCAAAACCTATGTAAACAATTTTTGGTAGAAATGTTTTTTTAGCCTCTGAAAACACAAAATCCACACTACAACCAATTCGGTGTTCAGATGGGACTAATTCCTTCGACAATCCTTAAGGCTTCGACGCATCACGGCCACTTTCTATGGGACCAGGGACATAGGAATTATGTTTTCACAACGATATATTAAACATAATAGTTCAGGCCAAACATACCATTATGGTCATTGACCACCATGTAAACCAACCATGCAATTGCGAAACGAGGTTCTTACCGCATACTAGTGTTGGGCAATCTCGTTCATTGAGCGGATCGATCCTTTTCATTCCGTTCACCAAAAAGATCCGGGTCGTTTAATTCGTTCGTTGGCTCTTTTTCGTTCAACAATGCATTTGACTTTATTATTTTCTTTTGAAGTCGTTCGTTTTCTGCTGCATATGACTCTGTCGTTCTTTTCACCGAATCGTTCTTTTGAAAATGTTCGTTCACGAATGACACATTGTGTGCTAATGGGGGTGGTTTTGTTTCTGAACGTAGTGGTTGTGGTTTTGACATGAAAGAACCAGATGAACGAATGATGCAAAAGAAAGATATGACCGAGATGTGCTACTGAACGAGGTGAGTTACTGAGCGAGAGTAGCTCTCTGAATCATTGTTTGTTTTGTGTGGAAATTTGTGCTGTTTGCGCTAACGCAGCGTTTGTTTAGAGTTTGACTGCAAAACTAATGCTGCTAATTTTGTAAGCAGCAATGACTCGTCCATCGGGGATCTAAATGAACGATATAAAAGAATGGGCTGGATACGGATCCGTTCGTTCTTTTCACGGAATCGTTCCTTTGAGCCGGTTCGTTCATGAACGACGCAACTCTACCGCATACCCGAACATCAATAGTCCACTACCAGCAGACATATTAGGAATCTAAATCTCATCATCTAATTTGTCCAAACTAACTAGCCTAGTGGGTATTCTGATCAAGTGTGGCGAGTCCAGTATAGATATCATCTACAAAATATACTCAAACATCCAATTTCCGAAATACACAAGTTATTCACATTGTATGTTCCATATTGTTACAATAAAGAATTACTATCCGTGTTATTACTTCAGATATTTGGTTGTACTGTACGACGACTGAATTTGGGAAATTATTACTTCCAAAATAGTTTAATGAAAATGTACCTATAGCAGGCTCTCCGTATAGACGTGTAACCGCTAAACAGTTTTTGTGAATGAACCCCATTGTCGTTGTCTCGCCGTAGTCATTCAATCGAATTGCTTAATGGACCAAACTAATAAATTACTTTAAAAATATGTTGGGTTTTTTAAAGTTAACTTCATGAATATTTAAATCCGTTTGTCTCTGATGTGAATGATCAAAACATTTAAATGAATTCAAAAGTCTTTTGGTATAAACACTGTGCAACATTTTTAAGGTAATGAAGTGTAAACAACTTCTACTGAAGATTTTATAAAAGTACACACCGAAACAACAAAAACCATAGTTGGGTTTTGAAATTCGCGATCTCATCTAAACATGGATAAATATTGACTGTTGAAAACAAAATAAAACCAATACGAATTTTATTTTGAAATTAGAAATTTATAGATAAGGACAAGTCGAAGGTTGTGGTTTTAGCAGTAAGGAAAGGATCATAGTCGGACTGGGCCGACTTATTTGACACCCTACACCACCATAATTTCTATATAATTTGGCGAAATTGTTTCTAGACCAAATTGCTTGAAATTTTCATGCATTTCAGCTGAAAATATAAATGAAACAAAGAAAACAAGTTTTTTTTTTGATTGGATTTCCTACCCCATAAGTTTTTTTTCCATATGGCACAGTATATGAAAGTTTATGACGATCGTTTAACGTTAACCCGAGCGATGTTCATTTCCATAGTAATTTGTATGGGGCCAAAGGTGCATTTTCACGAAAATTCTTTAAAGACCGCAATTATGGTCCAATCGATGAAAAAACTTTACCAGTACATACTTTACATTTTTTGATTTACCGACAAAAATCGTTAAAATTAAAATTCTTGTAATTTCAATAATTAACGATAATTTTTGGTAAGATAGCGACCAATAAAAAATAGTCGTCAAGTTCTACCGATAGAAATAGTGTTGTCCACTTTTATTTAAAGTTTTCATTCATAATTTTACGTTTTAATGTTACCGATTTGTGTCGGAACTCAAAAAATGAGTTAGAGAATGGAACTACAGTTCATTGTTGTGGTGAAAAAACGATTTCTACCAACATTTTTGGCGATCGGTCAGCGATAACCCGTGCCTCCTGGCCGATATTTATTTATGGAGCAAAGCCGAATTTTCAGAAAATCGCTCTTCGCGTTAATATTATTTTCTAATCTATAAAAAATTTACCAGTTCTTTGTTGTGGCTAAAAAACGAATCCTACAAAAATTTATGAAAATTGAGCGAGATTTTGATATTGCTCCAATAATATGGCCAATTATAGATAATTTGGCCCCTATATTATACCTGATATTAAAATCTGAGCTGAGGATTTCCTTTTAGCCAAAACAATGAACTGGACAATTTTTTAAACGATTGAAAAATAAATGTTGCCTGTGGAGCGATTTTCTGAAAATAAAATTTTCTTTCAAATTACTGTGGAAACAAAGATCGCTCAGGTGGCAGGGGTTAACATTAACCGATCATTAGAAATTTCATATCGACACCTCCAAATAATAGTATGCTAAGTCTAAAAAGTGAGTTTTGCAGGAGAAGCTCTCAAAGTTTGGAATGTTTTGTTTATAACATCTCTTCGGATTGACCGATTATTACCAAAATTACACAGAATTTAAGTTAAAGGACGTTCGACACCTTCAAATAATAGTTTGCTAATTCTGAAAAGCGAGTTTTGCAGGACAAGCTCTAAAAGTTTGGAAATTTCTTTGACCTTCAGTACTATGCTAAGTAAATATTTGTTTTTAACTTTTGTTCGGATTGTCCGATCATTACCAAAATTTCACAGAATTTAAGTTAAAGGACGTTAAAATGTAAAGAAATTGAAAACATGCTAAGTCGGCTTAGCATACTATTGTTTGGAGGCGTCGATATATAAGGGTTTTAGGTGAAATGGAAAACAATTATGGAGTAGGAAATCCAATAAAAAATTATTTTTGGTCTCTCTTATATACATATATGGGAGCTGTATCCAAATCTGAACCGATTTCAGTAAACTACTTATACCCTCAATATTCATACGGGCAAAATGTGTCTCATCGAAATAATGATTTTAGATCCCAAATATGTTTTTACCAAATCCGTTTCCGTCCGTCAGTCTCGCTCAAACGGATTAACCGATTTGGTCCAAAATTTGGCCTTCGTAATATTTTGTACAGTCTTAGTAAAAATTGGAAGATGGACTATCTCGGTCCACTCCCTTGTAATATCTCTAACAGACATAGATTAAGTTCGAATATGGGCTATATCGGTCCACTTGTTCGGGTACCGAAAATTTTGAAAAAGTGCAGTTTAAGACCACCTATCGAATCGTTTTGGTTTTTGGATGTTTGTTGTTGGGCTTTTTTGGTCAGTTAATAATTTTATGAAAATAAAAACAAGTTTTTAATCCATTATTGGTTTTGTTGTAACAACTTGTCCCCGTTGTCCCCATTACGACGGTACAGGTTTTTCAGGGTCAAGTCCATACTTCCTGAGAAAAAGGCATGAAAACTGTAAAAACCCGCTATGGCACCATGTGTAGTGAATGGAGCGCGCGGTAACTATTTATAACCGATAAACCGATTCGATCCAAAATTTGGCGATCAAAATATTACGAAGTTAAATCAAGTTCTAATATGGAACTTATCGGTCCACTCCTTTGGGAACCTCCCCCACAAAAGCTCAAATTTTTTCGCTAAAATGGTGCGCACGATAACTTTCGAAGGCAGTAACAGATTTGGTCCATACTTTGAACATCGTGATATTTCTACGAGACATAGATCAGGATAAAATATGGACTATATATGTCAACTCCTTGGGATACCTCCCAAACAAAATTTCGGAAGAGTACAGCTTGGGAACTCCTCTCGAATCGTTATAAGTTTTCTTACAACAGTTTACACTCAAGGCCCCCATTACGATGGTTCAAGTTTTTTCAGTGGTAAGTCCATTCTTCTTGAGAAAATTACACGAAAACTGTAAAAAACCCCTACGGCCAATACGAGGGCTGAACGATAACTATCTCGTCTAATAATGAAAACGCTAATATTTACCATTAAAAACGTTTTTATTGTTTACTTAAGTAGTCTCCAGCGTGATTTATAAACTTTTTCGTGTGCTCAAAGTTATTGGTCATTCATTGGATCCCCAGTCAAGGTTGTGCGGCGAATGACCCATTAATTCCACGTTTTGTCCGGTCAAACAGGCGCACATTGTCATGATGCAGAATGATATGTCTTCTCTTGTTCGTTTTTCGAGTTTCTCAGGTGACTTCAGGCAAGCAAATTATAGTGTACCACTCAGAATTAACCGTCCTATATTTCTCAAGCCGTATAGTCGCCACATGGTCAGTTTTTCTGAAGAAACAGACAACCTTTTGCTTCGAAGTGGTTCTTACATGAACAACTTTCGTTTGATTTGGCTCGCTTTCGAAGACCCAAACGGCCGATTCCTGCTGTTGTTTAAGGCTCCTAAGCATAGATCCTAGATTCGTCGTCTGTAACGATCTTATAAACGCCATTTGAAGCCCCGCGATCGATTTTATGAATAATTTCTTTGAACCAATTCACAGGAGCCTTTTTTTTGGGCGATTGTCCAATTTTGCTGGATCTAACGAGAAAAATCAATTTTTGCGGCCAGGTGTTTATGCAAAATCAAATGTTAGTTTGTGGAAGAAATGCCGAAGGATACCTCTATCTCACGGTATTTAACATGGCGATCTCACATTATCTTTTCGTGCACGTCATATATTTTTTTTTCTGGCGAGTTCCGACTACGGTTGAATTCATTAAACCAGTTTTTCATAGTCCTATAGGATGGTCCTTATCGACATACAAAAATTTAATTTGACCGATACACTCTTGCTCTGATTATCCACGTCGAAAGTTGTGACAAATTCTTGGGCGTAAATGTTCGCAAATAAATTCCATTTGTTGCAAAGTGTTTTTTTCAAGTCACTGTAAACAACACATCAAATAGTCGTACGACAAACACTCCTGAGTAAGTCTAGGCTAAAAACTGTCGAACTTTTCAAACAAATGTCAAATGGCGCATGGCAATACGCAGTGTTGCCTAGGCCAGGTAGTTTTCGTGCAGCCTTTACTAGGCGTTTACACATAGACAGTATTGGCAAGCCAATAGCAAAGTTACAAACCATTTTCACCAATACATTCATACTTTTCTCTATACATATTTAAAAATTTGTAAATGTATTTGTGAAAAAGGGTTGTATTTTTGCTATTGCCTTGCCAATACTGGCATTTGTAAACGCAGAGTTACACATCGTAATATTTATTCGAATATTAGATGAAATTCGAAGTTCCAGTTTTTCCGGTACCCTCTCCCTCCACAAAAGGTCGAAAATATTCAAGATCTCATAAACGGAGCAACGGATTTGCTCCAAAGACTCCTTGGGGTACCACCCACACAAATGTTCATCATTTTTGTACGGTTAAGGTTCAGTTCGAGAATCCTTTGTAAATTTTTATTAAGCAGGCAAGTACTTGTTTCTTGATATAAAAGTCCAAAAGCTCTAAATTATATGGTGAACAACTGAAATGACAGATGGACGCGATATATATCGAGAGGAATGACTACCAAAATAAGACCCATCTCAAAAATAGACTATGTGCGTCCAATACCTTACATCAATTTTGAAATCCCCCTAAATACATAAGTTTGTTGGGGTATATCTCCGTCAGCAAAACCGACTGATACTTTTTTACTTGCTTTTATTTTGAATTCGATGAAATTTTCCCAATTTCAGAAAAATTGTGCAGAATTTGAGTGTTTGGTGCATCAAATACATGAAATCGGGCGAAAAAATATTGTACACGGGGCTTTATCCAAATCTGAATCCCTAGGAGGAAATATGGGTCTATCTAGTTTGCTTTTGTATGTTATTACATACGAATACACAAAGAGATAATACCCCTTACCAAAATGTGGTGTAGGGCATAACAACTAAATCTATTGCCTCAAAATTTAAATACAGTTTGACCAGTAAACGTTTTCAAACTAAGAAAACGAAAAATTTTCATGCATTAATTAGTGAAAAATGACAAACAGTTGTGATAAAAATGTCGGATTTTTTGCAAAAATCACTTCATCGACTTGTTTAAGACCAGATTAAATGCATACATAGAAAATTAACCCATGTAGTTCAACAGTAATAACCAAAACTAATCATTTATATGTTATACAAGGTGGCAAACAGATGTCTTCAAAACGTAGTGAATATTTCAAAATATCCCAATCATTCAATAAATTTTTAAAAATAATGACATTTTATGACTTTTTTCTTAATAAGGCTTAACTACTAACAAGTATCAACAATATTAGGTATATAATATCCCTACTAAGAAGATTACCATATGGTCCAAAGGGGTACCAGATCGTATTACATGTAAACTATATCCTATATCGGGAATATCTGAAAACTAAGACATTTATGAATTTTTTAGTTCACCATGATGGACTTCCATCAATGCCAGATCGACTAAAGAAGTACCAGGTCTTATTAACAGTAATATATTTTGAATGTATTAGTCACATTTGAGCACCGAATTGGTTGTAATTTGGTATTTTGTGTCTCCAGAGGCTAAAAAACCTTTCTACCAAAGTTTGTTTATATAGGTACACGTTTTGGTATAGCCCCCATATATAGTACGCGTCACTTTAAGATATTTTGAATGTATAAGTCCCATTTGACCACAGAATCGGTTGTAAGTCTGTATTTTGTGTTTCCAGAGGCTAAGAAATATTTCTACCATAAAATGTTTATATAGGTCTAGGTTTTAATATAAACCCCATAGGAAGATATCTCCCAATTTTCGGCATTTTGAAGGTTTTAGCCTCATTATCGCAGCGAAATGGCTGAAATTTCGTATTTAGTCTTCTGTGGGGGTATAAAACTTTCTCCCTCTTCATTATATAAAACATTCCATATGAAATTTGTCGGTATAGGTCACACGCCCTCATATAGTCCCCATAGGACGATATCTCCCAATTTTCGGTATATTTGAAGGTTTTAGCTATACTATATTACCAAAATGCCTGAAATTTGCTACTTTGTCCTCTTTTGGGACGCAAAACTTTCTCCCAGAAATTTATCTGTATCGGTCCACGCTTTAATGTACACCTAGAGTTTCTGGTCGGGAACTCCCGGCCCGGGATTTCCCGGGAAATTTTTTTAAAATTCCCGGGAATAAGGGTATTTGTATTTTTATGTATAAGTCATGTATATTTATATACACTCCACCAAAATATGGAGGGTATAATTAAATTTGTCATTCCGTTTGTAACACATCGAAATATTCATCGGGGACCCTATAAAGTATAATTATTCTTGATCAGGGTAAAATTCTATGTCGATATAACCATGTCCGTCTGTCCGTCGGTCCGCCCGTCTGTTGAACTCAAGATATAGCTCGTAATATTTTGAAGGTTGTGGCCTCAATATTCCTCCGAAATGGCTGAAATTTGATATTTAATCTTCGTTTGGGTGTTTGACTTTCCCTTCAAATTCGTCGGTATAGGTCCACGCCTATATATAGCCCCCATAGAACGGTACCTTCCGATTTTTGTAATTCTGAAGGTTGTGACGTCAATATCCCACCGAAATGACTGACATTTATTATTTAGTCTTCTATGGGGTTATAAAATATTCCAGAAAAGAATTATTAGTATAGGTCCACGTCTTCCTATGTCCCCCATGGAAGCATACCTCTTGATTTTTGGTATTTTTTAATTTTTAGCCACATTATCTTACAGAAATATTGGAATTGGTCTTCTTCATAAACGAAAGGAAACTAATTGTTCCATTTTACTTCAATAAAATTCGTGTTGGAGGGTATAACAAGCTCGGCCCAGCCGAACTTAACGCCGTTCTTACTTGTTTGCCTTATAGTTATTTAATGTTGGCAATATAGTGGAGTCGCGAAACATCGTGCCCCGATTATTCGTAATTGCGGGTCCATTGTAAAAATCGCGGTAATTTGTATAAAATATATACATTTTGGTCCTCTTGATAATTAGTGCTTTTCTCTGGAATTCGAACCTCACATAATTCTATATTTTTAGTTGACTACGGCAAAGAATAGAAGCATTCTGAACTTTTTAAGCCATTTCTTTGTTGTTCTAGTATATATTTTTATTGATGGTGTCCTTGAAGGATATTAATTTGCTACGATATAAAAGCTGTGATCTATTCGAATTGTTGTATTCTCCAAAATTATTATATGCAATATTAAAAACTGTATAATGTATAAGCGGCAAATCGAGTATATTAGGATTGGAAGCCAATAATAACTATGGTATGAATATTCATATAAGTACGGCTCTAATCATTGCAATGATTTGATGCCACCGTGTTGCAATTGTGAAGGTCAGCCGTATAAAAATTCGCTATAAACGGATTTTTTCTATGATTAACACGCTCTTCGAACCATAAGAACAACATACCATATCGTTGACTTTAAAAATATAATCGGAGAGTACTCTTTGATATCAAGGAATTCTTGAACAGCTGCCATATGCCATATATGATTTATTGGTTCTTTCAAGATTTTGGCGAAACGTCTTTTTAGATGTTTGCTATTGCTTTTTGACCCTTTTGTATTTTACCGTTAATATTGTTCCAAATAGATAACTAACGACACAACTACACATAAAGGGAGTAAGTACTTCATGTTTGCTTACTCTCTGTCACGTCTATGCCTCACGGATTCGATTTCCCATAGTCCCGGAAATTCCCGGAAATGAGAAATTTTCATTCCCGATTTCCCGGGAATGAAAAAAAGTCAGGAATTCCCAAACTCTATGTACACCCCATGAAACGGTACATCCCAATTTTCGGCGTTTTGAAGGGTTTAGACTCATTATAACACCGAAATAGCTACAATTTGGTACATAGTCTTCGTTGTGGGTATAAATCTTTCCACCTGAAATTAGTCGGTATAGGTCCACGTATTCATATAGCCCCCATAGAACGGTACCTCTCGATTTTCTACATATAGCTCGTTCTCCACCAAAATAGCTGATATTGGTATTAAGTTTTTGATAGAGGTATGAAACATTCCAGCCGAAATGTGCCGACATGGGTCGACGCCCTCAAATACCCCCATAGGACAGTACCTTCCGATTTACGGTATTTTGGAACTTGTGGCCTCAATATACCACCAATATGACTGAAATTTAGTATTTAAAATGCCATGGGTGTATAAAATATTGCAGAAGAAAATTATCAGTATGAGCCCTTTTCTTTAAATAACCCCTATAGAAGCGTACTTCCAGATTTTCGGTATTTTAAGGTTTTGTCTTCAATATCCTATCGAAACGGATGAAATTTAATATTTAATCTCCGTTGGTGTTATAAAACTTCCCACCTGAAAATTTCCGGTATTGTTCAATGTTTTTATATACCCCCCTTAGAAAGATTCCTCCCAATTTTCGGTATTTTGAAAGTTTTAGCCACAATATTCAATGGGAATAACTGAAATTTGTATTTAGTCTTCACTGGAGTTACGAAACTTTCCTCCAGAAATTTATCGGTACAGGTTAACGTTTTATACAGCCTCCATAGGACGGTGCTGTTCTTAACTATCCAAATCCAGAATATCCAGGTTTGCCCAATTTTTGAAGGGAGTATTATCAGTTGAGATATCAGTACTACTCCTGCAATAAAAGGAAGAGTTTATTACTTTCATAAACGAAATAAAACTAATTGTTCCTATTCACTTCAATGCAGTTCGTGGTGGAGGGTATAAAAAGTTCGGCCTGGCCGAACTTAACTCTTTTTTACTTGTTAATATTTTTTTTCAGCGACAAATTAATAAGAATACCAACTGTGTACTGAAATCCAACATATGAACAGTGTTTGAAATGTGTGTTGTAGAGTGTGTTTTATATAATACACCTGAAATAACATAAAATAAGCATTTTATACTTTCAGAATATTCTGAAGAATTGCTGCAAAAGGGTACTTGTTTGCTGAGGACTGCAAAACCAAATTCCTATTAGTTTCTGAGATAAGGGCCCACACAACACAAAAAAAGGGTTGTTGTTATAGCCCGGTTTAGATGAGGCCATTAAATCCAATCTCGATCTAACCAACTACGGTCTTTGCAGTCTCAAAATATCTACTAAAAACGTTGTTTGTATTTTCAGTGTTGCACAGTGTAAAGTAAATGACTACAAGTTTTTAATACTTAACTAATATTTTAATAGAAAATCATCTTGAAAGTTGCTATTTAAATATTCCTATATTTCCATATTAATAATATAAAATATAAAAATACATATTTTTCATATTACAAATATTGTAATTAATCAACACATATAAGTGTTTTATAATAAATTTTAGATGTGGTACAAAAAAATTTTTGTTCTAAAATTTAAAGTTGAAATTAAGCGAAATTTATTTACAAACAATAAGTGACAAAAACATATATAATATGTATATTAATAAATGTACATAGGCATCTTTAACTAAGCTATCCTTAAATAGCGTTATCATCAGCCGAACGCATTCATTCATTCCTCTCACTCTAATAGTCGATATCAAATATTGGTAAAAAAATATTTAATAACTTATTTATATGTACATATGTATGTATATGCATAATATTGAGTTGATACATTCCACGGAATTCGTTCCAACGAACGGGAGTTTCGCAACTAATATCGGCGAATTCTTTTACTTAATTCTGGGTCATGCATACTAATTGGACAAAGTTGAGAGTTCGCAGATAACCGCAATATTTGCAAATATTTGTTTGTACATTTAAACAAAAACAAAAGCGGTCTGTGGAGAAATGGCAACATTTCTTTTTTTCATTGTTCCATTTTGGGGCCTATAAAAAGTAGAGAACTTGCGATAAAATATCATTCGAAATCATTCTGCTCCTGAGGTAAATTCACAAGAATACCAAAGGGCAGAGGTAAACAAATTTAGAAGGTGTTTTAATATTCAATCAAAATGCGTGCGAACCTCATTTTGTTGGTTCTGACCGCACTGGTAATTCAGACAGCGTGTAAGTTAGTAATGGGTCATTGTGTGCCTGTGTGTTTGTATTTTGATCAATAATAAAAATCTCGATTTTTAGATGGTCGCGATGAACAGGATTCTACAAGAAACAAGTACCAACTATTTAGAAATCAAGGAGGAAATGTAGTTTCGCAGTACAGTGCCCGGACTTTTAATAAAAAGCAAGCAACTACTGAAGCTGCAACAACATCACCACCACCATCAACAAAACCAACAACGTCAACAAAAACAACAACTCCAACAACATCATCCCCCACATCCCCCACATCACCCCCACCAACATCGCCGACTTCTCCATCGCCAACATCACCAACATCACCTACTTCTCCCACATCACCTACTTCTCCCACATCTCCCACTGCTAGATCGTTCAATGAGCAGACCAAATATAAGTTTGCTCATGATACCCTTGACGGCGACGATGATGAGGACGATGATGAGGAAGACGATTCTGTGGCTCTAGTTAAAAGTTCCCAGTTGGGACGTAATGTTGCTGATTTAGAAGGTCAGGGCAGCAACGCCTTACTCGCTAGACAAGCCAATAATGAGGTTAACAAAAAAGAAGCGGATCCTTTAGCCCAAATGAAAAAACGTCTTCGTCGTAGACGTCGTCGCCAACGTAGAAATCGTCGTAAACGTCTTGCCCGTAAAAGGCGCCGTGCTTTGAAGAGACGTAATCGCAAAAGGAAGCAACGTCAACGCAGACTTCGTCGTAAAATTCAACAACGTCTGCGCAGGCAAAGAAGGCGCAATCGCAAACGCTCAAGACGTGTCAGGGCTGCAAGACGTCGTGCCGCACTTCGACAAAGAAGAAAGGCCCTTCAAAGGCGCAGACAACATAACAGAAGAAACAGGCGTCGCGTATTAAGAGCAGTGAGGAGAGGTGCTCGCATACGTTATATTAACTGAACTGATAATGAAGTATTGAAATAAAAAAAAAACTAAACGAATTTGAAATTAAGTTATTTCTGACATTTTTGAAAAGATGCTTTACTGAAAAAATCTATATTTTGGAGATTTTGAGTTAGAAAATGGCGATAACCATGAGATTGGGCAGTAAATGTAACCTTTAAATTAACCGAGGCACCGACGTAGGATCGATTAAAGAACGAACGATTGTCAATCTAGTTCGGCATGTCATTCACGTAGGCATACAGTGACGTAGTCATTTGTGTTAGGTGATATCTTTGTAAATGTAAGGAAATTTTTCGGGTTGAAAATTCTTTATAGCAATAAGAACCAGTAAGAAAACGATTAAAATCGGTCGGTGCTGACTGTATAATACCCTATACCACTGTGAATATGTGAAATATTCATATATCGAAATCTGATCCGATTCCGGCACACTTATTCCTAGACCAAATTTCGTCACACATTCCAAATTTGGACAGATATAGGGTGTTTGGTGGCTGCAAATACCTCAAATCGGCCGAAAATATATATGGGAGCTACATCCAAATCTGAACCGATTTCGATATAATTTGGCACATTTATTCCTTACCCGAATTCAGTTACACATTCTAAATGTTATCGAAATCGGACATATATGGTAACATGGGGCGCCTTCACCACGTTTTTGTTCAAAATGTTTTCATATCGACACCGTTAAAGCTTTTTCAAATATTATTTTTCGTAAAAATATTAACATATTTTGGCTATATGTTTTGATATATAAATGGTTATAAATTTGATTTTAAAATATTATTTTTGAGAATTTACAAAATGTCTAAAAAGTGGCGAAGCCTCCCCAACCATGGGGCAGCTTCGCCATCGATATGTAACATTCTCCAAAGGACTCCAAAACTGTAATTTACCGTATTTCTTTCTTAAAATGCAACATTATGCGAAAACAAACATGTTTTCTTCTAAATAATGAAAAATGATTCTAAAATTCACAAAAACAACCAGATTCTAGTACTTAATTGAACTAGGTACCTTGAATTTAGCTACAAAAATCATAATATTACTAAAACAAGATACGTTTAGGATAATATTTGATTTTAACTTCACATTATAGTGTCGTATATCTATGGCATAAAGAATTTAAGTTAAACATAACAAATTTCTAACATTAACCCACTACACCCGTATCATGGCGTAGGCGCCCAACCCCTTACATATTTCATAATATTGATATATTGACATATGTAAATGCTTTTTTCATGCGAATTATTGGGATTTATGTTCTTCAGTAGTTGTCTTCTAACGGTATAAAATGTGTTTTATACCCTCAGCATTTATGCTAACGAGGGTATATACACTTTCATACGGGCAAAATGTGCCTCATCGAAATAATGGTTTTAGACCCCAAGTATGTTTGGACGAAATGTGTTTCAGACAATTTGGGGTCGATTGAGCAATGTCCGTCCGTCTGTCTGTCTGGATGGCTGGAGCGCACGATAACTCGCGAACGGATGAACCGATTCGGTTCAAATTTTGGCTTTCGTAATATTTTGCCCAAACTTAGTTTAAGTTCGAATATTGGCTATATCGGTCCACTCCTTCCGGTACTTCACCCACAAAAGTTCGAAAATGTTCGGAAAATTTGTGCGCATGATAACTCTTGAAGGAATTAACCGATTTGGTCCATACTTTGCCCATCGTAAAATGTGTACCAGACTTAGATAATGTTTCAATATAGACTCAATTGGCCCACTCCTTCGGGTACCTCCCACACAAAATTGCGGAAAAGCTCAGTTTAGGGCCATCTCTCGAATCGCTCTAATTTTTGTTTTAGCAACTTGTAGTCACTGCCCTCCATACGACGGTACAAGTTTCATTAGATAATGTTTCAATATAGACTCAATTGGCCCACTCCTTCGGGTACCTCCCACACAAAATTGCGGAAAAGTTCAGTTTAGGGCCATCTCTCGAATCGCTCTAATTTTTGTTTTAGCGACTTGTAGTCACTGCTCTCCATACGACGGTACAAGTTTCATTGCAAAAAATCCCTATGACATTGTGTATTTTAGTATCTCCTCCGCAAAACTTTTGATCTCTAATCCTAATGAACATTTTTGTCGGTTCAAATTACCAAAATTTTAAAAACCCCTAAATACATAGGTTTTTTGGGAAAAAATGTTTTCAATATATTCAGGCTGAGGGTATATCTCTGTCGGCAAAGCCGACTGATACTTATTTACTTGTTGATATCACAAAAGGAAAAGAAGATATCACAAAACATACCTACCATAATTATTTTCCCCAATACCCTGAAAACACAAACCGCTTGCGTCCGCTATAATACCTATGACACAACTGCTAACTTTTGGGAGATGATAGATTTTCATTAAACTCACAATTTTGCCTTCAACGGATTTTTTCTAGCACTTGTACTTTGCGAGAAAATCGGCGCTGGCGTAGCTGCCCCAGTGGCGAAGGCGCCCCATGTTACCATATAACGTGTTTGGTTCATTAAATACCTCAAATCGGCCGAAAATATATCCAAATCTGAACCGATTTCGATATAATTTGGCACATTTATTCCTTGACCGAATTCAGTGACACATTCCAAATTTTATCGAAATCGGACATATATAACGTGTTTGGTCCATCAAATACCTCAAATCGGCCGAAAATATATGTATATGGGAGCTACATCCAAAACTAAACCGATTTTGATGTAATTTGGCACATTTATTCCTTACCCGAATTCAGTTACACATTCTAAATTTTATCGAAATCGGACATATATAAGGTGTTTGGTTCATCAAATACCTCAAATCGGCCAAAAAATATATATGGGAGCTACATCCAAATCTGAACCGATTTCGATATAATTAGACACATTTATTCCTTGACAAAATTCAGTGACACATTCCAAATTTTATCGAAATCGGACATATATAACGTGTTTGGTTCATCAAATACCTCAAATCGGCCAAAAAAATATATATGGGAGCTACATCCAAATCTGAACCGATTTCGATATAATTTGGCACATTTACTCCTTGACCGAATTCAGTGACACATTCCAAATTTTATCGAAATCGGACATATATAACGTGTTTGGTTCATCATATACCTCAAATCGGCCAAAAAAATATATATGGGAGCTACATCCAAATCTGAACCGATTTCGATATAATTTGACACATTTATTCCTTGACAAAATTCAGTGACACATTCCAAATTTTATCGAAATCGGACATATATAACGTATTTCGTTCATAAAATACCTCAAATCGGCCGAATATATATATATGGGAGCTACATCCAAATCTGAACCGATTTCGATATGATTTGGCACATTTATTCCTTGGATTTTCTTGCAAATTTTCTCAAGAAGTATGGACTTGCCACTGAAAAACTTATACTATAGTAATAGTTGAGTGCTGGTCCTAGCTATGGATAAAATCGGTTAATGCCTTCGAGAGTTATTATGAGCACCATTTTAGCGAAAAAGCGTTAACATTTGTGTGAGATATACCCGAAGAAGAACTAAGAACTTGTTTTAATTTTCCACAAACTATTAAGACTGCACATGATGCCATAGCGGGTTTTTACAGCTTTCGGGAAGTATGGACTTGCCCCTAAAAACACTTGTACTTACGACAGTACAAGGGGCGGAAAATACAAGTCGTTACAAGAAAAATCAAAACTATTCGAGAGGAGGTCTTAAACTGCACTTTTCCCCATTTTTTGTCAAGGTGCACAGTGATTTTTCTTCTCTTGTTCGTTTTTTGAATTTCTCACCAGAATTAAGGCAAACAAATTGTAGTGTACCACTCAGAATTAAACGTCCAATGTTGCTAAGCTGTATAGTCGCCACATGGTCAGTTTTGCCGAAAAAACAGGCGACCATTTGCTTCGAAGTGCTTCATCCATGATCAACTTTCTTTGGATTTGGCTCATCTTCGAAACCCCCCAGGGCGATTGCTTTTTTATTTCGGGCTCATACGCATAAATCCAAAATTCGTCGTATGTGATGATCTTATAAACGTTGTTTGAAGCACTGCGATCGTATTTATTTACAATTTCTTTTCACCAATCTACACCAGCCTTTTTTGAGCGATTGTCAAAATATGCTGGATCTAACGAGAAAACTCCATTTCCAAAGTTGAGAAAAAAGTGAAACTGTCCTGAATACGACGTTTAGGCTTAAAACTGTCAAACTTTCAAAAAAATCAGATGACGCCTGGCAACAGTTTGTGTTGCCTATGCCAGGAAGTTAACGTGCAGCCCTCGTATACTTTATAGCGTCGCTATATAGATTATTTCAATGCGTATTCAAATGAAAAAAAAAAACTTGTAAAAACACCGAGCCGGAGAACGATTCTTATCCAAACAAGTGAACAAGTGCAGTAGATACTGATATTTGCGGATTTACATTACACACACATAGAGAGAGAAATTCAATAATAATGGATATTCAAATTAAATAAAAGAAAAAAAATGTATAATTAAATATTATGTATAATTAAATGGATTTTAAAAGCCTGAAATACATGTTGAAATTAGTTTAGCATAGAGTCACTTTTGTGATTCCGTTACATAAATCCACTGTGAAAGTGATCCTATGTAGCTAAGCAGTGAATAAGCTATATATGTATCCCCATTGCCTTTCGCATGCCACAAACACAATCATGATATCCACAATTTTATTGAGATTTCCAAAACACTCATGAACAATGAGAAAATACGTGAATTCATTTCTCGTTTAATTGCCATTACTTTTAAGAGCCAACGAATCTGCATTACACGCTGTAACAAATAAAAGAAATCACTCAGAATCAGAACTCAAGTGTTGGGGCATCGTAAATTGTTGGCAAAAACGAATTACACGAATTACATTGAATGCCAACAGGTGGTTGGTTTACCATTGTGGGAGGGCTCTTTGGTTGTTATTTTAACTGGGGTGCGATATTAGGTTATGTGGCTGTGGTATAGTTTGGATGGCGGATGCAACTCGTGCCATAATTCAGTTATACTTACAGGTCTAAATAAATGTATGAACGAACGAATACTCATTACAAGACACATGCGGACACATGTAAAGGAATCGAGGTTAAGGAATCCTAATGTTAGGGCCTTATAAAACATTAGTCATGGTTATATTATTAATCCTATATTTGTACTAATTCTAAATGGAAATGGGAAACTTAAAGGATGGAAATCGTAAAGAAACAAACACAAATGTTCTTTATGATAATATTTTAAGAACTTATTACAGAATTATTGCTACGTTTTATCGCCGAGTTCTTAATGCCTGACATACTCAGAAAATGAAAGCCATCATTACGCTAAGGGCATTTGCCACCGCCGGAAATGTTTATGTTCTAGTCAGGGATTGGATCCCAGACCATCCAAGTACAAAATCTAGGTTGGCAGAATCGTTAATTACCCTACATGATGGTCATATTGTGGAGCCATCGCTTCTGATAGTTGGCAATAGGTTAAAATTGACCCTTCAATTCCCTCAATTGTGGAGATTAAAACCAGGCGGAGAATTTGTGTGCAATTATGGATCTGATTATCTACTTCTAAATCAGAAGTTTTATCTGAGAGTCCTACACAATGACATAAGATGTCATGGTAGCTTAAGTATTTTTTCTTAACCCTATTCAGAATGAAATCAATATGCAGGATTAATTCAAAATGCTCGTCGTTGATTACACTACCTATCTGTAGTGGGGTTCTGTAACTCATTTTTGCTGTTACCGACAAAAATCGGTAAAATTAATCGCAAAATTATAACTAAAAACATAAAGAAAAGTTGGCATCCCTGTTTATGTCGGTAGAGGCTAGCGACTACTTTTTATTCATCGTTAACTTACCGAAAAATTTCGTTAATTATCGAAATTATAAGAATTTTAATTTTACCGACAATTATCGATAACAGCAAAAATGAGTTACGGAATCCCTCTACTGATCTTTTCGGACACTTACAAGTCATCACCCCCAAATTTTCAGTACCGGTCGGTATGATTTCAAATTTGGACATAGAACATGAGTTTTCACCTTAAAACTGTAACAGTACATTTACCTACATGCAGCTTGAGTACCCCCATAGAAAAAGTGTATGCTCAAGGTCCAGATATTACCAGAATCATGTCACCTGTATATAGCAGCTATAGTACACATAAAGGGGGTTCAGGCATGTCGCTAACACATATAATATAGCATGCGAACTAAAAGTGAGCCCTGGAGTACCCTTGCCAACACTATTCTTTCGGTAGAAAAACTTTAGCCTACATTTCGCCTAAAGTCTACTCCATTGAGGAATCTGTATATTAGTCTACAGGTTTAATGGTCAATGCTTTATGTTGAAGGGGATACCATTGTGCCAGACCGAGTCGAAGCATCTGGCGAAACTAAGTCCTACGACAATGGTGCAATGTTATCGCTAAAAGCTTCCCACTACAAATACCGTGAGAGCATTAATAACCTTTTCGGAATCAGAATTAGCAGTTCTTTTAGAAACTTTTATCTTCGACAAGCAATCATAAAGTAAAATATTAATATAGCGTTCGCATTTCTCCGGAGGAGAACCTCTCTTTAACATAGGCTAAGCCATGACTTGCTTCCAAGCTGTTGGAAAGTACGACTGTGGTTAAAGAGCATTGAGAGAAATCCGAAGATGACATTGTCAGCATTTTGGAAAGCGTTGTCGGGAATTCTTTTCAAGCCAATGTTGATGTTGTTATTGTAGTATCCAGCGTGGGTTTGATGCTGGGTTTGCAGCCGCATGCCGAAACAATATGGTTTCGGATCAATCCGGTACGAAAGAAGCCGCTGTCATCTTCTTGAATGTGGTGTCGGAAATTCTGTTCAAGTAAATAAATTTGTTCGATGATCATTGAAAAATCATTGCCTATGGGAAGTTTTGTGTAACTTTAAGGAATTTTAAAATTACATACAATTAATTAAATTTTTATTGAAGCCGTTAGGTAAGTACTCCACTACAAATGGTTCATACTCAGTTTGGAGATTTACTCCGCAAAACGACTTAAAAATGCACTTAAAAGTTCGATTTTTTATTCATTGAAAATAATGATGTGGCCCGAACAAATGGTAAGTCAGTATGACATGCTTTCTTTTTCTTAATATTTTACAAAACAATTGTGATATTTTACTCTTAAAATGCAAAATACTCTTATTGTTGTGCAATTTTAATCGGAAAGAATAATATAATGTGAAAGATTGGATCTTCCTCTGTTCTCAAAGCTATAAAACAGCTGCGTGGTCTTCGGAGATATTAAAGATTTTTATAACCTCCACCATAGTATGAAGGGTATATTAAATACATATGTTTTTCTGTTTGTAACATATCGAACTAATCATTTGCCTCCATATAAATTATATATATTTATGATCAGATTCTGAGACGATATAGCCATGTCCATATGTAATAATCACTCTAGCGTCCGCAATAATTGAGATTGAGCACCCGAATGTATTTTTTCTATAGGCAGGTGAAGTTCGAAGATGGGCGGTCCATATATAACGATACCACCCGATTTAAAGTGTTTTGAAGATTTTAGCTACATTTTCTAGCCGAATTAGCTGAAATTCGACATTTGATGTTCCCAATGACCAATTTTTTGCTCCATTAAACATTACCAATATATGTCCACGTTTTGGTATAGCCCCCATATAATACAACTACCCTTAATTTGACCTTTAGGATGCCTTCGGTCAAAAGCCTTTTCTACCCAAAATTGTCAACATATAACCACACATTGATATATCCCCCATATAAAGGCACCCCCTGATTGAACACATTTTTATACCCTCCACCATAATATGGACGGTATAATTAATTTGGTATTTTGTATTCGTTGGGGGTATAAAGCTTTCCACATGAAATGTGTCGATATACGTCCCCGTCTTCATATATCCCCCATAGAACAGTACCTCCCGGTTTTCGGTTGTGACCTCAATATACCACTGAAATGGTTGAAATTTGGTATTAACTCTTAGATGGGGATATAAAACGTTCCATCTGCAATTAGTCGGCATAGGTCCACTCTTCATATAGTCCCCATAGAAAGGTACCTTCCCATTTTAGGTATTTTGAAGGTATTTTAGGCATTCCCGAAATGGCTGAAATTTGGTATATAGTACCCATTGGGGTATAAAACTATCAACCTGAAATTTAGTTACCCTCCGATTTTTGGTATTTCGAAGGTTATGGCCTCAATATTACTTACTTACTTAGCTGGCCTTTTACAGAACATTTGTTCCATAAGCCGAACTAAGAAAAAATCTCCAATCCTCTCTGTTTGCTGCTGTATTTTCCCAATCTGGGATGTGTAGCTTTGTGATATCTCGTTTCACTTGTTCGCTCCAACGAAGCTTTGGCCTTCCAGATCTGCGAGAACCTCCATGCGGCCCGTATTTATACGCCTTTTTAGCGGGTTCATCATCACTCATTCTTATAACATGGCCTAGCCATCGCAATCGTTGTATCTCGATTCGTTCAACTATATTGATGTCATTGTATAGTTGATACAGCTCGATGTTCATACGACGCCGATATTCGCCGTCAACACAGATTGGCCCGTAGATCTTTCGAAGAATTTTTCTCTCAAACACACAAAGCACTGCCTTATCTGCTTGAGCAAGTACCCATGCTTCGGAACCATACATTAGCACGGGTAGTATCAGTGTTTTGTACAGTGTTATTTTTGTTTGACGAGAGGTGGCTTTATTCCTAAACTGCTTACTCAGCCCAAAGTAGCATCTGTTAGCCAACACTATTCTTCTTCGTATTTCACAACTGATGTTATTTGTTGTGTTTATGGCGGTGCCGAGGTAGACGAAGTCCTTTACTACCTCAAAATTATAGGTACCAACATTCACAGATGGTGCGGTGTTTATGGACATATTACGCGTCGATACCATCAACTTGGTTTTTACGCCGTTTACTGCCAGACCAACTTTAGCAGATTCTCTTTCGACTTTTGCAAAGGTGTCAGTTACATCCTTTACCGATCGACCCATGATGTCAATGTCGTCGGCATAAGCCAGTAACATGTGGCTGTTCGTGTATATTGTTCCATTTCTTTTGACCTTCGCGTCTCGTATGACCTTTTCCAGTAGGATGTTAAATAGATCACACGACAGGCCGTCTCCTTGTCTGAAACCTCTTTTGGTAGTAAACTCTTCGGAGAGGTTCTTTCCAATTTTAACTGAGGATCTCGTCTCAGTTAATGTCATTCTACAAAGTCGAATGAGCTTTGCAGGAATACCAAAATCAGACATGGCTTGGAACACCTTTGAACGTATAGGGCTGTCGAATGCTGCTTTATAATCGACGAAAAGATGGAAGGTGTCGATCTGCATTTCTTGGGTCTTTTCCAGGATTATTCTCAAGGTAAATATCTGGTCAATGGTGGATTTGCCAGGTCTAAAGCCGCACTGATAGGGTCCAATAATTTCATTGACCATAGGCTTTAGTCTCTCAATATGCCAGATATTATCTTATATGCAATAGGGAGCAGACTTATGCCCCTATAATTGGAGCACACAGTCTTATCACCCTTCTTGTGGACTGGACATAGGATGCTCACGTTCCAATCGTCGGGTACGCGTTCTTCCTGCCAGATGGTGCTAACTAGCTGATGCATACACCTTATCAGCGTGTCGCCTCCGGTTTTGAACAGCTCGGCTGGTAGGCCATCTGCTCCTGCCGCCTTATTATTCTTCAGCCGGTTTATTGCTGTCCTTACCTCAGGAGGATATTCCTGTACCAAAGCCATCAGTTTGATGCTTCACTCTTTGGTAGAATTTTCGGACTTCGTTCTGTCTCCTGTACATCTCCATTTGTTCACACTCCCTCTTTTCCATTTCTCTCTTTTTCCTGCGGAAAAGACGTTTCTCCTCTCTCCTTTTCTCCCGATACCTCTCTCGTGCGCTACGCGTTGCTACTGATTGTAAAGTAGCCCTATATGCCGCATTTTTTTCTTCGGTAGCAGCACGGCACTCCTGGTCATACCACGGATTCTTTGGTGGAGGTCTCTGGTATCCAAGTACTGATTTTGCGGCTGTTTGCATGGAGTGGGCAATATTTTGCCATTGTGCTGATATGTTATCGGGACGAGAAGCGCTATCATTAAGCAATTGGGTCAGTTGAGTGGAATATGTTGTGGCTATCTGTTGTGTTTGCAGCTTGGCGATGTCCAACTTTCGTGTTGTGTCTGTCCGTGCTTTATTTGCAACGTTTAGACGGGTACGTACCTTTGCTGCAACGAGGTAATGGTCCGAATCTATGTTTGCTCCTCGGAACGATCGTACATCCAACACGCTCGATGAATGTCTTCCATCTATGACAACGTGATCAATTTGATTTATTGTTCTTTGGTCTGGAGACAGCCAAGTGCCCTTATGAATATCGAGATGCTTAAATCTGGTACTGCTAACTACCATGTTTTTTGCCGCTGCGAAGTCTATCAGCCTCATTCCATTGTCTGATGTTTCACTATGTAGACTGAATTTCCCAACTGTTTGTCCAAAGATATTCTCCTTTCCAATTTTGGCATTAAAATCGCCTAGAACAATTTTAATGTCATGGGCAGGACAACGGTCATATGTTTCTTCTAAGCTCTCGTAGAATATATCTTTGGTCTGTTCGTCCTTGTCTTCGGTTGGGGCATGAGCGCAGATAAAGCTGATGTTGAAGAATTTTGCTTTAAATCGAATTGTAGCAAGTCTTTCATTCACTGGGGTGAAGCTGGAGACCAGATGTTTTAACCTCCGACCAACTACAAAACCGCAACCAAACTCATGCTTTGTGTCATGGCAGCTATAATACAGTGCGTCACCTTTAGGTGTTGTTGTGACATCTTTCCCAGTCCATCGTATTTCCTGTATGGCAGTAATATCGGCTTTGTACTTTCCAAGTACGTCTGCCAATGCGAAGACTGCACCTTCTCTATAAAGAGTGCGAACATTCCAGGTGCAGATTCGCAGATCGTGGTCCTTAAAACGTTTGCGGGGTTCGTCAACTTTAGAGGGGTTTGTTTTTCTTTTCTTTCGTTTTTTCATAGTAGGCTGTTTTTTCTAGGGGAGGGTTACTAACCCGACGCCCAAACCCAAGTTTTTAACGTTCTTATGGGTGAACGCGCGGCACATGTTAGCTCACTACCTTTAACGGGTGTTAAAGGCAGTTCCCCAGGTGACACCACGGGGAGGTCAGTGTCCACTTGAGATGAAAGAGGGACCAAGATAAATCCTGGGCTTTGCCATTTTAAAACCGGTCAGGACCGTTCCTTGGTATCTTCCATCCCCTACGTCACCCTATGGCCTCAATATCCCCACCGAAATTATTGAAATTTGGTATGTAGTCTTCGTTGGGTGTATAAAACTTTCCACCAGAAATTTGTAGGTATACGTCTTTATATAGCCTCCATAGAATGGCACTCACGCATTTTCGATATTTTGAAAGTTTACATACAAAACATTATAAAAGTTACAAAACATTCCTTGCAAAAAATCAAACATCAATCAGAAAATCAGACAAAAATCAGACATCATAAGTCCAAGTTTTGCTAAAGGGTACCCCATGTAAGGGTACCACCCAATGTAAGATTTTTTGGATATTTTAGTCCTATCGAAATGGTTCTTAATTGGAATTTTGTGTTCCAAGAAGATAGAAAACTCGCAAAAAAACATTTCACATTTCAATTTGTTATTTTCTACCTCATTTTAGGTGACATTCGTCGAATATCTTGATATATGTTTATATACCGTGTTTAATATTCTTATGTAGAATAATTCAACAAAAAGTTTTGTTTCCTTCAAGTCCCGTTATATATTTTTAATTTTCTTTCACTGGAATAGTACGTACATTCTTTAATAACTTGAGTACAAAAGAGAGTAAACTTATTGTTAAAATATTATTCCAAATATATTTTTTGTTTCGAATTACTTTTAGTTAATTGGATATTTCTTGTAAATTTTATAGGGTAAAACGGGAAACAACTGGGGGTTTAAGTTTTGACTTAAACATTGACTGTGATTTGAAGAAAAAGACTCACTTATCCTAAGAATCCTCCCTTTTGAACCTCAAGTTTAGCATGAAGATGTTTTCTTTTTTTATTCGCTAAATTCTCAAAATTTACTTTTGCACAGAAACCGGTAGAAATTTTTGTATTTAACTTTTAACATATCACAAATGATATGTCAAAAGGGGGCTATAACAAAACGCGAAGCTATATTGAAAATAATTTTAACATAAGTTTTCTATCCGCTAAAAACTCAATATACCAATTTGAAGAAAAATCGATTGAAAAATTAATGTAAAGCGCTACAGGAAGCCGCGGGTCTAAGTGCCCATATTAAACTCCACACCACCCACTAATATAATAAACATTTTTGCAAAATTTTAGTAACCTAAGTCCTTTACTAGAGTAATTTGAAATTTGGATATACCGAAAAATACTAAAAATACCGGGGATAAATTGCTTAAGGGTGCTAAGAAAGTGTCATACCTAGGACATATCATGAGAAATGATAAATATATTTTTCTGCAAAAATTATCAAAGGAACAGTTGATGGAAGACCATGTAGCGGTAGAAAAGAAGTTTCTTGGCTGAAAAATATTCTGACATGCACGGACATCAAATTGAAAGAAGTTTATTAAATGCCGCTAAAAACAGATATCTATTTTTATAAAAATCCATTTTTGTTAAACACAAGAAAAATTGTAAATCACCAAATAATCTGTAATTATTGTATGATCGCATATATCCGTAACACGGATGCGAAAATAAAGAAGAAGAAGTCCTTTACATTAAAAGTTATTAGTAAAGTTCCGCAATAGTGATCATATTTCGCACTGTGCTACGGTCCGATTCGAAAGTAGTGAATGTTCCATTAGCACCGACTAGTGGTAGACCTGGGGTCTGTAGAAACATCAATAAAAGCCCCAAGAATTCCATCTGGCATAATGGGGCAGTCTTATGATGAGATATTGGGACAATACCAATAGCATTTATTCCATTCTTTGAGTAAATGAGCGATATGATATATAGCTCTATAATGCTTATCAACCGGTCGTTAGCACTTCGAATGACAGTTCATATATACCTACGACCTTATTCTTTCTCAACTGATTAAATGTTATCCTAACTTTACTTTGTCTAGGTGGTATTCTATAGAGCTTTCTTTTTTTATGTGAGAGCAGTCCATTCTTGTTTAGCTCAATGACATGGAATATCCTTTTTTTCTCCGGGCGCTGAGTGTCTCACAAAGCCTCACACTCACACGCTCTTGTTATTTTCGGCAATTCAGAAAATCTGTAGTTATATTACCTAATGCTCGAACCCATGTATTTAGGGTCAAAATACATAAATATTTGGACCCTTCACTAGATCACTACTTTCGACTCCAAAAATAATCTTAATTTGGGCCCCACATTACATTACTTTAATTCTACACCGTAACAAAGTTATGTTGGACTTTCAGTTAATATATATGTATTTTTCTACGTATCTTTGTGTGCATGTGTTTTTTGTTAGTGCATACAAATTGAAATGCTCCAACATAGCCTTGGTAGAGCAAACAAACGCACATATGGTTGTACATTTCGGATGGCGTTGCAGCATGTCGTAAATTTGTAACAATTTATTGTTACTACATTTGCCATTTCTTCTGGTACTACGTCTTTCCCAGCCAACCATCCATACCGCTTAGACATACATAGCCATACGAACATATTGTTCTCTTAGATGCGCTTGCTAAAATTCATTTGCTATTTACACTTTGCAATTGCCACTGCGTGTAAAGTGAAATTTCACTTTATTCTCGATTAGAATGTAAATTGAATTTTTGTGCCAGAGCACCAACAACCAGCTCCAGAAGGAGCTGCAACATCAGTATCCGAATTAGAATACATAGATTACACACACACACTTGGCAGTTTGCCGACGATCTCTGTTTACTACAGAGCATTTTGTGACTTCATTTATCCGTACAGCGACTGAAGGAGTGCTGAAGGGTAAATGGCAAATAATTCTTCTTAACAACCACATTTGAGCACATGAGTGGCGGCGTACTTTACGATGGAACGTTATTTTGTGACAAAATGTTAGTTCTGTCCCTATTCGACCCACTCACAAAAATTATTGCATATCCATCCCTATAACAAACAGCAGCCACCAACATCAGCGGATCGGCAGATGTCGGAACTAGTGTTCTGTTTTACATTCTAATTAATTACCCGTTACTTAGTTTTCTCTGCTCATTTTTCATGAACAGCAATAATAATAGAAACAACAGCACAAGAGGAACAAAAATTACTACCCTGGCACCCGTTGTCCTCCACGTACCCATAACAAATAGCCTTTGGTAACAAACGCAATAAGCATTATTTCCGTTCCCATTTGAAGCACCATCATCATCCATAGCCATTGTCTTTCCAGTCAACTTTGCCAGGCAGGCAATGATGGTTGGTCCACCAACGAACCAATTCCCGCCATCAAACTTGTATCTAATTTTTCCATTTCCATTTCAGTTGGCAAATATTGTCGATGTTTTGCCATTTCAATTGCTGTGGGATGCGGAAAAGGCGAAGCAAAGTTGTTGTGCGCTGCTGTTGTTGTCGTTGTATGTATTGTCAATGCAGTATTTGTTGCATATGGACATTATTCATTTCAATATGCAAACAAACATACACACACCATATAGAATAGTGTTTTTGTTTTCGGATGCCCAGTCAAGAAGAATGTTCATATGTATTGGCTTTTTTCTTTTGCTTGTATGGAAAATAAACAGCTTCAGCATTAAAGTTATTGCTGCAGGGATCTTAATAAGAGTAGTAGAATACTCGTACTAAAACATTAGTTTTCACAACAAAGAATCGAAATGTAGTAGATTCAAAGTAATTTCAGTTAAAAGAAAAAACAGGTGGACTTTGGAGAAATGACAAACTTGTTTCTAACTGATATGAAACAAACACATTCATTACATCAGCTTTATCCGCATATCACGACGAACTGTCGGAATGTTTAAATTTCTAGAGGTACTAGCAAAATACCCGTATGCGGAAAATATATAAACAATATTTAATATAAACAACATTTAATATAGTGCAGACTGAAAATTTTAATGTACTAATACATATTTGAATTGATGTTTAATTTCTTTCAAGTACTGTTCGTACACGTTTTGTTCGAATTTCGAAAAAAGGTCCATATTTTATTAGAACGGTATTACTATTACCTTATATAACAGTCAATTTTTGAGACATTTTATTTTAGGCCTTTTTATTCTCAGGGTGTAAAAACCTTATTGTAAAACATTAGCCGCATAGATCTACCTTTTCAAATGAACTTACTATAACTTTCAGAACAGACAACAAAAATAAAACAAGTGAGCCAAGGCTAAGGTCGGGTCGGGGCCGACTATGTAACACCCTACACCACTACCCCCGTTCATAAGCTTTTGACTAATAAAATTCAAAATATTAAAATTGGGATAGCTTAGCGCTTTTGCTCTGAATGTCTTCATTAACACAGGTCAATTTTTTTGAAACGCATTTAAGTGCATCGACAGTACAACCCAAATAAAAAATAGAAAAGTGGGATGTATGCCAACCATCAATAGGCTTCTTTCTCTGTAAGACCCCCATCAACCCCCAAAATTTCGTGAGGATCCGATCAAAATTTTGTAGTGTGATTGCACAAAAATGGAAAAAGGGATGCATTACCGACTATTGCGATATCTCTGTTCTTTGACCACCTATGACAACCTACTTCACATCGTTGTAAAGGTGATATTTTCTACTTTCCTTGCCAGGTTTTGCTTTCGATATACCTCCTACAGAAGGGAGATATTAACTTTGAAATAAAACGTTGGTCTTTTTTCCAAATATTTTTTTTTAATTTTTAACGAATAATATCCGCCCATTATCAAAAATCAAAAGGTTTTTTCCTCTGTGGGACCCCCAATAACACCCAAAATTTCGTGACGATCCAATCAAAATTGCGACCTGTAGCGTGATTTCCAAAAAAGTGGGAAAAATGGGATGTGTTAACGACTATTGCGAAATCTCCGTTATTTGGTCACCTACGCCGACCTAGTTTACATCGTTGTAAAGATGGGATCTTCTACTTTCATAGCCATGCTTTGCTTTTGGAAAGTCCCCAACCAAAGCTGTGATAATCGTCATTATAATTAAAATCGCAAAAATGAAAAGTTGGGTTTTATTTGCGACTATTGTGATATCTTCGTTGTTTGATCACCTACGAGAACCTACTTTACATCATTAGAAAGGTGATATTTTCTACTTTTATTGTCGGGTTTTGCTTTTGGTATACCCCATATAGAAGCTGAGATATTCGCTTTGGAAAAAAACGTTGTCTTTTTATCCACATAAGTTTTTTGCTCATTCCGACCCCTAAATATTATCCGACCATCCCCAAAATCAATAGGCTTCTTCCCCTCCGGGACCCCCATCGACATCCAAAATTTCGTGACGATCCGATCAAAATTGCGACCGGTAGCGTGATTACAAGGTTTAGATGGACGGACGGACGGACTGACTGACGGACACACATAGCCAGATCGACTCAGCTCGTCGAGACATTCATTTTGGTATATATAAGTATGGGTCTACGACCATTATTTCGATGCGTTACAAACTTGTTGGCCAAAACCAACTTATAATACCCTCCCCACATAGTGGTGTAGGGTATACAAATTATCTTCGCGTAAAATGACAAAATTTTCAAATAAATAAAATCGGCTGAGCCAGGCTGGGGTTTGAACCCACGTCCTTGAAAAACACACGGAAAAAAATGTTGTCACGGCGTGTTAGTGTTCAGAGCCAAACTCATAACTTTCAAAGACCACGCTAAGAAGCGTTTGTCATGAAAGCCATACAATTACTGAACAAAACATTCAGAATTGTAAAAAACAAATTGCATTTGAAAAAGTAAAAGTTAGATGAAAGCGAAGTCGTCCCACATCCGATATGTCTGAGGAGCCTTCATTACCAAAGGCGAAACAAGTCATGTCACATAGCATATTTGAATTGGAACTTTCATCTGCGGACAGATCGAATGTATTTAGGGTCTTTTTCAGAATTTTGTGGCACTTTTTGGGCATTCGAACTTGTGGATTAGGATTAAAGATCAAACGTTTTGAGGAGGAGGGAATGGACCGAAATGGAGTTATTGTGCACTCCAGCTACTACATATTGTGCCATAGAGGTTTTTACAACTTTCGGGCTGTTTTCCCAAGAAGTATGGACTTGCCACGGTGGGAGGGCAAATATAGTCCATATTCAAACCTGATCTTTACCTGGAAGATATATTAGCATACGTAAAGTATGGACAAAATCGGTCCTTCCCTTCTAGAGTTATCGTGAGCATTATTTTTTCGAACATTTTTGAGGGAGGTACCTGAAGGAGTGAACCAATACGCCTTATCTTCGAAATTAAACTAAGTTGTGGCAAAATATTATCAAGGCCAAATTTTGGATCGAATCGGCAGATCCGTTCGAGAATTATCTTGCGTTCCAACCACTACACACGGTGTCATAGAGGTTTTTGAAACTTTCAGGCAATTTTCTCAGGAAGTATGGTTTTGCCCCTGATGAAACTTGTACCGTCGTATGGAGGGCAGTGAATACAAGTTTCTAAAACAAAAATCAGAGTGATTCGATAGATGACCCTAAACTGAACTTTTCCGAAATTTTTGTGTGGGAGGTAACCGAAGGAGTGGACCGATTGAGTCTATATTGAAACATTATCTATGTCTGGTACACATTTTACGATGGGCAAAGTATGGACCAAATCGGTTACTCCCTTCAAGAGTTATCGTGCGCACAAAATTTCCGAACATTTTCGAACTTTTGTGGGGGAAGTACCGGAAGGAGTGGACCGATATAGCCCATTTTCGAACTTAAACTAAGTTTGGGCAAAATATTACGATGGCCAAAATTCGAATCGAATCGGTTTATCCGTTCGAGAGTTATCGTGCGCTCCAGCCAGCAGGACAGACAGACAGACGGACGGACATGGCTAGATCGACTCCAAATTGTCTGAAACACATTTCGTCCAAACATACTTGGGGTCTAAAACCATTATTTCGATGAGGCACATTTTCATCGTATCAAAGTGTATATACCCTCCTTATCCTAAAGGCTGAGGGTATAATAACAACAACATTTTATAAGTCTTTGTATTATTTATGGAAATGGTATGGAAAATTGGTCTATATATATATCATATATAAATATATAAATTAGCCAATTTTGATGTATTTAGTGGTGTTCATATAATTTGAAATGCTCATATTGCCATTTTTCGGAGTTGAAGAGTTTAAAAAATATTTTATATTGAGCCTCTAAACCTGCTAATGTTGGCCTTCACCCAATACATAAAATTATCATCATCGATATTTGAACAGATATCCGCTCGATATCTCAGAAATCCCTAATATATAGTATGTATATTCTACCAACAAATGTGTCAATATCCTCTTAATGCGAATCCAATCTTCGAATAATAGGATAAATACAACATTTTTTTACAAGCCCACTTGAATTGATTGAATACCACTAACCAGCATTTTCATCTTCCACTAATGTAACCACTTTATTACCACAATGGCCCAATGTTGCCCACAAGAAACTTTCAAATTTCAAAAAATTATAACAACTGGTTGCAACCATAAATTATATGTTTATTTTCATATTTTATTGGATTAACAGTATGATTTTTCAAAAAAAAAAATTTGGCTGCAATTATACAATTCATGTGACATTTAACTGCATTTTATAAAATCAATAAAATAGTTCATTTCCCAATAATTATACGACTACTTATCTAAAACAAGCATAACTTCACCAATCGAGGTATTTATTTAAAAATACTTTCTACTTTTTATTCTTCTGAAATCAACCTGCCGACACCCACTTAGTGTATATGAATATCTCAAACGGTAGGAAATACGCAAACACAAACATACAAAATTGACCACAGGCAACGTCAGACCACAATGGGGGTTACACATCGTAATCGTTCTTCCAAATTTACTTCAAATTCGAGGATAAATTATATCGATCCTCTTCTTCTGGTAACTCCCCCACTAAAGTTCAAACATTTTTTGCTTAAGAACAAGTTCAGATGTATTGGCGGATAAATTTTAATTTTTATTTCGAATTGTTCTCGCAGTAATAATTACAACAGTAATGTTAAGGAAAAACAGCCAATACTAAGTTTGTTTTTTTATTAGTATGTCACAGGCTGAGGGTATATTAAGTCGGCAAAGCCCCACTGATACTTTTTTATACCCTCCACCGTAATATGGAGGGTATATTAAGTTTGTCATTCCGTTTGTAACTCATCGAAATAATCATTTTTTTAAAGTATATATATTCTTGATCAGCGTAAAATTCTAAGTCGATTTAGCCCTATCCGTCCGTCCGTCTGTTGTAATGGCGCTATCTTCCGAATGAGTTGAGCTACGGTCCACGAGTTGGTATAGCCCCCATATAACGGTAGCGCCCAATTTCAGATATTTTGAAGTTTTTAGCCACCTTTTCAGGCCGAATTAGCTATATGTAATTTGAGATTTAGGGTTCCCAGTGAGCAAGAAACTTCTCCACCAAAAATTATGGACATAGGTCCACGTTTTCTTATAGCACCCATATAGCGGTACTGCCCCATTTCCGGTATTTTAACGTTTTTAACAACATGATCTGGCCGAATTAGCTATATTTTGGCATTTAGGGTCCTTAGTGATCAAGAAACTTCTCCACCAAAAGTTATGGTCATAGGTCCTCGGTTTTTGTACATATAGCGGTACAGCCTGATTTCAACTATTATTTAGCTACATTTTCAGACCGAATTTGCTATAATTTGACGTTTAGGGTTTCCAATGTCCCATAAACTTCTACACCAGAAATTTCCGTTATTTTGAAGTTTTTAGCTACATGTTTTGCCCGAATTAGCTATAATTTGGCACTTAGGGTTTCTAGTGGTCAAGTGACTTCTTCAGCTAAAATTGTGTGCATAGGTACTTTGGCAAAAAAAAAGAAAACTAATAATTCCATATTAGGTCAGAGTAATTCATGGTGGAGGGTATAAAAAGTTCGGCTCGGCCGCCCTTAACGCTTTTTAACATGTTACTTGTTGAATAGGTAATTAATAATTAATATTAATTATTAGTTTTCACTTATATAATGTTTTATAATGTTTTCGATTTCGCTGACAACAACCTTCTCATCATTGGCATATTTACACCCATGGATATTACTTTACTTCTACACTTTACTGGTTTTACCTTCTCCATTCTAAAACTGTAGAAACATTATATTAAAAATTTCGTAATTTCTATAAAAAAAAAACTTGCATAACTACATTCACAAGGTATATTTCAAATGTATTTCGCAATATTTGTCAAACATTCCTAACACTGAACTACTTAGTAATTAAAAAAATTGTCAGATATTCATTGAACATTAATTACCATTAGTCTGTCAGCAATTGCAATTTCAAATCAATTGACAATATATCACTGTATGTACACCATAGATTATCCTTAAAAAGTTGGTCAAAAGATTATTTTTATTATGTGGTATGAAGTTGCTTTTTTGTTACTGAATTTGTGGACAAATGTCAAAATATGTTTATCGAATGAATGGTGAACGTGCTAAAAAAGTAAACACTTGCGACGACTAAACAACTTTAACCGATCAAGCACAGGTCATATCGAATGTGTTATTTTTGTAAAAAAAATAAAAACATAATAATAATAAATTAATTGAATAAACTAATGAATAAAGGTGGAAGTCAAATTAACTGTATGTATGTGTCTGTGTTATAATTTTTAATATAGATGCATGAGGCAGTATACATAATTTGTGTGTCTTTTACTTACTAATGCTCTGTTCCAGAACCTGCAAGAAGCTACTATTTTTTACTACGATAACGTTTTTTCCTTTATGTTATCGAAAAAAATAGTAAAAATTAGTAGATTCTTGCAGTACTGGAACAGACCATATATGTTGCTGAAACAATTTTTTCAGCAACTTTTCCTTTGTACAACTGTCAAAATTTGAAACATTTGTACAAAGTATTACTAATTATCACGTAAAAACACACAACTAATATCGTCATTATTTAAAAATAGCTTTGGCTAATGTTAACATTCCTCAGAGTTATTGCCAGAATTTTCTAAAAAGCATATGGACGTCAATATTTGTATGCAAAACCGAGTAACCCCTCTTAATACACATCTAAATAAATCAATGTTGTATGTCGCTAAGTTGCATTGAATTTTAATCAAATGCCCGAAGCGTTTGTTAACATTGCGCAAAAGTACAATGTTAGCCAACACTTTTGGTCAATCATACACCAGCTCCAATACTCCTACCCAACTCCTCCATACATTTCGATGTCCAATATATTTGTATCCTTTTAGACATCTACCGACTGCTACATATTATTCTTGTTTGTACTTTTGGTCAACAGATGGCAACACATTACTTGTCACACAAATAATGATGGAGGGGGGAGGTCAGGACAAACAGAATTTCGATTCACATTCATACATAAGTTGCCATTGATTACCGTGTAAAACATTTATTACGAGAGTACAATCTGCCAAGCAACTCGAGCGAATGAATGAGCAAACGAATGAAATACGTACGTACAGTCTGTCGCAAAAGTTAGTATACACCGTTGAAACCAAAATGTATTAGGGATAAATATCACTATAACTTATTGAAAACAACAAACAATTAGTTTTATTTGATAGACAAGAAGGTTTTCTTCCGTAATAACAATTAAAAGTGCGCAATATTTGCATACATTAGCAAATGTAGGGTTCGAATCCCAAAAAGACCAAAATTTATGTCGCAAAAGTTAGTATACAACGGAGAATCCTCGTGGAAGGAGGATTAAGGGTTATTACACGTTTCAAAAGGACAACGGCCTCCCGTTTTTTCAAACAGGACAAGCCGAAACTCGATCAAGATCACCCCATATTGAAACTTTAGAGCTTTTCTGAGCATTTCATGGCTTTAGAATCCATAAACAGGACATAACACCCGGAATTTTGTCGCTACAGTTGTTGTATTTGTAGATGACCATTTTTTGTTGTATTTGTAGATGACCATTTTTTGTGGATTTTACGATCCAGTGTACGTTGGACTTGTTACTATAAGTACTTTAACTGCCATTAAAACCAATTAATATGCTCTTTATGATCTTAGGTACAGATTTTGTTTCATTTTGTTCAAAAATATCAAGAATTTTTTACACAGTTCCACGAGGATTCTCCGTTGTATACTAACTTTTGCGACATAAATTTTGGTCTTTTTGGGATTCGAACCCTACATTTGCTAATGTATGCAAATATTGCGCACTTTTAATTGTTATTACGGAAGACAACCTTCTTGTCTATCAAATAAAACTAATTGTTTGTTGTTTTCAATAAGTTATAGTGATATTTATCCTTAATACATTTTGGTTTCAACGGTGTATACTAACTTTTGCGACAGACTGTATGTACATAAGTGTTAATATCTGTTTGGTGTTGAGTTATGGACAAATATCGTTTGGAGTGGGATGTGACAAGTGTGACAAGTGGCGTGGAGAGCTGCTTTCAATGTAATACTTGTAATGTATTTAAGTAACATTGATACATATAAATAAATACTTCTTTTTTAATTTTTAAATTACATTTATTACAAAATCAGGTTCAGGATAATAATATATACGTAATGTTTTATGCAGTTATTTATTAACAATTTGCATGTTTTCATTAACATTTAATAAAAAAGCGCGACAACCTAAAGCATCAAAAAGTTGTATCGATCATTACAAAATAGGGGTCTTGAATAGGTTGGATAGTTGGCACAAGCCTACTCCGCTCAACTAACCCACATGCTGGAAGACGGCACTCCTTGTCCCGATAATGTGGAAGGCTCAGTGGCAAACAGTAGCCAACTCACTTTAAACTGACGCAAAATCTGTGCTTGGGTACCAAAAACCACCACCTAAAGATCTATGGCAAGATCAGGAGTGTCGTAAGGCTACTGAAGAAAAGAACGCGGAATACAGAGCAACACTGCATTCATTCGCGAAAAAAAAATATCGGGAGAAGAGGAGGAGCGTATTTTCAGAAGAAAACAGAAAGAGCAAGAAAAACGTGAGCGTGAGAAATTCGAGAGGTTCAGGAGTCTGAATGAAGCCGAAAATTTCACCAGAGTGCAAAACACCAGACTGAAGGGTATGGTGCAGGTTTATTCTCCTGCAAAGATCATGAATGGAATCTGGTAACTGAAACAGATAGCGTACTGAGGATCTGGAAGGAGCATTTCATGAAGCTCTTAGTATCGAATATGGGCGGCGATGACGATACACCAGAACCAACCGCAAACGACGACGTTGAATGTCTACGACCTGGCCAAAGCGAGGTAAAGACAGCAATTTATCGGCTGAAACACAATAAAGCAGCAGGAGTTGATGGGCTGCCCGCCGAACTGTACAAGGCCGGTGGCGAAATGCTGATAAGGAGTACGCATCAGTTAATTACCGAAATATGCCAGGAAGAAAACATACCCAATGAATGGAACCTCAGCCTCATATGTCCCGTACACAAGAAAGGAGACAAGACAGTGTGTACAAACTGCAGAGGCATATGAACGTCTAAAACTCATGGTCGATGAAATAATCGGGACATACATATGCGGTTTCAGACCTGGTAAATCGACAATTGACCAAATCTTCACACTGTGCCAAATACTGGAGAAGACCCACGAAAGACAGATCGACATATACCACCTGTTTGTCGACTATAAGGCCGCCTTCGACAGCCTAATTCGAACAAAGGTGTTCCAAGCCATGTCTGAGTTTGGTATCCCTGCAAAACTTATACGATTATGCAGGATGACATTGGCTAACACAAGATCAGCTTTCAAAAAAGGAAAGAACCTCTCCGAAGCTTTTGAAATAAAACGAGGTTCCAGACAAGGTGACAGTCTATCGTGTGACGTATTTAACATTCTATTCGAAAAGATGATAGGAAAAGCGAATGTATATACAGATAGAGATAAAAACAGCACAATTTACAATAAAGATACAATGTTACGGCCAACGCAGGTCGATCAACACGAGCCGTAACAGCCTCTATTGCAAAAATTGCAAAAGAGTCTGCCAAAGTGGCTCTGGCAATCAACGGCGTTAAGACAAAGTTTATGGTATCAACAGGCAAGACTCGGACCAACTGTTGATGTTCAGAACTACAATTTTGATTAAGTAAATGACTTTATTTACCTCGGCACCGTCATAAATAAAACCAACAACATCACTTTCGAAATCAAAAGAAGAATAATGCTACGTTGGTCTAAGTAAACAGTTTAAAAGAAAAACAACCTCTCGTCAAACAAAGATTACACCCTACCAGACACTGATACTACCCGTACTTATGTATGGATCTGAGGCATGTGTACTTGCGAAAGCACTTGAAGCAGAAATTGGTGTGTTTGAGAAAAAAATTCTTCGAAAGATTTGTGGACCAATATCCGTTGACGGCGAATACCGACGTCGTATGAACCACGAGCTATACCAGCCGACCGACATCGATATAGTAAAACGCATCGAACTACAACGATTGCGTTGGCTCGGCCACGTCAGCAGGATGGATAATGATGCCCCCGCCAGAAAGGCATTTGAATATGAACCACTCGACGGTATACGCCCCAACGGAAGGCCAAAATTTCGATGGAAAGACCAAGTTGAAGGAGATATCACAAAATATGGTATCCAAAATTGGAGAAGTAAAGCAAACGATCGGTGCGTTTGGAAATCTATTCTTAGTTCGGCTTATGGAACAAGACATTCTGTTTAGTATAAAAGCCATGTAAGTAAGTACATACCAACCTACAAAAATTCGGATGAAAATCTAAAACATCATAAAACCGTGTGACCATTTGAAAGAGTGAACAATTTGAATTTTTTGTATTATTTAATTCATTCGTATTATTACTACGAAATCATTCTCGCGAGAGAGGAAGTACAATTGAAATTTATTGGAATTTTTCCCATGGCATTCATTCATAGCTTATCATTTAATATGAAATTTAATTTTTTTTTTTTGAGATCAGACACTACTTAATCCGAGACTCCGAACTTCCGGATTAAATGTATTTAACTCGCACTCAAAACTAATTTAATGCCATCATTTGAGCAAGAGTGCTACTGTCCGTTCGCCATCAACTTACTAAAAACAAAGTTTTGATCTTGACCGACGGAAAGGAAAGGAGTAGTGTTATTAGATTTCATCGTTTTATTTTGGGGTTTCGCCGTTTTTTCATTCATCATAACAAAAACTGTAACATTCACCATTCGAAACGGTTATTTCAAATATAATTATGTTTAATTAAGATTTGACTCCAGATAAAGAAGACGGCGACGACGACTACGGCTTCTCTATGAAAACAATGCACATGGTTAACTACTAAAAAACAAGACCGACGCACACATGGTTGTTGCCATCCACACGTTTCAGTTCCCAACAGACACCCAGCATATGTATGTTTGATTTCCAATAATCATGAGCGGCTTTTAGAGCATAAACTAATGGAAAGGTTTGAACTCATTATTATTGTGTGTGTCTCATCCTCCCTTCTTCCTTCGTGATTCAATGAAACTACCGACAATTCCTGTGATTCTGTTTTCGGCAATTTCCTTTATTTCTTTTAACTTGTTGGTTAAAGGAGTTTGATTTTTCTCACCTCTTTAGGGTAGAGTAGCTGTAAATGTTTCCGAAGAAACACATCTAAAATTAAAAATATTGGAAACCATACAAAAACATATTATCATCATTATTCTTATGATATATAATAAACAGGAACGAAGTCTTAGAAGACATGTTTGGCCAAAATCACATTTAGTATTTAGTATGAAATTTTAACCGAAATACACCTGCATAAGTAATTTAGCTACATATGTTGTGTTTATATTGAATAAGATTCTATATAATAACTGTATAACAATACTACCTGGTTATAGGCACTTTCTTACATAGATAAATTGTTAAAAACAAACAGCTATGTACACTCAACCTGAAACTGAAAACTAGGAGTTATGTACCTAAATATCCGGCGAGCTAAATAAATCGATCTTCACTATGCTTGTGTATATTACGAGGGTCACTAAAAACCTAAGCGTACTCAGAACAGTTTGACATACGATCATGTGTTGGGTTGTTAACAGTGGCAGAAAGCCCTTAATTAAAATTGCTCGACAAATGTGGCTTGCTGTTGATGTGTATAGGTGAGATACGACTGATTTTGAATTGAACTAAAGTGGTACTAACAGTACTTAAATAAAATTTTATAAATATTAAAATTGGTATTAATACAACAAAATTTGCAGTGTTTACCATTTTCATATTAAATACTGTTTATTTGTTTTTTATATCCTTTCCGCATACGATGTATCGGGCACTTTGCTAGTAGAGTATATATATTCTTGATCAGGGTAAAATTCTAAGTCGATATAACCATATCCGTCTGTCTCGCCATTTGTAAGATAGATCTTTGTAATTTGGTACATAAGCTTCTATTACTCCTAGGACGTTTGGTATTAGTCCGGTCAAAATAGACATTGAAATAGCAAAAATTACCACAAGGTAATTAAAATTTGACCTTTGACCCCGAATAACTTGTTTTGCACACATGGGATCGATGGGGACTTTTAGGACGTTGCTTCTAATGGCCAATTCTAGCTCTCCACCAAAATTCAGCTTTGTGGGAATTTTTGCTATTTCCCCCTTATACGCATGTCTATTTTGACCTGACTATATTGCAAATGGGCTATATAGGTCCACGTTTTGATATATTCCGGCATTTTGAAGGTTTTGGCCTAGTCTTCGTCGGGGGTATAAAATTTTCCCCCAGGAATTTGTCGGTACAGATCCACGCCTTCATATAGTCCCCATAGGGAAATCTCCCGATTTTCGGTATTTTTTAAGTTGTGGCCACAATAATAGGTCTTAATTTGGGGGTAAAGGTCCACGCCTTCATATAGCCCACATAGAACGTGGCCTCAATATTCCACAGAAATGGCTGAAATTTGGTATTTAGTCTTCCTTGGGCGTACAAAAGTTTCCCCCAGAAACTTGTCGATACAGATCCACGCCTTAGTATAGCCCCCATAGAACGGTACCAGCCGATTTTCGGTATTGTGAATGTTTTATTCCATTATCACACCGAAATGGCTTACATTTTTTATTTAGTCCTCATTGGGGGTATAAAACTTTCTCCCAGAAATGTGTCGGTATAGGTCCACGCCTTTATATAGCCCCCATAGAACTGTACCTCGCATATTTCGGTATTTTGAAGGTTATGGCCACAGCCACACACTGAAATGGCTGAAATTTGGTATTTACTCGTAGTCTTTGTTTGAGGTAAAAGCCTTTTTGACTGAAATTCCGGTATACATAGGTCCACGTTTCGATATAACCCTCATAGAACAGTACCTCCCGATTTACGTAATTCTGAAGTCGTCCATGGGGTTAAAAAATATTCCAGAAGAGAATTATCAGTACAGCGCAGCGGGTTCCTATATCCCTCATAGAAGCGTACCTCTTTATTTTCGGTATTTTGAAGGTTTTACCAAAATATCGGACGTTTGGTACCATGGTACCTCCCGAATATCGGTATTTTGAGGGTTAGCCACATGGTTTTACCGACCTTGCTGAAATTTGGTATTTAGCCTTTCTCATAAACGAAAGGAAACTAATTGTTCCATTTTACTTCAATACAACTGGTGGTGGAGGGTATAATAAGTTCGGTCTGGCCGAACTTAACGCCGTTCTTATTGTTTAGTTTGCTTCTATGTTTACTTCGACAGGAAAATCGTGAAAAGTGTGGTTTTTTATCATAAATCGAGAGAAAACAAGAAAAGACACGTTGCACAGTGCGAAATATGAACACTTTAGTGGAACTTTACTAATAACATTTAAAGTAAAGGGCGTAGATTCCTAACATTTTGCAAGAATGTTTCTTATATTAGTGGATAGTGTGGCGCTCAAATTGGGCCACAAAATATTTTCAATATAGGTTCGCGTTTTGGTACCGATCGATGGGACATATTTTAAATGTTACAGACACATTTTCCAACGTATTTGGTTGTATTTTGGCATTTTATGTTCTTCGTAGACAGAAAACCTCTGTGCGAGATATTAACATCGTAGGTACGCGTTTATGGTATAGCCCCCATATTAGGTATTTTAAATGTTGAAGACAAAAAATGCAACAGATTTTGATGCAAATGTAAATTTTCAGATGTTAGCGAATAAAAATCCTCCCCACATAAAAGCTGTCAACATAGGTCTACCTCTGGGTGAAGCCTCACAACCCTGCACATCCATTAAGGAGTAAAATTTCAATAATTTTTGGTTTTCATTTGTATCTATAATATTTATTGGACTATTTAGCAGGTCTGTACCATTAAATTTATTAATAATGTCTCTCAGATCAAGTTCAGGTTGGAACTGCATTACAATTTTAACGTATATTGGTATTTGCACCACAGCATTCAAAAATGTTGCACTATATATAAATCACCAACATTTACAGTTCAAAACTATAAAAAAATTGAGAGAGGATTCTTAATTTAACAGAAATCATTATTTGTTAAAATTAGTGTTTCTTCAAAACACAGTCAACAACGGCGTTCATCGCCGCGTTTACCTCCCACTTTGGAAAATGCAATTAAATGAAATTTCCGAAGTCATTTTAAAAATAACTTGAATTTCTCCGAAGACCGCACGTTACCGGAGCTCTTTTATGGCTTTGCGAACAGAGGAGACCGCAATCTTATAGATCATATATATCTTAAAACGGGAATGTACGGGACTCACTTTTGAAATATCCACGGAAAATAAAAAAAAATATTTTGAAAACTTAAAAAAAGCACTTCTTTCCGATTAAAATTGCACGAAAACAATAAGAGTTTTTGCATTTGTTTAAAGAGTAAAATATTATAATTGTTTTGTAAAATATTAAGAAAAATAAATCATGGCATACTGACTTACCATTTGTCCGCGCCACGCTATTTTTTTAATGAATCCAAATTATATTTCTTAGAAAAAAAAAAACTATGAAACAAAAGTGCAACTTTAAGTGCATTTTTAAGTCGTTTCGGGCAGTAAATCGCCAAACTGAGTATGGGTGCCACCGTGGTGCAATGGTATGCACGCCCGCCTTGCACGCTAAAGGTCGTGGGTTCGATTCCCCGGCCAGGCAACATCAAACATTTTTCAACGGTGGCAAAATACCCCTCAGTAATGTTGGCGACATTTCCTGAGTATTTCAGCCTTGAAAAACTTCTCCACAAGTGGTGTCTCAAGACACGCCGTTCGGACTCGGCGATAAACAGTAGGTCCCATATCATTGAGCTAAATATGAATCGGGGTGCACTCATTGATATGTCTCCCTTGTCCCGTATGGGATGTTGTGGAGCAATGTATTTTTTTTTTTTTTTTTTTTTTGAGTATGGGTCATTTGCAGTGGAGTACTTAGCGAAATCAATTAAAATTTAATTAATTTTATGTTTTTTCAAAATTCCTTAAAGTTCCACTAAACTTCCCATATTTCGCACTGTGCGTTGGCTTGGACACATTTGTTCCACATTTTTATAACCTACACCACTGGGGGTGTATAATAAGTTGGTGTTGGACCAAAAGTTTGTAACACTTCGAAATAGTGGTCGTAGACCCATACAAATATATACCAAAATGAATGTCTCGACGAGCTGAGTTGGTCTGTTTAGCTGCGTCCGCTACGGGTTGCAATTTCGGAATCGGATCGTCACCAAACTTTGGGTGTTAATGGGGTTCTCGGTGGGGAAGAAGCCCAATTTTGGCGATGGTCGCATAATAATGGAATGGACAAAAAAAGACCTGGTAATAAAAGCCAAACAACGGTTATATCGCAATAGTCGCTAATCTAACACAAATTTTCATTTTTTTCGATTTTAATAGTAATGACGAATATCACAGCTTTGGTTGCGGACATTCTAAAAGCAAAGTCTGACTATTAAATAAGAAAATTGCACCTTTACATAGCTGCTAATTAGGTAGGCGTAGGTGGTAAAATAACGGACATATCGCAAAAGTCGGCAAAGCATCCTATTTACAATGGAAGAACAAATGAGTATTTTTACGTAGGTGGTCAAACAACAGAGATATCGTAAAGTCTTTAAAGTATCCCATTTTCTATTTTTTGTAATCACACTGCAAATCGCAATTTTGATCGGATCGTAACGAAATTTTAATCGCAGAAAGGAAGAACAAGAATTGATGGCCGGATAATATTCAGGGGTAGGGATTGGCAAAAAAGTATGTGAAAAAAATCAGAGTTTTATTCTTATGCGAATATCTCTCTCCTAGTAGGGATATTCCAAAATTAAAGTCAGTCAATGAAAGAAGAAAATACAATACACATCGTACATCCCAACTGTTCATTTTTTTATTTAAAATGTACTGACTAATATCAGAGCGTTTCAACAAAAGTGGCCTACATTAATGAAAACATTCTGAGCTTTAAATTGGTTCCAAATGCGTTACGCGGTGTAGAAAAATGCAATTTCCAATTTGTGGAATTTTATTTCCTTGGCGGATATTTCTTCTTCTGTTGAACATATTCCAAGGGGATAGCTAGATAGCTAGGTCATCTGAGCTTTAAATTGGTACAAAATGTAATGCATTGATCGTTATTGCAAAAGGCGCTAAGCTATGCCATTTTGATGTTTTGAAGTTTTTATTTAAATGACAACTACCTCTTCTTCTATTTGGTGTATTAAAGACATGTGAAATGCAAATCAAGAAGGCCAGCAAAGCTTTCAATCAGTACCAAGTGTATTGTCGACAGCAGTCAAACATAAAATTAATAATTAATTATTTTGGTGCAGTTCTCCTTAAGTCATTTGGTAACAAAACTAAACAATTTAGGGGTTGCCGCCAAAATAATCCGATATCAATTTTTTCCCTTTAACTTAAAACCACTAACTGTGCTGGCAATTTTCTAGTAGACCGTTTTGTAGCTTCCTAAATACCAAATTTCATCCACTTTAGTGTGATAATGATGCTAAAACCTTTAGAATATCGAAAATGGACCTATACTGACATACTTCTGTTTTAAAATTTTGTCGCCCAAAAGAAAACTAAGTACCAATTTTCAGCCATATTGATGTGACAATGAGGCTAACACTATTTTAATACCGAACATCGGGAGGTACTGTTCTATGGGAACCATATCAAAACGTGGAACTGTACTGACATATTTCAGGGAGAAAATGTTGTGTTACTGGGACTAAACCTTTAAAAATACCGAAAATAGGGAGTTATCGTTCTATGGTGGCTATATCAAAACGTGTACCGATAAAGTCCATTTTCAATACTAAACATCCTGGGAACAAAGTTATTAAACTCTCTGTTAAATATTGTGAACTGCGATTTCAACAGGCCGGACAGACAGACGGACTTGGGTATATGGACATTGAATTGTATGCTGATCGGGAATATATACTTTAAATGGTCTCCGACGAATATTTCAATGTGTTACAAACGGAATGAGAAGGTTAATTATTATGGTGGAGCGTATAAAAATATGTCTCATCGAAATAATGGTTTCCCCAAGTACCGTGACAAAGGGGTGGAAGATAAAGTGCAACGGTCTTAAGCCGTTTTTACTTCTCAAAGCCCACAACTTATCTAATACCCTCTTTTATCTCAATTGGACACTGACCTCCCTGTGGTGTCACCTGGAGAACTATATTTAACACCCGTTAATGGTAGAAAAACAACGTTTTCATTACCATGATCTGGGAAGATGCACTCTTTACAGAATAGGGGCAGTTTGTGCATTGACGGATGTAGTTGGATGATGTTATCGCCTTACAGAAGGAGCGATAGCTTCGAGCTGACGTAAAGATTACAAACTATTGCGCACTGTAATATAGCTGCCATGAAACGAAACACGAACTAGGTGTTGCATTTAGGATGAATCATAGACATAAAACCCCTGTCTCCAGATTTACTCTATTATATCAATCCTCATAAAAGCATCGTTCTTTAACTTCAGTATCATCTGCGCCACTGTCCTGGCCGAAGTGAAACAGTAACAGAACAAAGATATATTCTACGCGCTCTTACATGATATAAAACTTATTCTAAGACATTTTATGGTAATATTTATAAAGACATATCTGTCCAATCCTACGGGTGCCTTCAACACAAAATTTCAAAATGTTTCGCAAAATAAATCGACCTTTCAGATCGTTTTAATTTTTTTACAGCAGGTGGTACTTGCGGCCATTCTACATGAGCTAAAAATGATTAGTGCGCAAGTTAACTCACATGTAAACAGTTCGTACAAACAAACATCAGACAGGTACTGTTGTGTAATTCAGATTTCATAGTGAGGACTAAATGTCTGTTTTTCTATCCCTTATCACAATTTCTCAGCGCAATGTTGGCGACATTTCCTGAGTATTTCAGTATTTATGCTAACGAGGGTATATATATTTTCATAGGGCAAAATGTGCGTTATCGAAATAATGGTTTTAGACTCCAAGTATGTTTAGGTGAAATCCGTTTCAGACAATTTGGAGTCGATTTAGCAATGTCCGTCCGTCTGTCTGGCTGAAGCGCACGATAACTCTCTAACGGATTGACCGATTTGGTCCAAAATTTGGCATTCGTAATATTTTGTCCAAACTTAAATTAAGTTTGCACACCCTCGGGTACTTCCCACAAACAATTTCGGGAAAATGCGATTTAAGGGCTGCTTTCGAATCGATTTTATCTTTTTGTAACAACTTGTACTCGCTGTCTCCAATACGATGCACGTTGGGGCAAGATTAAAAAAAACGGGTCTTAATTGAAAAATTGAAACACACATTTTTGATAATCTGTCTTGACAGAGTTAAACAACATACAACATTCTACATCACTAGCCAAAATAGCAAAGTCGTATGTTGTTTACTTTTCGTGTAGCACAGTGTTAAAGTTGAACATATTTTTAAAATTTAAGAAACAGGTGAAATATGGTAAATGTTGCTGCTTTTTAATCGACATAACGTAGTTTTTGCTACATAAACTCGGCGTTTTTAAAATGGATATTTCAAACAGAGGTAATTCTTAATATTTTAGGAAAAATTGTACTGAAAAAGTCTTGTAGAAATGTGTTTAAAAAATTCGTCAAAATTTGCCCAGATTTTGCATAATTTTGACATTTATTGGAGTATAACAAAAAAGAGTGTCGAGAAGGTCGTGAGAATTTTTTTTGTATTTTTCTCTTGATTGTTGTCTTTGATATTGCGCAAACAAAACTTGCTCCTTGCTTGCACATTTTGAGTTATGTCAAAAATGGAAGAAATAGCTGTGGGTAAAATTTTTGCATTTTGGGGTTTTTGTCTTTATTTTCCCTGTTATTGTTGTACAGTATGTCGTGTTTAGGTTTAATGTCTGTGGTCACCCTATATAAGACAATGTGTGCAGGTGCACCATTATGTTATAGTTACTATATATAATGATTTATATGAAATGATGGCGATGCACAAGGGGTGAAATCGCAGAAAATGGAGATTAATTAAAAAAATTAAATTCGGTTTTTGGTATAACTGTCGTTACATGGTAATATGGTACAAAATTCTATGTCTTTAACCAAAATGTCAAGATCATATATTGTTTACTTCTACAGTTACACTGTGATAAAACTAAAGAATTTTTAATAATTTAAAGAGCACTATAAAAATAATTTTTTTGGTGTATAAAGAGTAATATTTTTTTACGCATCAAAAGTGCCCTTTATAGAATGGAATCGTCAACTTCAGTTAGAAATCTGAGTCTTAGAAAAATATATTTATGACAAAAGAAGTTTAGAAGCATATTAAGAATTAATTTAAAATGTATCCATTTTTCCCTATTTTTGTAAGGTATTTGGAGATAAAAAGTTGCGGAATATTTTATATGGAGGTTATTCCAAAACGAAAATATATAGGGATGATGTTTCAAAATGCACAATTCACAATTTGAGCTAGTTTAGTTGCAATATATACATAAAATATTCGAAAACCCCCAAATTTGACTGTACCTCTATATGGGGCCTATACCAAAACATTGACCTATATTGAAAAATGTTCACACTATGAATTCTTAGGTATTCAGAACTATAAATCATAATTTACAGATAAATGTACTAAAAAATGTGGTTAAGACCCTCGAAATACATAAAATCGGGAGATACTCTTGTATGGGAGCTACACTAAAATATTGACCTAACTTAATAATTTTTTGTCAAATATTAGCTTAACCAATAATTTATCATATTAAAAGAGTTTAGATTCATCAAATAAGAAATGTAGGCAAAACCGTAAAAACACTTCATAGTTTTTATGGTACCCATTTATGAAGGCTTCGACTATACCTCTCCAATCCCTCAATTTGCACCAAAACTGTGTTCCGTTATATTGATTTAAGTGTAAACATTCGAAAAATATTAACATTAGATCACTCAAATGCTTCCCTGAATTAATCTCCGTTTTTTGGAAACTTGCCCCAATGTGCGACGGTGCAAGTTTTTTCAAGGGCAAGTCCATACTTCCTGAGAAAATAGCCTGAAAGCTGTAAAAAGCCCCTGTGGTGCCATGTGTACGATAACTCTCGAACGGATCAGCCGATTTGGTCAAAAATTTGACCTTCGTAATATTTTGTCCAAACTATGTATGTTTAAGTGTGAAGATGGGCACTATCGGTGCGCACATTCCAGTTAAAAAATGCTACCAAAGTATCAGTTGAACGGAGCAACCGTTCAAACTTTGGATGTCCTAATATTTTGCCCATATGTAGTTTTACCTCAGAAATGTTCGATATCGGTCTTCTGCGTGGTGCAGAGGTAAGCTCGTCGGTCTGCCTTCACACAGATGATCTGCAGTTCTATCCCCGATCAGAAAAAACAAAATTTTCGGCGGTCGCAAATACGGCCAGACCATATATTAAAGACTCAATTATTTGCCGAAAGTTAGCCTCTTTAATGTTGACGAAATATAATCACGAATGACTTATGAATGTCGGTTCTCGAATGATGTCTATAAAAAGTCAACGAATTATCAGAAAACCTCTGATTTAAAATTAATATATTTTCTGGACGCCAGGAGTAAAATAGTTGGTTGGAAATCGAGCATCTGTATTATTGAGCATCAAGCTCGATTTCCAACGAGAAAATAATTAAAAATTAATACTAAAAAATTATCTTCGCCTAAAAAGCAAAATTATCAAATAAGAAAAATATTTGGGTCTGCTTCTTCCCTTTTTGTCATGGCCAGAGAATATACCTTCCCAGTTGGCACGAAGGGAATATCTGACACCACTTAATACGAAAAAAAACTAAGATAAATCCAGATAATAATCATTTTAAACTCGTTTCATTGTACTGTCAATCCGCTACGCCACCTGAAATTACCATATCACGTTATCTAAATTCCGTTAACATTTACAAATTCAAATTAGTAAAACCTTCCAATAAATTGAACAATTTCAAGCTAGCTAACTATTGCATATTCATAAGAAGCCAAAACACTTTTGAACTTGTTACATATTTGGCTATCACCTCTTTGAACCAAACAAACGACTGATGCCTCCTAGGTGTTTACAGCTGTTGACTGATTAAAAGTTTAAGATAATTAATATGCCAGAGATTATGATGAGCAAGTGATTGGAGAATTTCGTTTATCAATGTATCTGTGTTGGTGTGTCATTTGATACACATCGCAGTTAACTGATGTTAAGTCCTAAATCTTTATTTGACAAGATATCATATCTTTGTCTCATTGGGACAAAACACAGGCTCTTGATTTAATGAAAACAAATGAAGGTTCATCTAAATGGAATTTGGTGTTGTTATTGTACATCTCCTGCACTTGTGTATTGTCATACCGTTGTTGTTGTCGCCGTTCCTTATCAAATTATACCATGAATAAATCAATTAGCTAGATCAGTATCGCACACAGGCATACACACCAACATTTAACATAAATAAAACGTTAAATTTATAATCCGAACGACAATCGTTCATTCCAATGCCCATTGCAGCGACCACATAACGTTGGCCGCTTAATAATGGTAATGGCTTCATTAGGCTCCCCAAAGTCAAATAGCCCATTTAAATTAACACCGCTGGAAAACTGTTGCATTGTTCGACTTGTCGAACCTTACCAACTGAGAGTTAGTCTACAGATTAGCGTCACAAATCCCTGCGGCACCAGATGTTGATGATGATGCACCGTGACAATAAATGACCAGAAAAGGCATGGGAAGAACATAAAAGCCGCATTGCACCTGTAGTCATTGTTGTTGCCCATCTGGTTATTTCTTAATAAACCAATATAAATATTGGAATGCTGGGCAACTTATCAGAGCATCAAAGTTTTATGGCAGGTAGGAAAATGCATAAACCATTTTCTGAGAATGGGGAGAGAGATATGGATTTCTAATTAACAAACAAACACATAAATCTCTTAATTATGTGGTAAGAATATGGTAATAAAATTACATCAAAAGGATATTAGTAACAAACATTTTTGCAGGGAAATAATTCATTCATACCTATTAAGGCCACAACACTTTGTAAAAAAAATTACATACATATTGTTAATTCCATAATATTTATTCTTTTCAATGTAATAATAGAAATTCAATAACAGAAATTCATTACCCGTGCTTTTGTTTAATTTAAATGTTATTCTCCTTTCCCCACCTCCTGCCAGCCAAAGGTAATAATTAAATCGATGACCGCCTCTATCGCATATCATATTGCTTTGTGACGAATTGCTTTCATGGCAAATGTTTGCCAGCCTCCATGAAACGGTAATTAGCATTTCAACTCACCGCCTAAGGCTTTGACGCCAATCAAAACTACTACTTAACATGGTTTCTAAAAATACTCACAACTCATACACCGCGCACAATTTCTTCGGCCAATGGCCAACAGCATTTTAATCGCCTTTCTATCTTTAGATTTTCAAAATGTTTAGATTCGAACCAAAACCTTTTTGACAGATTTATTTTTACTTTTGGTCTGTTGTCAAAAAGTTGGAATGCATTAATAAAACAAGTTGTTGGTGGTATTTATGTCGTTATTTCTACACGAAGCGTGTTGTCAGATGTCAATATTCCGAATATTGACATATTGTGTAAAAGTATGTATGTAAATAGTAGTTGTTGAGATAGTTGTAATACAAGGCAAAATGTTTAAACAGTTAGTGCATACAGAGAGGGAAATATCAACAAATAATTCCGTTTGTACAACTTTATTGTGTTACGATAAATCTTCACTTTGGAAAATAACTTCGGCACCATAAGCCGAACTTAGAATAATGAATCTAAGTCCGATATTTAATGTGGCTTCTCAGTTGGAGGTTCTTGTTTTGTTTCATTTGCCACTTGGTTTTCCAAAGCATATCAATTTAAAAAGAGGGTTTACTGGGCAAAAGTTTGGAACATTTGAGTGGATGGTAATTTTTTAATATTTTTTATTCAGTAAGATCTTAAACTAAAGCACAACTCAACTGCATTTTCAAAAATAAAACGACCCTTTAAGTAAATCCTTAAAGAAGTAGGGAAACAACAAGTTATGAAATAGGTTTCTACGAACGAAGATTCTCATGTGTCCCATTGCGACTCTAGCGAGGTGCATCGTGGTTAGGGGGTCATCAAATGCATGGACGAATTCATAAAGGGATTTCTGGAATATGAATAGCTCAGCGATGCATTGGACGACACCAGCTTAGTAAGACTTCGTACAGAATTTGGTTGGCCACGATAGAATGCGGCTGCCCAAATGTACTGAACGTTCTGGCGAAGATGAACAAGGATGTTCCAATGGACTAAGCACCCAACAACAGCGCGAGTCTAGTTCTCTTGATAACAGAGCTAGAGTGGAAGCACAGGAGAGACAGGGAAATGAACTGTTCTACTACATAAGGGAGGCCAAACTTAAAATTCTAGGCCCGCACAAAAATGCTCACCTTAACAAAAATTATACTTAAGTAACGTGCAGATCAGCTCTGGAGTCGCTTCAAATAACTTTCTGGTAGAGAAGAATATAGATATACGCGCAGAGAAAAAATATGATTCATGCCACCATATTTTGAAAGAAAAATATATACATATATAATAGATATATAGTAGCCTCTATCATATTCTAATAATACAATTTTTGAAATATTTTAAAATGTCGTGGTAGCGGCAGAAAACATGTTGTGGTTGCCTCTTATAAACAGCATTTTTATTCGAATTATACTGTACCTTTGTGATTAATTGCCCATTAAAAGATTTTTAATTTTATTTTAAGAACAGTTTGGATATAATAGAATAAATATAATATAGAATTCACTTATACTTTATAACAATATTTTGCTTTTCAAAATAGTCAGGTTTAATCCCATAGTCGAGATGAGGATAGATGAGGATCTCTGGTGAGATCCGAAAGTATTGTCTTCCCTGCCTTACTCCTTGGTAAATATCGCCAATTTTGCCCACTAATAAATTAAAGTTGTTTTAATAAAATATTAAAACAACGTCTATGGGATTAAGCCTGACTATTTTGAAAAACAAAATAGAAGTCGTCATCCCAAATAAAAAACCCCAACCCTCCTTTATAACAATAAAAAAACTGTATTCAGGGGCCTAATTACGTGATTCGATTCGATCGAGAAGTTGCTCGTGAATAAGTTTTCGACACGATAAAAAAACGGCATGACAAATCTCGATCGAAAACGTTCAACCAATGTTATCGATTTGTTTCGATAGTAACCGGTAATCGATCAGTTAATCTTCAGGGAGTATTATGAAGGTAGAGGCCAACATATGTGTTTATTTTAAAACAAAAACCCAAAATTATGAATGAAAAAATGTAAATATTTGTGGAATTTGTTGAATAATACATTGAATAATAATTTCGGAATGAAGTAGTGCTAAGAAAATAAGAAAATCATCTATGTTTACAAAACCTTTTTGACATTGTTGTAACAAATTGCTAATAGTTCTCTCTCAAAATAAATGAGAGATAATTTGGTAGGTTTTCTTGCTTAGCCTCTCTGAAAGAGTTTTTCCTTTGATAAACAACGAATATGTAAAATATATATGGGAGCTAAATCCAAATCAGAACAGATTTCGATATAATTTTTCACATTTATTTGTAGACCAAATTCCGTCAGTATAGACCAAATATAGCGTGTTTCGTGCATCAAATACCTAAAATCTGCCTAAAATATATATGAGAGCTATATCCAAATCTGAACCGATTTCGATATCATTTGGCACACTTATTTCTAGGCCAAATCCCGGTAAACATTCCAAATTTTATTGAAACCGGTCTTATATGACGGGTTTCAGTTTTAGTATAGTTTATTAGTCAATGGAATTCAAAATCCTTACAGACTAGGATAAAATTACAAATAATAATTCTTAAGATAATATTCTTATAATTTCAAAAAGAATGATACAACATTGATTTGAATGTTTCTCTTGACGTGCTGAAATCAATACATGGCCGCGATTCGTTCACCAAATGCCTTAAATCGGGCTAAGATATATATAGCCCCCATATATCCAAATCTGAACCGATTTTTACCAAAATAAATAGCGTTCGTCCTTTGGCCAAAAAAAAACTATCTTCCCCAATTTTCATGCGAATCGGACAATAAATGCGACCTGTACTTTGTTTACAAAAATACATGGACAGAAGGTCAGACGGACAGACAGACGGACATACGTAAATCGACTCAGAAAGTGATTCTATGTATATCCCTAAAAGGAACTATGGGTCTATCTCGTTTCCTTTTTCTTGCTACAAACTAATGCACAAAGACATAATCTATATATATAAAGGAGTAAAGTGATGACTGACAGATCTACAACGCCCAGACGAAACGGCTAAAGCTAGAAACTTGAAATTTTGTGTGAGGGTTAGTCTTGGGGCGAAGGTGCTCGATAAGGCTGGGTTTTTGGAAATTCGTCCTACAAGGTTGCGAAAAGCACTAAAATGTACTAAAAATGCTCTCATTTGTATGGCTGACCGCCTAACAATCAACGCCCAGACGAAACGGCTGAAGCTAGAAACCTGAAACTTAGTGTGAGGGTTAGTCTTGGGGCGAAGGTGCTCGATAAGGCTGGATTTTTGGAAATTCGTCCTACAAGGGTGCGAAAAGCACTAAAATGTACTAAAATGGTCTCATTTGTGTGACTGACCGCCTAATAATCAACGCCCAGACGAAACGGATGAAGCTAGAATCTGGAAAGTTTGGGTGTGGGTTAGACTTGTGGCGAAGGTGCTTGATAAGGCTGGGTTTTTGGTAATCTATACTTATAAAAGAGTTCAGTAATGATGACTCACTGACTGACTGATTCATAATCAACGCCCAGGTTAAACGGCTGGAATAAGAATCTTAAAATTTTGGTCCGTAGGTGTCAGATAAAGCTGGATTTTTAGAAATTCGATCTAGAACGGTGCGAAAAGTACTAAAATGTACTAAATATGTTAACCTTAGTATTAGACAAACGCGAAAAGCTATAATTCTGAAATTTGGAATGAAGTTCACTGATGGAGAGTTCGAAAGGTGTACCAAAGGGTTTTTGGAAATTCCAACTATAAGTGTACGAAAAGTACTAAAAGTTACTAAATTTAGTACCATTTGGTATTACGTGAACGGATAGAGCTAAAATCTTGAAATTTGGAATGAAAATCAAGGTTTAGAAGACGAGTTGATACAAGGAAGTGGTTTTGAAATTGTGCTCTTATGTGTACGAATAGTACTAAATGGTACTAAATTTGGTACAATTTGAATTTGGGCGAACCTATAAAGTTGGAATTCTGAAATTTGGAATAACTATTACTGTTGGAGTGTAGGTTTGATATATGGAGGTAGTTTTCGAAATTCGTACATATGAGAACGAAAAGTACTAAATAGTACCAAATAAAGTACAACTTGGATTTGGGGGAACGGATGGAGCTGAAATCCTGAAATTTAGAATTAGGATTACTGTCGGAGTGTGGGATAGAGGTATTTTGGAAATTCATACTTTTGGGCACGAAAAGTACTAAATGGTACCAAGCTGGAATAGTGAAATTCGGAATTGAGATTACTACTGGAGTGTGGAATTGGGATACTTTTGGAAATTCGTTCCTTTGGCAACGAAAAGTACTTAATTCGTACTTGTGGATTACTGTTGGAGTGTTGGATAGAGGTAGGTTTGGAAATTCGAACCTATGGGAACAAAAAGTACTAAATGGTACTAAATTTGGTACAATTTAGATTTGGATGAACGGATGCAGTTTTTGAATTAAGGTTACTTATGGGTCGTAGGATTGAGGTAGTTATGGAAATTCGTAGTTATGGGTACGGAAAGTACTAAATGGTACTACATTCGGTACAATTGGATTTGGGTGACCAGATAGAGCTGGAATCCTGAAATTTATAATTAAGATTACATATGGAGTGCAGGATTGAGGTAGTTTTGGAAATTCGTACTTATGGGTACGGAAAGTACTTAGTGGTACTAAATTTTGTTCAATTTAGAATTGAAGGGACAAAGCTGGAATCCTGAAATTTTGAGTTAAGGTTACTGTTGGAGTGTATGATTGAGGAAGTCTTGGAAATTCATACTTATGGGTATAAAAAGTACTAAATTTGGAACAATGTGGAGTTGGGTGAACGGATAGCGCTGGAATCCTGATATTTGAAATTAAGATTGATGCTGGAGTGTAGGTTTGAGGCGGTTTTGGAAATTCTTACTTATGGGTACGGAAAGTAATAAATGGTACTAACTTTGGTTCAATTTGGATTTGGTTGATCGGATAGAGCTGGAATCCTGAAATTTGGAATTTAGATTACTGTTGGAGTGTAAGACTGAGAAAGTTTTGGAAGTTCGTACTTATTGTTACGAAAAGTACTAAATGGTACCAAATTTGGTACATTTTAGATTTGGGTGAAGGGATAGAGTTGGAATAATGAAATTCGGAACTACTGTTGTTGAAATTCATGCTTTCATACGAAAAGTATTAATGGTATTATGAATAGAGGTGGAATTCGGAAATTTGGTATTATAGCCGCTGTTAGTGTGTAGGGTTGATATATGGATGTGGTTGTGGATATATGCACAATAAGTGTACGAAAATTACTAAATGGCACAGAATTTGGTTCAAGTTGTTATTGTGTAAAGGGGTAGAGCTGAAATTGTGAAATTCGGTATTTGTATAGCAGTGTGCGTTTAGAGTGGAGATAGAGAGGAAGTTTTGGAAATTCGAGCTTATGTATATGAAAATTACTAAATCGTTGTTGGAATATAGTTTTGGATATAAGAAAGTAATTTTTGAAACTATTACATATTCTAAGTACTAAATATGGTACCAGTTTGATGTTGCATGAAGGGATATAGGTTGAATTTCGAATTGTTGTATGAGGGTTTGTGTTGGTGTTTAGATAAGGATTTTTGAAATGCATACAAATTCTGAAATTAGGCCAAGGGCTGGCAAATTTATTGAGTAATGTACTAAATGGTATTAAATTTGACATTGGATGTAGCAATGAAGCTGGAATTATATAATTAGCGTGTGAAAAGAACAAAATCGCAATAAATTTGGTATTGGACTAAGGAATAGAAGTGGAATTCCGATTTATTATTTGTCAGATTCATTGTTAGAGGTGGTCGCACAATCAGTGTACTAGAAGTATTAAATAATATTAAATATATAAGCACTGGTATTGTGTGAATCCAAAAATGTAATTTGTTGTGAGAATAACTGTTGAGATTGGATCAGAATGTTTATTAAAATCCGCCTTTAAATGTATGAAAGGTTTCTACATGTAATACCATTGGCATTGGGCGAACAAGTAGAGCTAAAACTGAAAAATTTGAGGTAAGGTCCTGGATTTTAAAAATTTTACTGAATAGTGTATTATTGTTTTCATGTTAACACTAATTCGGTTTGTAAATAATGTACTGAAATCAAAAGTCAAACGTATCGTTTCAACAAAATTTGTTATATAGGGTAACATATTTTGAATAAAGGTTTTCTACATTTTGATATCACAAATTCACAAAATTCGGTTGGAAAATGGGGATAAAAAATGTGGGTAAAATTGTCAAAATACCCATACTGTTCTAATAAAACATTGACTCGAATTTCAAATGTAGGCAGCTGTTGAAGCGTAGAGGTGCAATAAGGTCTTTTTTGAAATTCGAACAAAAGGTGTACGAACAGTACTTAAATAATATTAAATATCAATTCAAAAATGTATTAGTGCATCAAACTTTTCAGTGTTCACCATATTAAAAACTGTTTATTTGTATATTATTCCTTTTCCGCATACGAAGTCCCGCCCGCATTTTGCTAGTAGGGTATAAAAAGGCTATTAATATTAATTTTTTTTTTTGCGGAAATGCTTACTTTTTATACCCTACCCCACCTTGTGGTAAGGGGTATTATGTCTTTGTGCATTAGTTTGTAACATGCAAAAGGAAACGAGATAGACCCATAGTTCCTTTTAGGGATATACATAGAATCACTTTCTGAGTCGATTTACGCATGTCCGTCCGTCTGTCCATGTATTTTTGTAAACAAAGTGCAGGTCGCATTTATTGTCCGATTCGAATTATATAGAAATCGGTTCAGATTTGGATATAGCCCCATATATTTTTTCGCCCGATTTAAGGAATTTGGTGCACGAAACACGCTATATATGTATGTCCGACTTCAATTAAATTTGGAATGTGCAACGGTATTTAGTCTAGAAATAAATGTACCAAATTATATAGAAATCGGTTCAAATTTGGCTATAGCTCCTATATATATTCTCGGCCGATTTTAGGTATTTGATGCACGAAACACGCTATATATGTACGATTTCAATAAAATTTGGAATGTTTGCCGGGATTTGGCCTAGAAATAAGTGTGCCAAATTATATCGAAATCGGTTCAGATTTGGATATAGCTCCCATATATATTTTAAGCAGATTTGACGAATTTGATGCACGAAACACGCTATATTTGTCCGATTTCAATGAAAATTGGAATATATGACGGTGGTTAGTCTAGAAATAACTGTGGCAAATCATATCGAAATCGGTTCAGATTTGGATATAGCTACCATATATATTTTCGACCGATTTGAGGTATCTCATGCACGAAACACGCTAATTTTAATGAAATTTTGACTATAAGACGGAATTTGGAATCTGTTCTGATTTGGATTTAGCTCCCATATATATTTGACATATTCAGAGTGGTAGGGTATTATATAGTTGGCCCCGCCCGAATTTGATCCTTTCCTTACTGGTTTAAATTATTTTTAAAGACTGCAAACAGTAAATTTTGGCTACATTTTTTTTATTCTAAAATATAATAGATTCTATCAAAGGTTTTGCCAAGGTTATTCGGATTGAAATCTTGGAAGGGAACATTTGAAATGAAATGGTATTTCTTTGTTTCGATAAGAGTAAGTTAAAAAAACCAGATACGGGTTTTTGCGAAAGTAGGTAGATACAAACATTTCATAACTTTCTCAGAAATATGAAATTGTGATTTATGTACTGCGATGGTCATCTTGTATGCATAGTACTCGTATGTGCATGAATGTCCGGTCTACGCCTATTGACTTACAGATTTTTTGAAGAATGTACTTGTTACTGATCTGAAGACCCTGTATCAGTTAATAGTATCTTGCTGTGTTGCGAAAATACCAAATTCAGACATGGCTTGGAATACCTTTGAACGTAATGTTCGATCAAAGGCTGCTTTATAATCAACCATAAGATGATAAGTAACGAACTGTTTTTCTTAAGTCTTCCCTAAAATGTACAGTAAGGCGAAGTACTGGTCAATGGTGGAATTAGCAGGCCTGAACACCATTATATTGTCGTAGTTATGTATATGTCATCTACAATAGGGATGCGATAATGAGGATGCAACTTATTTTCCAGATTGCCAAATCATGGTCCTTATAATATTTCGGGTGTCGATTTCATTCCTTTTCATGTACTTATGTATACATTTCAATACATGTTACTGTTATTCTGCAAGCGAGACTAAAAAACTCACATTTCTGATCTAAACATTTATTCGTACATTTTTGTTCCTTTATAGTTATGGCTTTTCAGAGAGGACCAATCATTTTTGGGAGTATAATCTTTGGTCCTTAAAAAATTTAGTGAAAACAGAAAGTTTATGTTACTCTACTTTTAACTAAATTTATTCTCTACCCTAACAATCCTGCAATCTTCGATAGAGTTGTGTACAAAACGAAGTTGTGTTATCCTTTTCTTCAATTCATTTTTACAAAATATGATATTCATATGCAGTGTACATATGTTATGACGGTTTTTTATGGAGTTATTTTTTTCGTGGAATACCGTTATAAGCACTATCTATGTTGCATCTGCACACACATATGTATATGTAGATTCACACTTTCAAATATATACGTATGTATATGGATATGTATATATTTTTAATCCAAACAGCAATCGAAACGACATAAATCTTCATTTTCATGTTTTGCAAAACAAACGAAACGAAACGTACAGACTAAACGAAACGAAGCATATTTGTCGTCAAACTAATAAGAGTACAAAGCTGCAGCAATCCTTTACGTTTTACGCTAGCTAACTTTGGCAAAGGCAGACTGTAATACTATCAGGGTAATAGTGTGTTGGAGGAGCTTGGCTTAGTCGCAGCCATGAATATGAATTGAATCACGGTATGCCATCCTTTGTGCTGGTGCTTGGAAATGACTCCACTTCCGTGTCCACTCAACTATGAGGATGTTTGTTTTTGAACAAACATTTGGCAGGACCTGCCAACGTCAACACCAACACCATAGCCAATACATACACGACCATCGACACCAGTCACATTCACATCAGGAAAAAACAGTGACAACGCCATCAACATGGGTTTTGGGTACAGAGAGGATCAGTCGAGGGAAATGGGGGCATCGCACAAAATGTTATACAAAAACATTTATGATTTATTACCCGAGTCAACTGTGATTGATTTCTGGTGTTCTCGTTTAGTTTCTTTTTTTTGAGTGTTGTTGTTGAGAGGGACAACAATAGCTTTCCACAGATTGAGTCATGTGAAAGTGTGTACATGTAGAGATTGCGAATGTTTGATTTTTGTCGGGATATATTTGAGGAGTTGACAGACAGTTGGTTGGCTGGAGTAGTTATGTCAAGCACACAAAAAGCAACCTACCAACCCGCCCACCTAGAGTGAAAATGACTGTCCAGGTCGTCGCGTAAGTAAATCACAGATTTTTCCACTTTACTTTCTAACTAACACACATACACACAAAAGCAAATATCATTGTCATCATCCTCAGCGTTTGAAGTAACAATGCAAACAAGCATAAATATCATCATCATCAACGTCACTGTCATCACCACCATCGGATGAGACAGACAATCTTGCCTCACTATGAAGTTCTGTGGAAGAAGTGGTTAACCGGTACAACTTTACACATCAAACTTTAATGTAACCTCATCTTAAGTCAAATTTGGGTCAATTGAGGTGACAGCATGTTTGTCCAACATCAATCGTACGCCACCATGTAAACATAAATTGGAATAACTTTAAAGTTGCTGCTACTCTCCGTGGCCAACAACTATGGCCTAGTCAGAATTCCTAACATATTTGACATTTTCTTTGGCAGATGCCACTTTTCATTAGCAGAAGGATTTGTGGTATACACACATACATACATATACGGAAATCGATAGCCTGGTGACAGTTTATTGAAGTTTGGTTTCGTGTTGTAGCCAATTGAATTGAAGGAAGAATAAATGAAATTCTAATTGAAAATGTCACCTGTTCAACGCGTGGATGTTAAACAAAATGTTAAAAAATTTAAAATTGGCAAAATACATGCACAAATAAACATGAAATCTCCACATTGTTTTTGTTTATATTATACTGAATCAAAAGTCCAACTTAATCCCCTGAATATTTTTTCCTTCCTTTATAAAGGATACATGTTGGGTTTTATATAGATGTTATTCCTGGTAAAGTAAACACACGTTACGTTAATTAGCAGATATTTCCGAAAACAGCAAGAACAAAAAACTAATCCCCACCAAAGATAGAATTTTGCCAACATCAATACAACTTCAGCTCAAAGAAATCAGAATGCGTACAGAACGAACAACTACAACCAGACTATTCCTTTGAATGGATTTTCTGCCCTGTATTTTCAAGTATTCTTCGTCAGAACCAAAAAAAACAGTATTCACCCAGATTTAGTGAAAGGGTATGATTTGTTGTTTGCTTTTGGGGCCAGATTCAATTGTTTGCGTTTTGTTTGTGACTCGCAAAAAATCTATATAAATACACGTTGATTAACTAATACAAACAAAGAAGCAAACAAAAAGCGTCTGCTGTATTCCCAGCAATGAGCATGATTTGCAAATATAATCGTGAATCAAATGACATATGTATGTACAGACATATGTAGCCATCATCACCTCTACACCAAGTGAGTGAGTGAATGAGTGGTCGCAAAAAGAAGAAAGTCATATTCAATTTCTGTGCTACCAAAAGCTCCACTCGACCTGCGAGAGTGGTAAGAAGACGCCAACATTGGAGTGCTGCTTGATGGAATAAGGTAGCGGGGAAATCATAAATCACTGCGATGATGGCAATGCTGATTTCTAGCTTTCATCAGAACATAAGTACTGTGCCGTGAGGTAGGGAGTTACACACAAATGAATGTATGAATATGAAGTACTTAATTCATACAATACAACTGTTTAGATTCAGTAACACATTTGTATGCTTAGAAGTTAGAAAAACAAGTAAACAAGTATCAGTCGGCTTTGTCGACAGAGATATACCCTCAGCTTGTGTTAATTGAATGACTTTCTCCCCAAAAAAAATAATGTATTTAGGGGGGTTTTTCAAAATGTTGGGCGTATGAACCGAGAAAAGTATGGATAGGATTAAAGCTCAACAATTTGCGGGGATATCGATAGATAGAGTTTTTTATCACACTAGCCTAGGAAAAACATAATATCGCCACTAGAAAAACCTTCGCTAAAAATGTCCAAAGGATCCTCGAACAGACCCTTAACCATACAAAAATGTTGAACATTTGTGTGGGTGGTATCACAAGGATTGGACAGATAGGGCCCAAATTTGAACATAAACTAAGTTTCGACAATATTTAGAGATCCACAGTTTGAACAAAATTGATTGCTACGTCCATGAGAAATCGCGCGTACCATTTTAGCGAATATTTTCGTACTTTGGTGGGGGAGGTACCGGAAGGAGTGCACCTATAAGCACCATCTTTGAATTTCATCTAATATTCGAATAAATATTACAATATCCAAAGTATGGACGAACGCAGTATTCGGTTCGTGCTCTCCAGGCACTACATACTCGTATGGTGCCATAGGGGTTTTTTACAACGGGCCGTTTTCTCAAGAAGTATGGACTTGCCCCTGAAAAAACTTTTACTGTCGTAATTGAAGCAGCAAATGCAAGTTGCTTCAATAAAAATCAAAGTAATTCGAGAGCAGGTCTTAATGTGAATTTATCCAAAATTTTGTGTGGGAGGTACCCGAAGGAGTGGACAAATATAGTCCATAATCGAACCTGATCTATATATTGTAGATATATTAGGATGTGTAAAGTATGGACCAAATCGGTCCCTCCCATCAAGAGTTATCATGCGCACATTTTTTCCGAACATTTTTGAACTTTTGTGGTGGACCGATATGGCTTATCTTCGAACTTAAACTATTTTGGGCCGAATCGGCAGATCGAGAGTTATCTTGCGCTCCAACCACTACACACGGTGTCATAGGGGTTTTTTGTAACTTTCAGGCTATTTTCTCAGGAAGTATGTACTTGCCCCTGATGAAACTTATACCGTCGTATAAAGGGCAGTGAATACAAGTTGCTACAACAAAAATCAAAGCGATTCAAGGGCAGGTCATAAACTGAACTTTTTCGAAATTATGTGTGGGAGGTACCAGAAGGAGTGGACCGATTGAGTCCATATTGGAACATCATCTAAGTCTGGTAGAAATTTCACCAAATCGGTTAATTCCTTTAAGAGTTATCGTGCGCACAAATTTTCCGAACATTTCCGAACTTTTGTGGGGGAGGTACCGGAAGGAGTGGACCGATATAACCCATTTTCCAACTTAAACTAAGTTTGGACAAGATATTACGAAAGCCTAATTTTGAACCGAATCGGTTGATCCGTTCGAGAGTTATCGTGCGCTCCAGCCAGACAGACGGACGGACATGGGTAAATCAACTCCAAATTGTCTGAAACACATTTCGTCCAAACATACTTGAGGTATAATACCATTATTTCGATGAGACACATTTTGCCCGTATGAAAGTGTATATACCCTCGTTAGCATAAATGCTGAGGGCATAAAAAAGTTTAAGTAAAAGCCGAAAGAGATATGCCCTCACCCAGTGTTAATTGTAACACTTCGTTTCAAAAAAAACTAATGTATTCAGAATTTTGGGCGTATGAATTTGCCGACAAGAAGGAATGGATCGACATAGTCCATTTTGGAAGTGGGTTTGATTTTGGGAGACATTCCTACCGATAGATATAGCGCCTGCCACTCATTTCAGTTGATCACCATATAATTTAGACCTTTGGACCATTATATCAGGAAACATGGACTTGCCCACGAAAACATATTATCGCTGTAAACAGGGACACTAGGAGTACCTTCGGTAAAAATTTCCAAAGGATACTCGAAGGGAACCTTAACCGCACTTAAACAAAAATAGTTAACATTTTTGTGGATGATATCCCAAGCAGTGGGGCGATAGGGCCCACATTTGCGCATCGAAAGGGCCCACTTTTGGACACAATACTTCGAGATCGGGCCAACCAGTTTAGGGAATATTTTCGATCTTTTGTGGGGGAGGCGCCGGAAGAGGTCCTCTTCCCATTCGTACCCTCTTCGAATTTTTTATTTAATATTTCAAGAAATATTACGATATGCAAAGTGCGGACCAACGCAGTGTTGGGTTTGTGAGTTGTCGTGCGCACCAGCCACTACATTTGCTGGACGTAGGGGTTTGTTACAGCCTTCGGATCATTTTCTCAAGACGTATGGACTTGCCACTCAAAACACTTGTACCATCGTAGAAGGGGCCTTGAGTGCAACCAGTTGCAAGAAAAATCAAAACGATTCTGGAGGAGGTCCCAAAAACCACTTTTACGAAATTTTGTGTGGGAGTTACCAGAAGCAGTTGACATACACTGCCGAATACAGAAAGATTGTATTAGAATATCGATGTATATTCACTCTGTATTGAAAACGAAGTACTTTCAGTAATATTCAGTAAAAGCATATCCCTCCTGATTAAGGATACACCCGATATCCTGCTTTGACAAGGATTCTTTAAATAATCAGGTGTAATGCCTAGCAAAGCTTGCTTTTTTCTTTCCACAAGTTTATTTTTGGAAGCGTACTGTCTCCTTTAGTCGTATATTTTACGCATAAGTCATTCCCATACATTTTAGATAATATTTACCACTGTAAAATATGACGGCCCCTCCAGGATATCGGCATTTCTTTTCAAAAATTTAAGTTTTGATGACTCGAAGTGTACAAAAGTTTATAAAATCGTGATGAAATTGCCACTCGGCATATCAGAAAATACTTCTAACTACTGGAAATGTCTGTTTTAGAACTCCTTTGTAAATTGTCGTGCGCATTTAGGGTGAAAGAAATTGACGCCCAAGTCCTTCATAATTAGTAATGCTTTCCAGCACCATAAAAACACATTCATCGCTACAGAAACAATTTAGAAGATGGTCTTCCATTCAATAGCCGCGAAAACAATAGTTATATAGTTATGCAATTGTTTACTTAATGAGGGTAGTCCTTAACAATTGTGAAGGACTTGGGCGTCAATTTCTTTCACCCTAAATGCGCAAGATATCACTGAAATAAATGCAACAATATGTAATGTCGAAAACCTATGGAACCAAGTGACAAAATCCATAAAAAATGTCACAAAAAATATAATCGGAACCAACATGCGCAAAAAAGAATATCCGTGGATAACGGATGAAATTCGAGCACTTCGGAAAGAAAGAAGTAAACACAAAAATGTAAACTATGAAAGATATTGGGAGATAAACCAAGAAATTAAAATCTCAACACGCGCTGCAAAAAATGAGCAAATAAATAAGCAAATGTCAGGAAATTGAACGACTTAAAATACTTCATGACGACTTCAATCTCCACAAAAAATTAAAAGAGACATCTGGTATTTATCCAAAGAGATCGTCAACATTTATCTACAATGATAATAAAGTAGCAATATATGAAACTGCAGAAAAGAAAAATATATGGGAAGAATATATTAAGCAATTATTTATCGATCACCAGCGAACATCCTAATCCAACTCTGGGGATTAAATTAATTTTACAGGTACACCCATTACTGAGAATGAATTACATCCAGCTATTATGTCACTGAAATATAAAAAGGCAATGGGTCCAGACGAAATACCTGCCGAGGTACTTAAGTTAATAGACGGAAATAACACCAAGCTTCTTTTAAAACTATTCAACAATATATAAAACATATATACCTAAGAAAAATAATGCGAAGACCTGCAGCGACTATAGACTAATAAGTCTAATGAGCCACGCTCTTAAAATATTTTCAAAAATAATACATAGACGAATCTATCCTATCTGCGAAGCACACATGGGACAAACACAATTTGGATTCAAGGAAGGCATGGGGACACGAGAAGCGTTACTAGCTGTACAATAGGGCTATAACCAAAAAAATACCACCACATAGCCGTGTAGAGCATGAAAAACTATTATGAAATACGGTGTCAATTTTTCTCTACCGCGAAAAAAGTTTCCGCACCAAATGCATTGAAGTTCTATAATGCATTTTTTAATTTTATCTGTCATAACAACATATTTGCTTTTCATTAATTTTTTTATTTTTTTGTAATCTAATTTAAAATCATTATCAAAGCGTTCTGGACCAATTTGTTCTAAAATCGCGCCATTTCCGACCATATTAGGATTTTTTGACACTATTGCAATTTTTGGTTTTTCTTTATAAACTCGTGAATTTTATGTTTATATTTTTTTATCCTATCGGACCAGGGAATATGGGGTCATTTGAAACGAATTCGCGATAGTTACAGACTGTTTTTGTTGCCTTTGCTTGTGAGAATCGTATTTGTTTTCTACAAAAATACAACACCAGTACCATGTGGGGAATTTTGTCCTAATAATGAAAACGCGTTTCTAAGACCGATTCTGTGAAAAAAGTTCCCGCACCGGCCGTGATTACTAAAACCCTTTTGATATTTTTTCTACTTAAAATTTTAAATTTGCTTTGTTTGAATAAATATTTATAGAAAAAAATACAATTCTCAAAGGCAAAGTCAACAAAAACAGCCTGTAACTTTCGCAAATGACTCCATATTCTCTTGTCCGATAGGTTAAAAATTGCAATAGTGTCAAAAAATCCTAATATGGTCCGAAATGGCGCGATTTTGGAACAAATTGGTCCAGAACGCTTTGATAATGATTTTAAATTAGATTACAAAAAAATAAAAATTTTAATGAAAAGCAAATATGTTGTTATGACAGATAAAATTAAAAAATGCATTACAGAACTTCAATGCATTTGGTGCGGAAACTTTTTTCGCGGTAGAGAAAAATTGACACCGTATTTCATAATAGTTTTTCATGCTCTACACGGCTATGTGGTGGTATTTTTGATATTTGCAAAAAAGTGCAAAAAGTTATATCCCTACTGTACAAGTATTAATACAAAATTGTCGAGAGGTACAAAAAGATGTATTTTTATGTTTCGTAGACTACAAAAAAGCGTTCGATACAGTAAATCATGATAAATTGATAGAGATCCCATTGACCGAGCGCATTACAAACGACGAAGTGTTAGAACGCATGCAAGTCGAACGCCAATTAATAAAAAATATAAAAACAAACATATCTTGGTCACATTATGAGGCATGAAAAATATAAGCTTCTGCAAACAATTATCCAAACAAAAGTCGATGGGAGAAGACCGAGAGGGCGACGGGAAACATCATGTTTCAAAAACATTCAAGATTGGACTGGACACCATAATGAAAGAACTCTTCTGAATGCCGCCAAAAACAGAAACATATATATAAATTAATAAACTGATTTGTTAAATATACCAAATTATCATTATGTAATTGTATGATCGCTAAAACCCGAATACGGAATGGAAAATAACGAAGAAGTACACTTCGAATCATCAAAACCTAAGTTTTTGAAAAGAAATGCCGATATCCTGGAGGGGCCGTCATATTTTACAGTCGTAAATATTATCTAAAATGTATGGGAATGGCTTAGGCGTAAAATATACGACTAAAGGAGGCAGTACTAGGGTGGGGCGATTTGTGTGGAAGGAAAAAAACCTTAATGAGCCCTTCGCGTTTCTGATTCCTGGGGTTGAACTGAGCAAACAAGTCTACTGGACCATATATCTACCGTGAAAATCGAGCCTCCCGATTTTGACTTTAAGTTTTTTATTGACGTTTTTTGGATATTTTGGAATATAACAGCCAAACCATTGAGATTTTCGATCCAACACAAAGACAAACATTGTAGCCAAGACAGTAGTTGAAAACTCTCTAATACATCGCAAAAGCATTGGAACGCTCCTTCATGCAGTTTTGACCTTAAGAATGTGCAAACTTTTCGGAAAATGTCGATAAATGACATTGTGCTACAAAATTTGACCCGAAAAATATTCAAGTGTTCTGATGCAAAATTATATCGTGTTGGGATCCATGGACAACGACATGCCTTTATTTCGTTTGGGTCACATCGTTTTATTTTTTTATAACGATGTATTAGAGAGTTTTCAATTACTGTCTTGGCTACAATGTTTGTCTTTGTGTTGGATCGAAAATCACAATGGTTTGGCTGTTATATTCCAAAATATCCAAAAAACTTCAATAAAAAACTTAAAGTCAAAATCGGGAGGCTCGATTTTCACGGTAGATATATGGTCCAGTAGACTTGTTTGCTCAGTTCAACCCCAGGAATCAGAAACGCGAAGGGCCCACTAAGGTTTTCAAATCGCCCCGGCCTAGACAGCACGCTTCCAACAATAAACTTGTGGAAAGAAAAAAGCAAGCTTTGTTAGGTATTACACCTGATTATTTAAAGAATCCTTGTCAAAGCAGAAAATACGTGTGTATCCTTAATCAGGAGGCACCGACGTACGCAGGGGGGGGCAGGGGGGGGGCACGGGTTTGGTCGAACAAAATTTGTTAAGCTGCTGTAACTAGTTATTATATTTTTTTTCTCATAAAAATGTTTGTATTTTTGGAGATTTCAAATTAAAACTTATATTTTCTTAAGTTTCTGAACCGAAAATGTACATCATAAACAAGTTTTGCAAGAAAATATTTAAAAAAATGTTGTTTGTATGCTGTTTTTGAGAGAACCTCCAATGAAATCTGAATTACTTCTTCATGTCATATCATTCCACTATCAAATGCGAATTCCTTAATGAATATACTCCAAGTTTATGTCATATTCGAACTATATAGAGCTCTCGAGGCTTAAAACTCATCCTGTAACAACAAAAATAACGAGTTCAGTTTTGTGGGAATGCACACTGGTCCCAACCTGCGACAAAAATCGATATCAGCAAATCTCTGCGACAATTTAGCAAGTTTTCTCTAAACATATTATATTTTAGTATTCCAGCACTGTTTTTGTAATTTATAACAGCATTTAACAAAACAATACAGAAGAAGTTAACATTTTCGTATAATCTCTTAGAAACTTTAAAAACATCAGTAAGGTTGTGACTTCTTACAAGGCAAGTAACTCAAAATTTAAAGGATAAAATTATTTTTTTCGAAATGGAAGAAATGGAATTGTGCACATTATTCACATAAAATGTGCTGGAAATCACATTTTTATAATACTTTCTTGTGGGTTTTTTTTCCAAGTCCTAAAAAAGGTTTTTGATCATTGAGAACTCCAAATGGCAAATTACAACCAATTCGGGCCGAAAATTTTGATAATATCTTCAAGATACCTGAAAACGGGAGATATCGTAATATGAGAGCTATACCGAAACCTGGACCTAAGACCACAATTTTTGGCGCAGAAGGTTTTTGACCATTGGGACCTCCAAATAACAAAGTACAGCCAATTAGGGCCGAAAATGTAGATAAAAGCTTCAAAATACCTAAAATCGGGTGGTACCGCTACATGGGGGCTATAGGAAAAACTGGACCCATATTGATGATGTTTTGGCTAAAGTATTTTTTTACTTATTTTTAGCATATACTGAAAAAATCAGATTGATCCGACGATTATAAATATTTTTGTCGCACCTTCCCATACTAATTTGGACTATCTCGGTCCACTCGCAAAATTACTTCCAAAGTACATCAAGTTCCAAGAGAATATGTTTGGACAACATCTTCAGGTCACTCATACAAGTCTAACATAACTGCAGTTTAAAGACTGTTCGAGAATCCTTTGGACATTTTGTAGTCTTGTTTACAGCAATATCCTATTTTTCGTGGACAAGTTCATGCTTCCTGACAAAGCTCTCAATGCTACGGTGACCAACTAAAATAGCTTATGGGCGCGGTTTTTGATTTCCTTTATTTTTTGCTGCGGTGATGCTGCTCATTAGCAAAACATTTTAGTATATTTTCAGATTTTTTGGATTAACGGTTCCAGAGATATCGCGCCTTGAAAAAGCCAAATTCTGTAAAAACTACATGCAAAGAAGTACTCATAACTTCTTTAATATTGGTCCAACTTGAAAAAATCTTTTTTTGTATGTTTTGTTGTTTTATCATATATTAAATGAAAAATAGCAAAAAAAATTGCACAGTGGGCTTGGATGCTATTTTCGCGATTTAATATTTAAAATTAATTTTTAGAGATGTTCGACCCCTTCGATTTTCTTTAATTTTTTTGTATTAAACTACGTTCAATTACAAAAATTGTAAGTCCTATGTGGTAATGGGATTCGGACGATTACTATTTTTTCTGAATTTTTTAAAATTTTCTCAGTACAAATTTTCCTTTATACCTTTGTCCAAAATTTGTATTTCCTGTATTTTTGAAGGTAAGAGTACATATTTATCATTATATATTATATATTTATCATAAAAAATAGAAAAAAATGCACAGTGGGCTTTAATGGAATTTTCGCTGATGGATTTTCAAAATCGAAAAATGACGCTGTTTTTAAGATGTTTGAGATAAATTCATAAATATAAAATCAAAACAAATGTTTAAAAATGGATTTTTTAATTTTTTAATAAATTTATAAATTTTGCACAAAGTTATAAAGGAAAAATTGAATTGAGAAATTTTAAAAAATTCAGAAAAAATAGTAATCGTCCGAATCCCATTACCACATAGGACTTAAAATTTTTGTAATTGAACGTAGTTTAATACAAAAAAAATTTAAAGAAAATCGAAGGTGTCGAACATCTTTAAAAATTGATTTTAAATATTAAATCGCGAAAATAGCATCCAAGCCCACTGTGTAATTTTTTGTCTATTTTTTATTTAATATCTGATAAAGCAACAATTCATACAAAAAAAGATTTTTTCAAATTGGACCAATATTAAAGAAGTTATGAGTATTTCTTTGCATGTAGTTTTTACAGAATTTGACTTTTTCAAGGCGCGATATCTCTGCAACCGTTAGTCCAAAAAAATCTGAAAATATACTAAAATGTTTTGCTAATGAGCAGCATCACCGCAGCAAAAAATAAAGGAAATGAAAAACCTTATCTTGCAAAAGTGTCCGATTTCACTCAGAAATCCCCCTATATAGAACTAAGTCCATCAAAGTGTTTGTCATCGAGTCCAAAAACTTCTAATCGTACAATTAAGAAAAAAAATATAATGCTTCTTTCTTAACATTATATTAAAAGTAAAAAAATAATCCTGAATCATAGTACGGTTACACTATAGTTTTATGCCGGGTTAACACACTTCGAGAGGATTTATTTGACATTTGCGTAATGGAATTGACATTTGAAATCCAAACCCACTTGGTTAATCCGGTTAAGTGTAACCGGGGTATCAGACTCTATCTGTTCCGGTAAATAACACTATGCAGCATTTTTAAGGTAATCTTGTGCAAAAAATTTGAAGTTAGAATTTTTTTAAAGTACACACCCAAAGTACAAAAGCCCTAGTTGCGTTTTGTTGAGTCAGATCTAGCTTGGATTTTATGGCCCCCTCTAAACATTGTTAATTATCGACTTTTTAGAGCAACACGGGATATGGCCCTGAAACCAATACAAATCTTCTTTTGACCTCTGACGCAAATTTGTAGATAAGGGTCAGAATAAAATGCTTGGACAAATATTGAACTAGAAAAACTACAATTATTACCTCAAATTTTATAATATTTCTAAAAATTATATAATTTGTATAGATTTCTCACCATATCTCCAAAACTGTTAAATTTTTCTTAATGTTTTCATTTGGAAACATAGCAACGACAACAGCAGCCGATATTCTTAAAAATTAGGCTAAGATCCTAAATATTATGAATTCTTTGTATTAATTTATATACTTTGTACCAATATTTCATATAAAATTCGAAAAATCGAACATGTAGAATGGAATATGTGCCAAAATTTTCCTGTCCATCGGACAAAAATTTACGGAGATATTAGCTTTCGAGGGAAACATTTATTGTGTTCTGTATGTAGCATAGAATATAAAAGTGTCTTTTCCTCGAAGTGGCACTTTTGAAAGCGGTGTCCACTGTAGCTCGAAAACGAATGCTCCGGTCTTTATATGTTTTTTGGGACTATTATACACATAAACCATGTGCTTAACCGAGAGAGTCTTTAAAAAACTGCTGACGGAGTCCGTTTTATTTAAATTTTGATTTTAACTGTTCAAAAATTTTCAAAAATTGATTTTTTTAATGCCGTTTCGATAATGGATACGATTATTAGGTTCGTAATGATCCCACAAAAATATATGCTGATCGGTTTATTCTTTTTCGAACTACAGTCGGTACCGCAAACTGCTTTAGTAAAAACAGTGCTTTATAGGCGGGCATTTGTCAGAAAGATTATACAAAAAAAAGTTAGAAGGTAACTCAAGGTTTGATAGATTTCTTATAAAAAATGCACGAAAATGGTTTTTCTGATACTTATAAGTGGTCATAACCCCTTAAAATAGCTTAACGTAACGCTACACAACATTTGAATTTTTCAAGATTTTTGGCCAAGTTGGCCCCCCCCGAAATGAAATCCTGCGTACGTCCCTGTCAGGAGGGATATACTTTTACTGAATATTACTGAAAGTACATCGTTTTCAATATAGAGTGAATATACATCGATATTCTAATACAATCTTTCTGTATTCCCATGTTTTAAAGGGGGGTTCTATTTAAATGAGCCAAATTTTTACTTCAATTTTTCACTTTATTTTTTTTTTTCCTTGTATAATTCTTATACAAATTGGATTTGAATGCACATGAATGACTAAGGTTACTCCAAACACATGAAGCAAAATATAATAAAACTTGAAAACTTCATATCTTGTATAATTCAGAAAAAAATGGAGGTTGAAAAAAATGTGCCGGGGGGTTCTATCCAAGTGAGCGGCAGTGTATAGTCCATATAACAACCTGATCTCTATGTCGTAGAAATATCACGATATGCAAAGTATGGACCAAATCGGTTACTATCGTCGAGAATTATCATGCGCACCTTTTTAGCAAAAAGTTTTGAACTGTTGTGGAGGTGGTACACAAAGGAGTTGACCGATATGGCCCATCTCAGCACATGATTTGAGTTTGCGCAAAATATTACTACTACCAAATTTTGGATCAAATTGGTTTATCCGTTGGAGAGTTATCGTGCGCTGCCTTCACAATACATGGCTCTTTATCGGCTTTTCACAGCTTTCGGGCCATTTTCTCAAGAAGTATAGACTTGCCCCTGAAAAAAACTTGACCGTCATAATGGAGGCAGCGAATACAAAAAAAAAATCAAAACGTTCGGAAATCAATCACTGTTCGGAAATTTTATGTGGGAGGTACCCAAGGGAGTGGGCCAATATAGTCCATCTTCGCACTTAAACCAAGTTTGGCCATAATATTACGAAAGCCAAATCGGTTAATCCATTCCAGAGTTATCGTGCGTTCCAACAAGCCAGACAGACATATGGTAAATCGACTCCAAATTGTCTGAAAGGGATTTCGTTCAAACATACTTGGGGTTTAAAAAAATTATTTCGATGAAGCACATGTTGCCCGTATGAAAGTGTATATCACAAATATTGTCAATTATTTCATATTCTATTTCAAAAAAAAAAAGATTTTTGGTACATAGGTTAAGAAAAAAATCCCCAGTACGAATCCGCTCGCAGCCAATTTTTGGTTGTTGCGGGCAAAAATTACGGCGGTTTTATTTCGTCTTTTAAGAAAAAAATTTTATAAAAACGCTAATTATTTTAATGAGCACAATTGTTACTAAAAAGTTTTCTCGAAGCGACTTCAGCGAGTATCAGTATCAGTGAAGTTTTTAAATCTCTATTTTCGCAAAAACGAAGATGCTGCACTAGTTTTTTCATTGCAACTTGAAGTAATTATTATGTGACATTTAATATTCCCAGTGCACAGTGGAAAAAAGTACCGATTTAGCGCGCCAAAAGTAAAAGTTTATGTTTTATTGTATGTTTGTCCATAAACTCGATATGAACAGCTATAAATTGACAATTTTACTTCATTTATTAATATATTTGGTAAATTTGTATTTTTACCGTAGAATGGTACCTATCGATTTTCGGTATTTTAAAGATTTTTACCACATTATCCAACCGAAACGGCTAGGATTTGGTATTTAGTCTCCGTGGGGGTTAGGCATACACTCCTATAAACATTTTCGGTATAGGACCATGTTCTCATATAGCCCCCCTAGACCGGTACCACCGATTTCGGTAATTTTGAAGGTTTTAGCTATATTATCCAACCGATATAGCTGAAAGTTGACATTTAGTCTTCGTTGGTGGTATAAAATATTCCGACGGAAAATTTTCGGCACAGGTACACGCATTGATATGGCCCCCATAGAAAGGTACCGCTCTAATTTCAGCATTTTTATATAAAAAATGATATTAATAAAAATAGTAATAAAATAAAATGTTGCAGTTTGTTGCAGCTAAAATTTTACAGATTAGTTAAGAACTATGTGTACTAAAAATAAAATAAAAAATCTACGCGCCATCCCGCGACACTCCTTTGTAATAGCTTTAACAAAGTGCTCAATTTGGAAAAAAATCGGATGTCACATGTTTTAAGTGTAAAATCCGAGTTGCAATAAATAACACCTTATATTCAACATTTTTTAAATCACCTGCTTCACGAAATGTTGAATTCAATAAAGCTTTAAAATTACTTTGTAGGAAGAGTGCATGCGACGATCACAAATTTACTACTAAACTATATTATGAAAACTAGTTTAAAAAATGTCAACCAAAAACGGACCGTTATTCCGTTTAGACTGATGCAAAACAAATTATTTTAAATGCAGTTGCATTCTGTGGACACCTTAGATTAATACTGCAACAATCATTTTTAAATTGGCGTATGTGATTTTTTTGACTTTTGGCGCGCTAGATCGGTACTTTTTTCCACTGTGCAGTGGTCCCAAAACTTCTTCTCGCGTATAGGTAAACATTTTGGTAAAACCCCCATATATCGGTAGCTCTAGATTTAAGGAATATTGGGGATTTAGCTACTTTTTTGACCGAAAAAATTCTCAATATAGGTCAATGTTTTGGTATAGCCCCCATTTGACGGTACCTCCCCATTTTCGGTATTTTGAGGATTTAAGCTACATACAAAGCAGAAAAAAACACCACCAATACCAATACTTAAAGGCGTTGCCATGCGACCCGAGGATAATTTGGATTTTTATAGCTCGTCTCTAGATTAATCGCGATGTATGAATGACTAGCGACAATTCCGATAAAAGCTAATTTCTTCAAAATCAGTTTTATTACGACTTTTAGTCTGCTTTAGAAAAATTTGTTTGTACCAGAAGTCAAATCAAATCTACTCCAAATCATTCTTTAAAAGAAGGTATTGCTGATTGCTGCCTGCCAGACGTCTCCGTCGAGAAAGTGAAGACGACGATGGAAAACCTGGAAACAGCTCTCAGCAATGCAATTCAAGTTTCTGTGCGGGACCTAGATCGTGGGAGAATCTTTGGTTTCATATGTGTAACAAAAAAGAATCTCACGTACGTTAGATTAATGGATCCGTCATGATTCGGGGCTGATATACGTAATTTGAATAGGATCATTCCTGATGCCAAACACATTCGAATGAGACTGTCATCGGGGACTTTTAGGGGAATAACTATATATAACGTCAATTAACAATAAAACTTTGGGGGTGAAAGTAGGGGACGTGAAAGACGCTGGGGGTGAGTGCATAAGTGATGATTAGACATCGGATTTTTGCATATTTTTGAAAATTATAATGCAAATAATTCGTTTATTAAACAATAGAAGCTGGAGCTTTGTACGTGTTATTGGTTACTTTCAATATGACATCGAATTTATATCACCGGAACGATATAATTCTATATAATAACGTAGTTACAATTAGTTGAAATTTCAAAAATATGCAAAAATCCGATGTCTAGTGATGATGGTTTCCAAACCGAGGTATTGGCTGATTACGTCCAGATTATGTTACGACCCATTTATATGCAGGTCTACCAGTCTTTCCACAGTTCGGTCAGTCTAGCTGTCGAGGAACTGGACGATCGGTCACCAATGGAAACTTTCGTTGATACATTTAGTTTGGGTGGATCAACAGATTTTCGACTTAAAAACTGCCAGTTCAATAGTTCTTTACGTTCAAAGACATTTCAAGTAATGCCTGAGTTTGGTGTCCCCGCAAACTTCATATACTTGCAAGATGAAATACGCGATCATCAGTTAAAATATGATGGCTCCTCCCTATGCAGTTCACTAAAAACCAGGCTTCAGGCGTGGAGAAGATCTCACGTGACTCGGAAGGAAACATAAATGACACAATATAGAACCAAAATCATATGTTACCCGCTCGACAACTCCAACGTTATAGGTCGATCTGAACCAGTAATACTAGATAACTATATAAGAGTAAAAGAAGAATTTACTAGAATAAGGATGGCAGTAAACCAAATTGAGGATATCGGAGCGGAATGCGTTAATAACTTTAGAAAACTGGGTACTGCAATAAGCAAAACAAACAACATTACTTTTGAAGTAAGGAAAGAATAATATTGGTAAACTGATGCTACTTCGGACTAAGTAATAATTTCGGAAACAAATCCATACCCTACAAAACACTGATACTACTTGTGCTAATGTATGGTTCCGAAGCATAGGTACTTGCGCATGCAGATAAGGCAGTACCGGGCGTGTTTGAGAGCAAATTTCTTCAAGAGATCTACGGAACTCAGATAGCGGTGATTAATGGTGTCGAATGATCCACAAACTATACACGTTTGCGTTAGCTTAAGAACTGGTAAAACACTCTATTCTTAGTTCGACTTAAGTTACAAATGTTCTGTGCCCAAACTTAGCCACCTAAGTGAAATAAGTTTCATATAAACGGCCAAAAATGTGCCTCTTTGAAATAAAAGCTTTATACCATTACCGGTCAAGAAGAAGGAAGACATAAATGTCAACGACGTTCGTGGAGTTTTAAAAGGTGACATGAAAAAACCCGCCTAAAAAACTAGTCCTCTGAGGGTATCGAAAATTCTCATCATAAGTTGAGTGTTTTTAATTTAGGAGGTTAACGAAAACTAACATTCGATTCTGACGTGGATATTTAGCCCTCAGAGTCTTTCGAAACTCGACAGTTTCGAGCACACTTGACTCACCCGAGCATGAAATTTTTAAATTCTGTTCAAGTGTCTCATATTCCGAAGCAAATAAAATAATTTTCATTTAAATGATTTCATTTATCATTTATCATGGATTGAAACCCTTGAACACACATTAAAGCCAATGCGCCAAACTCACGAAAAATATTACAATAAATTGCACCTATTCGGCTTGACAACTAGAAGCCCAAACAATCGACCATAGATAAATCGAGGTACTCTTCTTGATGAGAGCACTCTATGCCTTCATGGAGTTTCATGGAAAATATTTATAAAATAGAATGAGGACACGCAAAAAGCACACCTGGGCAAGCGCTTAATTCACCTTCATATTTAATAGTATTTTGGGGTTTAGATTATTTTATTGAAGTGTCCTCCTCCAATCTATCTATCAAAATTATTTCTAAATATTCAATTCATCAGGAAACATTTTAACAATCACATCGATCTTTTTGAAAACATATTTCCTTTGTGTTCTTTTCACTACACCCTGCGTCCTAAGATAGAATGCATAACGACAGAAGCATTAACAGCCCATCGTGGACATGGAATAGGAAGGTAAATGGAATGATATAACCCACCTTAATTTTTTTCTGACCTGTCAAATCGCCACTAAGCTTTATGGCCAAACACACAAGTCAGCACGTAGTCAATCTGGTAAATAAGTCTGTGCTTTGTATAATATTTACATTGGACTGAATAATGAATCTCCAGGCATGCTTGTGTATATGACCATGTATTTATTTATTTATGCACATTCGTATATACATATTTATATAGGAGTATGTGATTTTGTGAGTGTGTCACTCACATACTGTATACATACATATGGATAACCATGTAAATCACTGAAAGTTTGTTTTTCTGTTGTTTTGTTTTCTGGTTCTTTTTTTCCTGTTATGACCAACATCAACATGCATCAGTACCAGTAACTGAGGCAGCGGTGCCCCATCACCATCCACTCCACATTACTTAGTAATGTTTAGTGCTTTGTCATCCATTTGATCCATCCCATTCGTACTCCTCACCATCAGCGTTGATGTCTTCACCATTGAGTGAGTGTGTGTGTGTGTGAAGGATAAAATGATGGATTTTTGATTTGTTTCGCAAATACTTTGTAACAACAACAGCAACATCAGTAGTGTATTTGTGGCACCAAATAGTAGGGGTCAACATCAGCAGTGGCAACATCATTGGATTGGCGACAACATCTTCATCATCATCACCAGCTGTTGTGGTGAGTGATGTCCTATTTATGTTACCTCTCAAATGTGACCGATGTATGAGCAAAGTTTTGTGGATAGTTTCGATGTGCTTTGTTTCGCCATTGCTTTCCGTTAAACTTTCTTCCCCTCGTCATCAGACACTGCAGTCAAAAACAGCAGCTTGGCCAAACTTTTCAGTTGATTAATTTGTGTAGGAGTGTTGTTCCTGTTTTTTGTTGTTTTTTTTCGTAGGGAACGCAATTCCTGTAGAAGTGGCACTTATTGATTGTCGTTAAGTGCACACGAAACACTTCTGGGAAATTTGTATATGGTGTTTTGTTTTTGAAATTGAATTGTTGTTATTGGTAATTGGGAATAAAGGTGATTTGTCCAAATAAAATTGGATACAAGGTTACGTTTTTCTCTAGAATATTTCCGAAAGTAATTTATATAAAATCAGTATGATGGTTTTTCAATCCTAATTCACCTAATTTACCTTCAAGCAAGTCTGACCCTTTGAAAACTTGAAATTACGTGATTTAGAAAAGCACAATCGTACATTTGTTGATAAGCTTTATTACATAACTGCCGAACACAGCATGACCATCTCTTTCCCTCTTTCGAACCATATATTGCTTTAATGCAAGAGTTTAGTCAGTTACAAATTTCATAAAACCTAACAACTTAAAAAATTTAACTTTTTTTATTTCCAGCTCGACCAATGTAAGAAATTAGCGAGAGATTATTGGTCTAGTATCGATAAACACCACATCGAAGACGATGCTTAGATAGTACCCGATTCAATACCCGTAGCCAAAGCCCGTCAGAGGCATAAACATGAAATATTTATAGATTTTGGATAAATTTCCCATCATTCCTGACTTGAACAATAATGCTGCTACGTAAAAGATCAATTCTATATAGACGCATGTACGGCGTTAAGTTCGGCCGGGCCGAACTTGTTATACCCTCCACCATGTGTTGTATTGAAGTAAAATGGAACAATTAGTTTCCTTTCGTTTATGAAGAAGACAAATACCAATATTTATGTAAGATAATACCAAAACTCAAGAGTTTCTATGCTTCTATGGGGGATATAGGAAGACTAATAACTACTAATAATTCTTTTCTGGAATATTTTATAATGCCATAGAAGACTAAATAACAAATTTCAGTCATTTCGTTGGGATATTGACGTCACAACCTTCAAAATTACGAACATTGGGAGGTACCGTTGTATACCGACAAAATTAGAAGGGAAACACAAATACCCCAAACGAAGACTAAATACCAAATTTCAGCCATTTCGAAGGAATATTGAAGCAACAACCTTCAAAATACCGAAAATCGGGAGGTAATGTTCAAAGAGCACCGAAAAATTTCTGGGGGAAGATTTATACCACCCACGAAGACTTAATACCAAATTTCAGTCTTTTCGGAGGAAAATGGAGGCCACAACCTTCAAAATACCGAAAATCGGGAGGTTCCGTTCTATGGGGGCTATATTAAGGCGTGGACATGTACCGAGAAATTTATACCACCAACGAAAACTAAGTACCAAATTTCAGCCATTTCAGAGAAAAATAGAGGCCACAACCTTCAAAACACCGAAAATCGGGAGGTACCTTTCTATGGGGGCTATATAAAGATGTGGACTTATACCAACAAATGTCTAGGGAAGTTTTATACTCCAAATGAAGACTAAATACAAAATTTCAGCCATTTACGTGTGATAATGAAGCTAAAACCTTTAAAATACTGGATATCAGGAGGTACGGTTCTATGGGGGCTATATAAAGGCGTGGACCTGTACCAACTAATGTCTGGCGGGAAAAGTTTCTTACCCCAAACGAAGACTAGATACCACATTTCAGCCATTTCGGTGAAATTTGAGGCCACAACCTTTAAAATACTGGTAATCGGGAGGTACCATTCTATGAGGGCTATAAAAAGGCGTGGACTTGTACCAACAAATGTCTAGGGGGAAAGTTTTATATCCCAAACGAAGACTAAATATCACATTTCAGCCATTTCGGTGTGATAATGAAGCTAAAACCTTCAAAATACTGGATATCGGAAGGTACCGTTCTATGGGGGCTATATAAATGCGTGAACCTGTACCAACTAATGTCTGGGGGGAAAGTTTCATACCCCAAAGGAAGACTAAATACCGAATTTCAGCCATTTCGGCGAAATATTGGTATTGGGAGGTACCGTTCTATGGGGGCTATATGAATGCGTGGACTTATACCAACAAATTTCAGGTGGAAAGTTTTATACACCCAATGATAACTAAATACCAAAATTCAGCCATTTTGGTAGGATAATGAAGCTAAAACCTTAAAAATACCGAAAATCGGGAGGTACCGTTATATGGGGGCTATATGAAAACGTGGACCGATATATCCCATTTTCAATACCAACCATCCTGCAAGTAATTAAAACTTCTGTACCAAATATTGACTCTCTATCTTTAAAATTGCGAGCTGTATCTTGATTTCAACAGACAGGCAGACGGATGGACATGATTAAATCGACATATAATTTTATGCTGATCAATAATATATACACTTTATAGGGTCTCCGACGAATATTTCGATGTGTTACAAACGGAATAACAAATTTAATTATACCCTCCATATGATGGAGGGTATAAAAACCGTTGAACAGATCTCCCTGAAAATTTCAGAGTATATTACAGCATCGCCTGAAATGAAAATAAGCTGTATTAATTTTTGAAATTCCGCGTTGATCTGGAGATATAGCATCAGAATCGCAGGTACCTCCAAAAAATTTAGATATTGTATGGGAATATATATAGAATGATAACAGATATAGCCTCCAAATTTTGTCACAATAAGTGGGAAGTAAGTACACGTCATGTCTTACAAAATAAGCTCGGGGGGGGGGGGGTCAAGGGGAAGAGTTTTAAACGTTGAGCTACTAATATCAGATATAATATATTTTAATGTTGTTTGCGAATATCTCTAGAATGGTAACATATGTATATAATCTCCAAATTCTGTCAAACTTAGAGGGAAGTAAGTACACATCAACTATTACAAAACAGGCGGGTGGAGTCAGGGGTAGCAGCTCTCCCATTTGAGCTGTTAATACCAAATATCTTCTGTTTTAATACTGTATGCGAATATCTACAGAATGGTAACATATATAGTCTCGAAACTTTGTAAAAATTAGTGGGAAGTAAGTACACGTCAACTCTTACAAAATAAGCGGGGTGGGGGCAGGAATGGGCAGGTCTCCCTTTTGAGCTGCTAATATGAGTATGAGTGTTGGGTGGGAACAATTTATTTTATTTGGTATGCAGCAAATGAACTGCGTTTTTCTCGAAATCGGTCACAAAAATATATGATAATTGGTTTATTAGTTTTCGAGCTAAAGTTGGCACCGCAAAATGCTTTAATAAAAACAGGGTTTCGTAGACGACCTCAAAGCTTCGTAATATTTTTCAGATGAAGAAAAAATCTGCCAAAAAGGTGCTTAGTTTTCTCGGAAAAATATCATGAAAAATGGATTTTATTGAGCTTTACAACCAGTTTGAAACTTGGTCATGAATTGCTTATAATTTTCATTGCATGTAGCCCTTATGATTTGTATTGCCCCTTCATTTTCGAATATTTTGAAAGCTTAAAGATTTTCTAGCCTATATAGGCCAAAATATATATTCATTTTTAGTGGTATAGGAATTCACTCTCGGAGTCGACTCGGAGTCGGAGTCGTGAAAAAAACTCGTCTGTAGTCTGAGTCGAGCCAAAAATACCTCGACTCCGAAACCCTGATTAAAACAATTCAAAAAACCCTAATATTCCGGCTTCAAAATAAATTTCAGTTGGACCCAGTAGATATATCGAAAAATCATATACTAGTATCATGTTGCCCATGGAGTATTCTTTGAGTTTTTCTTTGGGCGTAGGTCCATAATATGTAAGGTTAAGCCAGAAATCTGTAGGGAACATAAAAAACTTGTTGGCTTCAACCCATTATTCTACATTGATTCCAACACAGCTTCCACGTAAGTAATTTTTATGGTTGACATTATGGGATATTTGCTAAAACACTTAATTTTAAGAATTTCAGTCACACTATATAGAATATATTAACTTATAACATATATTATATAACTCGATTAATCGATTGTAAAACATTTTTGTTTTTTACCATATACGCTTTGATACGACCAAAAATGTACCTCATCAAATAATGGTTTTAAACAACAAGTATTTTTGGACGAAATTCGTTTCAGACAATTTGGAGTCAATTTAGCCATGTCCATCCGTCCGTCTGTCTGGCTGGCTGACTGACTAGTTCGCACGATAACTCTCGAACGGATCAACAGATTCAAACCAAATTTTGCACTTCGTAATATTTTTCCTAAACTTAAAGTTCGAAGATGGGACATATCAGTCCACTCCTTCGGGTACCTACCACACAAATAGTAAAAAATTTTTCGATAAAATGGTGTGAATGGTGTGAAGAGAGCAATCAATTTTTTCAAACTTTGTACATCATATTATTCTTTCCATACATACATACATCAGGTTCAAATATGGACTATATTCGTTCACTCCTTCAGGTACCTCCCAAACAGAAGTTTAAAATCTCCTCTCGGATCTTTTTGAATATTTTTAACAGGTTGACCTTATGCCCCACCTTTACAACGGTGCCGTCTTTCTGGTACCTCCTACACAAAATTCGGAAAAGTGAAGTTTGAGAGATCTTCTCGGATCGTTTTCCAAAAAAATTAATATTACTAGTACTCTATGAATCAGAAAACTATTAACATATGTTGTAGTGCATGTTTGGGTTATTATAACACGGGAACTATTGTTTTTCAACACTAACTTTAAACGCATTTTGATAAAATAAACTGTTTTAACACGATTCACCGAGGGATTAAAAAAAATAATTATTTGCGCGGAAACTGTGGCTACTTTAAGGCTCAAACTAGGGACAAATGTGTTGAAGCAAACACGTTTCTTCAATTTTTGTTTGTCAAACGGGCTTTTTCGGTCTAGAGTTTATGAAAATAAAACTAATTCATTTCATTTTTCACTCAACGTTTTGTTGGTTTTATTCCAACTTCATCAGGAGCATATTTATTGAAATTCCTACGGCATAAACATTTTATTTATTTCTATGTACATTGTAAAACATACTAGCTTTAGTTGTTCGATTATTGCCTTTAGAACAAAATGAACTGCTTATTGCTCAAAGATTAAATTAAAGAACACACATCATTAAGTTTTGAAAACTTCGACAATTTGCAACAAATGTTTTTGAAAATATCGCGTAGTAAAACGCATTTTATATGTGTCATTCTACTTAATGTTCGAAAACAAACTTTCAAAAACTATCGCGAATCCAGGGATATAATAGAGTTTTTCTAAAAATTGGATACGATAATACATCCACGCTTCTTGATGGATCACTGAAATCGGATGTGCATAAAATGTAAATGTACTTCGTGCAAAATATGAACATTTTATTGTTTTTTGCGCCCTAACATGCAAGTGATGCTACATCGTAGTCGCCAAATATAATTTCACAAAGTGTGTAACAAATAGAAGGGATTGCTTTGCTGTTGTAGATAATTGGTTGCTCATCAAGTGTCCTTCTGATATAATATAATGATTTAAAAATTGTCGCCAATAGGTAAACTATAAAGCAAGAATTGGCTCCAAAGAATATCTTCATTATTGCACGAAATGTTGACGAAAAAGGAAAGAACCCTAAGATTTTTCCTTTAACTTTTCCTTTAAAACCATAAAACAAAAAAATTAGAAAAAATAATTTCATATTTTCTTCGCATTTTGAATATACCTCTCGAACGGATTAATCGAATTGGTCCATAATTTGGCTTTCGTAATATTTTGTCCAAACTTAGTTGAAGTTGGAAGATGGGCCATATCGGTCTACTCCCTCGGGTACCTCCCCACAAAAGTTTGCAAATGTTCGGAAAATTTGTGCGCACGATAACTCTTTGAGCATCGTGAAATTTCTACCAGACTTAGATGGGGTTCCAATACGGACTTAATCGGCCCACTCCTGCGGGTTTTTGTTGTAACAAATTATATTCATTTTAATGGTTGGAGCGCAGGATAACTCTCGATCGGATCTGCCGATTCGGTAAACAATTTGGCCTTCACAATATTTTGTCCAAACTTACGAGTAGTTTAAATTCAAAGATAAGCCTCTCCCACTACAGTTCAAAAATTTTCGACAAAATGTTGCGCATGATAATTGTTGATGGGAGTGACCGATTTGGTCCATACTTTACAAATCCTAATATAGCTACCAGATATAGATTAGGTTCGAATATGAACTATAGTTGTCCACTTCTTCGGGTACCTCCCACACAAAATTTCGGATAAGTTCACTTTAACCCCTGCTTTCGATCACTTTGATTTTTGTTGATGATTATAGTCTTCTATTCGTTGCCTCAATTACGACGGTACACATTTCATCAGAGGCAAGTCCCAGAAACCAAGCCGAAAGGTGTAAACGACCCCTATGGCACCATATGCTCCATTTTAATGACAACTTCGTCATGTTTTGTACAAACTTAGTTTCTGTTCGAAGATAGGCAATGCCGGACCACAACTTCCGGTACTTCCCCCCAATATTTGAAAAATGTCACTAAAATAGTATGCACGATATCTCTTGAACGAGGCAACCAATTTGGTCCAAACTTTGGATCTAAAAATATTTTGTCCAAATTTAGTTTAACTTTTAAAATGGCCCATGTCGGGCATCACCTTAAGGTACCTCCCACACAACAGTTCAACATTTGTGTCTAAGTGCACTTTACAATCTGTTCGAATATCCTTTCGAAATGTACACCGACGCTGCTGTCGACAAGTTCAAATGTCCAAGAAGGTCCACAAAGTTCTGAAAAGAACCTAAACACATTTGATCTGTCCGAAGATGAAAGTTTAAATTCGCATAGGCTGAGGGTATATCTCTGTCGGCAAAACCGACTAATACTTTTTTACTTGTTTTTACATATTTTTGTAAGTATAAGCGCTATTATTTTAAAACATATTTGCCAATACGTTCAATTTTATAATAAATTTGATTTTTCCCGAATCCATTGAGAAGTTTCAGGAGTATTTTGACATCATAGCAAAGCGTACAAATTCAGTTAACGGCAATGAATTTAAACAGCCTATTATATCAAGCTACGATTTTTTAGAAATTTTCTAAGTATTAAAATTAATTGTGGGCGCAACAAAAACATATTTGGAATGACGATTTTATTCTTTATCAATGTACCAAAAATCATTGATGTAGCATCAAAAATTTGTTGGATTTTTTTAATGGAAAGTTCGATTTTAAATATTTTTGCCCATAAGTCAATGATTTGGTATAAAATCGGTATGTTTTATATACGGCATAATTATTTTTTTGGTCAGAAGCTGAGGTATATCTGCGCCAGCACAGCTGACTGATGCTTTCTTACTTGTTCAGTACTCATTACTGTTCCAATGAGTCTGCGAAAACAATACGAAATAAAATTTTAAATTTAGGCCTGTTCTAGGAAATTATGGGTGGGAGGTATCCGAAGGAGTGGACCGATATAGCGAATATTAGAACATTATTTAAGTGCAAAGAAAATATTATGATGCGCAATGGTTGGACCAATTTCAATCACTCCTTTCGATAGTTGCCATGTACATCAACCACTTTAGGATGGTTTTAGAGCTTATGGGCCTTTATGTCATGAACCATGGGTTTGCCAACGAAAAACATTATATTGCTGTAAACAGGACCACAAGAAGTGTTTGTATGTAAACATTTGCAAATGATCCTCGAACAGCCCTTAAACTGCAGATAAATAAAACATTTTGAAATTTTGTGTAGGAAGCACCGGAAAGTGTGGACCGATTCCATTTTATTGACATGACCTAGCCAACTCTTGATGTCGTTCGGTTGGTACAACTCTTCAACGTACATCGATTTATAAATCTTTCGGCGAGTTTTTCTCTCGAACACACCAAGTTTTGACTCATCGGCTTCCTAAAGTACGCATGTTTCAGAGACATACATAAGTATGGGTACTCGTACTGTAATTTTGTTTACTTAAACCAAAGTAGCATCCGTTGGGAAAGATTATTCTTATCCTTGCGTCGAAACTGATGTTGTTTATTTTATGTATGGCGTTGCCGAGGTAAATAAAGTCATCACCTACTTCAAATTTTTAGTTTCCAACGTCCAGTGCTGGTTTGATAACATTTCGTATATACATTAGCATCTTGTATGACCTCTTCCAGCAGGATGTTAAATTCATCACACGATAGACTGTCAGCTTGTTTGTAAACCCGTTAGGGTCGAAGGTCTCCAAGATGTCTTTTTATTGCTAATTTCGTGTCAGTTAATGTTATTCTGCACAATTTTAATAATTTTGCTGAAATTCCAGACTATTGAAGGCGGCTTTATATTCGACGAATAGTTGGTATGTGTCGATCTTCTTTTCCTGGGTCCTCCCTAGGTTATGGCGTACGGCCTACCGTAGATTTTCCAGGCCTAAAACCGCGTTTGTATGACCCAATATTTCGTCTTTTCGTATGCCAATCGTTGGGTATGCCTTCCTACAACCAAGTTTTGCTAATCGACTGACACAAAGTCCATATCACCATCAGTATTGAACAGTTTGTTAGGCAGCCCATCAGCTCCTGTGGCCTAATTATTCTTCAGCCGATTGATTACCTTCGTTTGGGATTGATTGTGGGGTATCTTTGCCCATATTCGATACCAATTGCTTGATGAAATTCTCTTTCCAGATCCTAACTGTATCAATTACCATGTTCCCCTCATTATCCATGTAGGAGAATGCCTTCAGTTCGGTATTTTATACTCTGGCTAAATCTTCGTACTTCATTCTGACTCCTGAACATCGCGAGTTCGTCACGTTCACGTTTTATCTGCTCTTCCTTCTTTCTTTCTTCTTAGATATTGCACACTGCGCTACGCACAGTGTCACGACCGTGGCCAAAAATGGTCAAAATCAAGTACTTCGGAATACAAATGTATTGATGAGAATTTATAGTAAACATTTGAAGGAATTTGAATTATGGCATTGATTTATCAAGAAGTTTTGTCCATGGGAAGGTTCAAATCCGATAATTGTTGGAAATATGTATTTTTGTCCTTATTTTACTAAAATTAGTAACTTGTATTATGCTCCAAAATTTTAATATTTAAAGTAATTTATCATTCTAAAATAAATGGATTTAATTTTGTTTGGAATTTGGAAGTAAATAGAGATCATATGGTGTTTACAGCTACCCAAGTCTGTGGTACTTAGTACATCGATTTTTTCAACCAAATTTTAAAATTAGTGGAGTCGGAAAAAATTTGTATAAAAGTGTTTATCGACATTATTTGTTGTTTGAGTTGTGGAAAGTGAATACTTCAAACGTGTAAAGGTTCCAGCTGATGTATTCAATAAGCTCACAAAAAATATGAAGACTGAACACTAAATTTCAGTCATTTCGGCTGGATATTGAGGCCACAACATTCAAAATACAGAAAATGGGAAGGTGCGGTTCTATGGGGGCTATAGGAAAACGATGAAAGTTAAAAGGACCCCACGAAGACTTAATAATGATTTTCAGCCATTTCGGTGTGATAATCAGTCTAAAACCTCAAAAATGCTGAAAATCGGGAGGTACCATCCTATGGGGGCTATATGAAGGCGTGGACCTATGCAGACAAATTTCAAGGTGAAAGTTTTATGCCCCCAACGAATACTAAATACCAAATTTCAGCAATTTCGGTGTAATAAAGAGACTAAAATCTTCGAAATACCGATAATCGGGAGATACCGTTCTATGGGGGCTAACCACCAAATTTCAGTAATTTCAGTTGGTCATTATGACTAATACTTTCAAAATACCGAAAATAGGGAGGTACGATTCTATGGAGGCTATGTCAAAACGTGGACCGACCATCGCAGTTTAATTTTAATCAAAGATTAAAATTGTAAGTCAATAATAGGTACGTGTACCAAAATTGATGCACCTACAACAACTCCTTCTATTTTTGGCCACAGTCAGTATGAGCTCGCGACATAGTTCGAGCTTGGATGTTTTTGGAGTCATCTTTTTTATTTCTCATTACTTCTGAATTTTATTCTTCAAGTAATTAATTTTATTTAAAAAAAAACGTTATTTAAAAAAAACGTCGCACCCTTTTGCGAAAGGCAACATTTTGTTGCATCCTTCATGTTAGAAAATTTTGACCAGAAGATCCATTCCTCGTAATATCCTTCTACAAGATACAAATTCTTCAAATTTTTTCTTTGATTAAACCAACAGTACAAAATCACCAAATCGTAAAAAATCTTTCAATTTAGTAAAATTCCATTTGAAATGCTTAGGAGCTTCCACATGGAATCATTCAACTTATTTTCTTCAATTAATCAATGACCATGAATTCGATCCGATAAAGTGAATGCGCTGCGTCACTTGGCAGCAAATATTTTGACTGCGATATACAATTTTTCACGGACATTTTAGTGACATTTCAATTTCTGATGACAGCCATGCTATCAGCAGCAAAGTTTATCAATGTTCATCATTAACAACAACAAAAACAACAATGACAGTCACACACTAACAACAGCTCAAACACCCATTTAACAGATCTTGTGACCTTAAAATGCGAAGGATATTAATCCTCCAGTTTCAGCTGTCACATCGGCAACGAAGTCAGTACTTACCAGCAAATCTAAAAAAAATTAAGCACCATCACCTTAAACATTTTCATTACACATCCCAGAGATAAAAGTAAAATTCTGCCTAGATAATTATGGTGTTGTTGTTGTTGTGTGTGAGTGTGTGCGTTTTTGTAACAACGAAATGTTGTAAATTAAATATGTTTGTGTTTTTGCCTGATGTAATTATATTTTCATCTTAATTACAAAACAATGATGCATGAGAGATTTTAAGGCTCCGGAATGGATGTTGTGGTCTGAGCCGCCGGATGAACATATAAATAAAGGCTGCAGGAAGTGGTAAAGGGAATACAGCAACAATAACAACAACAGCTAAACCAGTAAAATTCAAGTTTAATATACTTATCTAAATTGGATAAAAGTACATAAACAAATTAAGTATAAAACAAATTACATTCACAAACACAAACAAGGAAACAACCAAACCCACAATTCTGCAATCATACAAATGAAAGGGAAGAGAAGCAAAGCAATGTAACAGAAAAAGATATTCTACGAAACGAAATAGAAAGAAAAGGAAATTCACCGGCACAGATTGTTAAATCATATTTTTGTTCAACTCAGTTCTAAGTAACTCGGTTAGCTGTCTAGTAGTTTTACCTTCACGGTGCAAAGTAGGTGGTTGGTTACCCCCATCCCTTATCACAAAGGTATAATAAGTTTAGATTTGTTTTAAAAATAATAACACCTTCAGTTGCAGCACTAGAGAGAGCATAGCAATAGCAAAGGCAATAGCTTAGGGCTAAAAAGTACAAACCAACACACAAACAGAGAGAACACAAAAAAGGAACAACCTCAGCAACACGTTACTGTAATAGACAGACGGAAAAAAACAAATACGCCAACAACAAGAGCAACATAAAGGGTTAATTTGATTTAGATGGAAACGGCACCAGCGGCGGCAGTAACAGGAACAGACTCAAAAAGAAAGGTATACTCCTACATCGGTTCAGCAAACACCCACCTACACACATACAGAGATGTCGGAAACAACTAACACTCACTTATTTAGCCCCTTCAGTAAAAGGAATAATCTTGTTTTGGCTGTTTTCTGTTTTTTTTTTTTTTTTTGCATTTTACAACAACATTTCTTGCCAATAACAGGAAATCGCACAAACACACCACCAACTCCAGGCGAGCATACAAAGCCATAGAAATGGAAAACCTTAAAGGGCAGCGAGGTTTACTTCCTTTTTTTATATTCTTTTTTCAGGTTTTTTTACAGTGGAGCTAATTTTCAACTCTGATTGTTAAATGTAGATTTTGATATCCTTAAAGTTTCAGAGTACTTGGCTACTTACTTAGGTGGATATAAGAGGACGTTTGCTCTTGAACTAAAAAGAAACGTCTATGTCCCTCGATCACTTGCTCAACTTTTATCGAATTTTGGGGCTGCTCTCTATTGTGGTAGATGGGATAATTCTCACAATTCGCATAACACCAAAGTTCTTTAATATCAGTCACATCTGCGCCACCAAGAATAATGATAAGCAGCCCATGTATTTTTCAAAAGCCTAAAGAGACGATTGTGCTAGGAGATTTTAATGCTACAATTGGGAGGAAACATATATTTGATGTTCAGTTTTCATAAGATAACCTCCTACAGGAAATTGAGGCTGATCGACATTGGAGTGGCAAAAAGCATTGTAGTGAGCTGCACCAGGTTCCAACGCCTCCATATACAAAAGGGTATGTAAATATCGCCAGAGGGAAAATAAACGAGAAATCAAATTGATCATATTGTTATAGACGCTAAGTTGGGAAAATATTACGAGGTCCAAAGATTTGACCATGAGTGGCATATGAGAGATCACCGAAGAGTCTTCATATACTGTTGTTTTACATTGGACACAGGCATAGTGCAAGTGTATTTGCATCGTTCTTCTGTGTTGGGAGCAGCTTATCCCGGAATGTCTGCTCCGGATTCTTTTAGTCCGTGCCGGGACGGAGGAAAACCGAGGATCAATTTATTTGAGCTCAGTTTGTCACATCCGCATCAACCCGTCCATGGATTGTATGGGGATAGCAGTCGGTTAGGTATGGAACTACTGAGATAGAGTTGCTTAAATTGTACATCTCATTGTTTCCCAACTGTACTCAAGGCATAACATTAAGTGTATTTGTTCCACAAACATCCCAGACAGGACAAGGAAGACTTCTCTCATATTAATGAGTGCACCCCGATTCATATTAGCTGAATGATATGGGACCTACTGTTCATCGCCGAGTCCTAACGGCGTGTCTTAAGACTCCACTTGTAGAGAAGTTTTACATGGTTGAAAATATTCAAGAAATGTCGCCAACATATCCGAGGGGTATTTTGCCACCGTTGAAAATTTGATGTTGCCTGGCCGGGGAATCGAGCCCACAACCTTCAACAAGGCGTGTGTGCATACCATTACACCACGGTGGCACCCAGTTTTTGGGAAAGTAATATATTGAACAAGTAAAAAAGTATCAGTCGGCTTTGCCGACAGAGATATACCCTCAGCCTGTGCAAATTGAAATACTTTTTTCACAAAAAACTTATGTATTTAGGGGGTCGTATGAACCGACAAAAATGTTGATTAGGAAATGTTGATAAAGGAATGGACCGACATAGACCATGGGGGTGCCATAGGGGGTTTTTACACCCTTCGGTCTGTTTTCTCAAGAAGTATGGACTTGCCCCTGAAAGAACTTTTACCATCGTAATTGAGGCAGCGAATATAAGCTGCTTCAACAAAAATCAAAGTGATTCAATAGCAGGTCTTAAAGTAAACTTATCCAACATTTTGTGTGGGAGGTACGGGATGGAGTGGACAAATACAGTCCATATTCGAACCTGATCTATATCTGGTAGATATTATGAGAATGTGTAAAGTATGGACCAAATCAGTCACTCCCATCAAGAGTTATCGTGCGCACAATTTTTCCGAATATTTTTGAACTTTTGTGGGGTAGGTACCTGAAGGAGTGGACCGATATGGCTTATCTGCGAACTTAAAATAAGTTTGGAAACAATATTACGAAGGCCAAATTTTGGCCGGAATCGGCGTTTTCGTTCGAGAATTATCTTGCGCTTCCACCCATAAACATGGTGTCATAGGGTTTGTGTTTCAACTTTCAGGCTATTTTTTCAGGAAGTATGGACTTGCCCCTGAGGAAACTTGTACCTTCGTATAGAGGACAGTGAATACAAGATGTTACAACAAAAACCAAGCCGATTCGAGAGCAGGTCCTAAACTGAACTTTTCCGAAATTTTGTATGGGAGGTACTCGAAGGAGTTTACCGATTGAGTCCATATTGGAACCTCATCTAATTCTGGTAGAAATTTCATAATGTGCAAAGTATGGACCAAATCGGTTACTCTCTTCAAGAGTTACTCTCTTCGTACGCACAAATTTTCCGAACATTTTCGGACTTTTGTGGGGGAGGTACCGGAAGGAGTGGACCGATATAATCCATCTTTGAACTTCAACTAAGTTTGGACAAAATATTACGAAAGTCAAATTTTGGGCCGAATCGGCAGATCCGTTCAAGAGTTATCTTGCGCCCCAACCACTACACACGGTGTAATAGAGTTTCAGGCTATTTTCTCAGGAAGTATGGACTTGCCCCTAATGAAACTTACAGCGTCGTATAGAGGACAGCGAATACAACAAAAATCAAAGCGATTCGATACCAGGTCCTAAACTGAACTTTTCCGAAATTTTGTGTGGGAAGTACCCGAAGGAGTGGACCGAGTGAGTCCATATTGGATCCTCATCTAAGTTTGGTAGAAATTACACGATGTGCAAAATATGGACCAAATCGGTTATTCCCTACAAGAGTTATCGTACGCACAAGTTTTGCGACAATTTTTGAACATTTGTGGGGGAGGTACCTGAAGGAGTGGACCTATATGGCCCATCTTCGAACTTAAATCGAATCTGGACAAAATATTTCGATACCCAAAATTTGATCGATTGATCCGTTCGAGAGTTATCGTGCGCACCAGCCAGACAGACAGACAGACGGACGGACATTGCTAGATCTACTCAAAATTGTCTGAAACGTATATCGTACAAACATACTTGGGGTCTAAAACCATTATTTCGATGAGGCACATTTTTGGTCGTATCAAAGTGTAAATACCCTCTTTAGCCTAAAGGCTGAGGGTTAAAAAGAATGGACGTGGTCATCAGTTTTCAAGATATAACATATTTTGTGGGTGTGGTCCTGGATCTTGGCTCTAAATATATACATAGGGTCGGAGACACAACCCCATTATCTCCCAAAATGAATGCAAAGACCTATATAATCATAAGTTTGGTATATATGTACATACATATAGCGTTTACACGAAAGGCGTGGGGAAGGTATCCGAAATATATATTACCGCACAAACCTTGAGAACAGTTAATTTACTTTAATTTTAATTTTATTTACCTCTCTGCTTAACTGCCTTTCCCATTTAATTGCCTCACAATCTGAATCCCCAAAGTTTTTTCATATAAATGAGTTAAAACTGTCCCGCTTAACTACTTTTCTATAAGTACCCAATTCGGATATTTGCCCGTCAAATATTTCCCCAAAAAGAACAGTTAATAATGTTTTTCTCGGTTTAATATCCGCACTGGTGCATTTATGAGATATATTTATATCTTCTTCTTTATATATAAAACTCAATTGTCGTTTGTTGGTAATTGAATCAGTTGAAAACGGCTGGAGCGATTTGGATAATTTTTTGTGGAAATGTTAGTCATAGTCCAGTTTAGGTTTTTATGCAAAGAAAAATTGGCCACGCCCACTTTTCCGCCCACTTTTATAAATATGTTATATCTACGAAACTACTCAACAGATTTTCCTGAAATTTTCAGGGAACGTAGAGTGATGGCCCCCTGTTGAAATAGGCTACACATTTGGTTGAATTTCGGATCGGGCGGGGTGCCTCCCCTATGCCCTATTTTTGTAAAAATGCAATATTTGCAACAATTACAAATGTATCGCTTTGAAAATTAATTTCCGAGTCAATGGCGATTGTGTCTCCGACCTTACGTGCTTATTGGGGGCATTAAGACTGGACAACGCCCACTTTTTTAAATATGTATGTTATATCTACGAAACTACTGAATCGATTTTCCTGAAACTTTCAGCGAATGTACAGGGTTGGTCCCCGATAAAAATAGGCTACATATTTTTTGACGGGCGGGTACTTCCCCTATGCCCTATTTTTGTAAAAATGCAATATTTGCAACAAATACGAATGTATCGGTTTCGGAACTTATTTGCGAGTCAATGGCGATTGTGTCTCCAACCTTACGTACTTATTTTGGGACTTAAGATTCGACCACGCTCGCTTTCTAATTAGGTTATATCTACAAAACTACTGAAGGGATTTTCAAGGAAATCGCGATTTGTCTAAACTTTTAAATCTTTAAAAATAAAAATCAAATGTCGTTCGTTGGTCATGGCATCAGTTGAGAACGGCTGGACCGATTTCGATATTTTTTTATGCAAAGAAAATGTACGCCCACTTTTTTCAATTTTTAATTTTTATCATTTCTACAAAAACTACTGAACCGATTTTCCTGAAATTGCCAGGGAATGTACAAGGATGGCCGCCGCTTAAAATAGGCTACAAATTCAGTTGAATTTCGGAAGGGGCGGGGTACTTCCCCTATACCCTACTTTTTTAAAAATGTTATATTTACAATAATTACGAATGTATCTATTTCGGAAGACCTTACCCACTTTTTTAGGATCCAATGACAAAACTAATGTCAGGGAATGTACGGGCATATTTTCTTGAATTTTGAAGGAGGCATACTTGAAAAAAACGCCTTACCTTTATGAATAAAAATCAAATGCTGTCATAACCCAACTTAGGTTTTTTGGAAAGAAAAGTTTACCACGCCCCCCGAAAACAGGTTACATATTTTATTGAATTCCAGAGGGAGCGGGGTACCTCCCTATGCGATGTTTTTACAAATCGTTATATTTGCAAAAATTATGCATGTTTTGGATTAAAAATGTACGGATTAATCTACAATCTAGGTACTTCTTTAGGGCCTATAGGTCCGTCCACGCCTGTTTTTATTAATATGTCATAACTCCAATACTACTAAAGGGATTTCCATAAAATTTGCGACAAAAGCTCAATGTTTGCCGTTGTTATATATATGAATTTCGGAAGAGGTGGAGTACCTTCCCCATGCCTTTCTGTTAAACGCTATATATAACCCAAATAAATGTATGATTATATCGGTTTCAGCATACATTTTGGTAGGCAATGAAGTTGTGTGCACCCTAGGTACATATTTGGAGCCAAAATACCGGACCAGGACTACTTTTTTAATATGTTATATCTTGAAAACTGATGACCACGCCCACTCTTTTCAAAACATTATTTTTCCAAAACTACTGAAGCTAATATTCAGAAAATGTTCAGGAATGTCCCGTGGTCCAAAATGCTATATATTTGTAGACGAATTTCGGGGCCTATTATTTTATAATCGCTATATTTGCTAAACTTATGAGTGCATCGGGTTGCAAATTAGTTTTCGAGATAACGGTGGTTGCGCCCCCGATGAAGAAAAACTATGTATTTACAAATTTACTTGAATGGTGAGGTTCAACGGTCCATCAGCCATGAAAAGTCTCAATAAGCGGAAGAATTCGATTTAACCGCTTTTTAACCTTTAAAATTAGATCGATTTAGGATAAAGACAGGGACATGGACGATAATAAATCCTAAAAAGCATAAATTGGCGAAAAAATCCGACAAAGTCCGTAAGAGAAAAAAAAGGTTACAGACAAAAAATCCTTCTCGGTTTGACAATAGACCGAAGAAGTGAGGTAGAAAATACCTATTTTTGAATTTTCAAGCATAAAGTCGATAAAAAGCTGTCAATAAAACTCATTACGACGGGCCAGCAGCGCGGACCGGTGTCTGCTAGTATTTTTTATATATTTTTAGACTTTTTTACTATAGACCGTTTTGTTTGTTGGCGATTATGTTCTAATTGTTGTCATTTTTTGTAAGGCTGAGATGAGATTTTTGTAACTACCCAAATGAGGTAGTTATGCGGGATTTTCGTAACTGCCTTTCCCGCATAACTGACTCAATTTTTTGGAATTGTATGAAAGGTAGTTAACCGGGGTGAAGTGTAATTCCAAATTCCAGGATTGCACTGCTATCCCTTCACCTAAATCCAAATTGTTCTACATCGCACTTATGGGTAAGAAAAGTACTACCCATAAGTACGATTTATCAAAACTACTTGAATCCTACTTCTCAACTGTAATCGTAATTCCAAACTTCAGTATTGCAGCTCTATTAATTCACCCAATTCCAAATTGTACCACTTGGTATTTTAAGTACCCATAAGTACGGCTTTCAAAAACCACCTGAATCCTACATTTCTACAGTAATCTTGATTCCAAACTTCAGGATTCCCGCTCCATCCGTTCACCCAAATCCATGTTTTAACATATTTAGTACTTCTCGAGCCCATAAGTACGACGATTTTCAACTTCCCCAGTCTAAAATCCAAATTGTACAAAATTTAGCACTTTCCGTACCCATACGTATGAACTTTCACAACTCCCTCAGTCATATACTTCAACAGTAATCTTAATTCTAAATTTCAGGAGTCCAGCTCTATCTGTTCACTCAAATCCAAAATGTACCAAATATAGTACTTTTCGTAATTCTAAGATCCTACACTCCAACAAATTGTTCCAAATTTAGTGCCAATCCTACACTCCAAAAGTAATCTTAATTCCACATTTCAGGATTCCACATTTATCCCTTCACCCAAATTAAAATTGTACCAAATTAAGTACTTTCCGTACCCATAAGTACGAATTTCCAAAACTATCTCAATCCTATAGTCCAACAGTAATCTTAATTCCAAATTTCAGGTTTTCAGCTCTATCCGTTCATTCAAATCCAATTTGTACCAAATTTAGTACCATTATTACTTCTAGTACACATAAGTACGAGCTTCCAAAACCATTTCCTTATATCAACGCCACTTCCCAGCCTAGATTCCCATACCAAATTTTAAGATTGTAGCTATATCCGTTCAAAAAATACAATTAGTACCAAATTTAGAAACTTTTCGTACCCTTCTAGGTCGAATTTCCAAATTCCACCTTTATCTCACCTCTACACACCAACAGCAACTCACACCCAAAATTTCAAGATTCTATGTCAGTCACTCACTCACTCACTTACTCACTCATTACTGAGCTCTTTTATATACATAGATACATACATAGATCAATGTCGTGCTTTGATATTGTTAAAGTTACGAAGTTTTTCGGCAATTCACACACACACGACCCGAACGCAACGAAAGAGCACACAAATGTTTTGATTTGTTTTTGTTTTGCAGCATGCGTGCATACAACGTTACTAACACACTGTCAAAATTGAAAATATTGAGAATTTTGTGTGCCCTCTTCTTGGTCGGCTAGACATAGATGGACGACGACCTCAAATAATGGTTTGTAATTACTTGCCCTCGATGTGTGCATGTGTAGCTTTTGTAATTTTGGTATTTTATGATTGAGTTTTGATTTCAATGTCTTGCCACTTCCCCATTATTTTCAAAATCGATTTATAATATGTTTATTTACATCTTAGCTATGGAGGTTATATTGACCTCCTTAATCTTTAGGTTCGCTATAATCTTTAGATTCAATCGCAAAAAATGGACTATATTGTAAGACTTTCTAGCTACTAAGAAGAAAAACAAGCTTTTCGGCCCACAACAACGGCGGAGATATCGCGCAGATGAGGATTTTTCCAAATTTATAATTTTTTTATCCGAAAACAAGCACATTGCGGACAGTTTCCACTTACATACATAGATGACTTCCTACTAAATATATTTTACAATATTCGGAGAGAAAGTGATGAACGTTCGCATGACATCATAAAAGGACAGGGTCCGAGCTCTAATTTCTTCCAGTAGATTGTGAGTAACTTTACTCGGTAAGCCGGAATTCTTGTAAGTCATATTTAATACACTGTAGTCTGGATGGTTTTGGACTGATTTTCAAAAACCATTAATTAAGTTTGAATATTTGCAATACATATGCATGCAATAATATACACTTCCACACCCCCTGGAACTCCAAGGGGATATGCGCGAATTTTATAACAGAACACTCACATAAATTCATGCATACATACATATAAATAACTTTTTGTACATATTTTTCGTTTATTCGAGTATGTGTTTATTAACTTTTTCTGTATATAATTTTGTTGTTGCTTTTGTTTTGCATGTTAAATACATTTTCTCACAATTCTAACCCACTAACAGTTAATAAATTATCCTTAAGGGTTTGAAACATTCCAGCGAACACAACAGAAACACCGAAAATAAAGCTGTGACAGCACACATGTGGCTTGTTCATGTGTGCTTGAGAATGTACGGGTGCAAATGTTGAAGGTGTTTCTTATTTAACAAAATTATCCTATGTAGGTGCATGTGTGTGTGTGACAGTGTGTTTGTTCTTAAAACACAAGAACATAACATTTATACACATACTTAGACCCCAAGTGTTTGTGTTTTGTTTTCTTTTCTTCATTCTAATGGCAGAGATCTGTATCGGAATAATTTGTGAGTTAGTGTCTTTGGCCCCTCGAGTGTGAGTCCTTGTGTCTGCGTGTGGTACTCCCTCATCAACATTCTTGTAGCAAAAGGATGTGTATGTTAATTTTTCATAACATCTGTTTAGTGGCAACACAACAAAATAATAGTCTTTGTGTCATAGTAGTGACATCGCTCTTCTTCTTCTCCAATTTTATATCTCCTTCCACCTAAACTTTCGCATTAGAACTCATTCCTCTGTTATGAATCTCATGTTGTTGATGATTTTATTGTTGTTGCCAATGATGATAATGCTACTAATGATGATGGTATGTGTGTTGTTTTTACTCGGAGAAATAGAGATGTCAAACGAGAATTTGTGAATCAAAGAGGTTTTGGTAGTCAACAAGCCTGTAAACCACGACAAAACGCTTTGAATTGCTTCTTACATTAAGTTTGGTGTTCTGATTGGCATCCCTTCATATGTAAATATGTATGTTATGCTAGTTGCTGGTGTCGTTGTTATGCAGAGTGTTAATTTCTTGTTCATACCATCTTCAAAATCTCATCAGTAACTTAGAAACGGCTTTAAAGTGTTGTTCCGTTATGTCTCCAACAAATCAATTTATTCCCAACGTAGTTCTGGCAAAACAAATAACGGAAGAAAGGAAATTTTGATCATTTTTACTTAACGTTAATGAACACTCATCTCTCTAACATTTCAAGGTATTTACAAAATAATAGGTGTGCGTTGCTCTTTTTGGCGAGAGTTTTAGCGTAGGCGGTATAATTATTTGGGTTAAAACCACAAGCGGTTAAAAACAGCGTCGTTGATTACTGACTCTTAAAATGGGTAATTTTCAAAAAACCGAATGTAAGGAGGCGATAAAAACTACGTATAGACGTCGTTTCTAATACTCGAACATGCCCTTAAAACAAACAAAAAGAAGAAGAAACAACAAAAAACAAAAAAGAAGAAATACCCCTCTAATGTTGGCGGCACCCGTGTAAAAGTAGTATTCTTGAAAATCAGTCTCCCATGAGACCATGGTCCAAGCAAAGATAAATATTAACAGAGCAGGGACATATTAAAGTTTGCGATTGTTAAAGGGAAATTGTTGAAATTTGACAAAATTGTTAGGGAGGATATTTTGGTCAATTGGATGTGTTATCCGATAATGGCATGAGATTGATGTTATTATAATAAATGGAAGAAATTCATCCAATATGATCACTGATCACTTCGAGGAGCGAATATTAAATCGAGCATATCATGGCTGCAAACAAGCTGGACGCCTGTCTCAATGTAGAGGCAGAAGTGCGATCCAACACAGTAAGTAAGGGAAATATCACACCTTAGAGCGATAATTTGAAAGTGAAATTGCATAGAATTTATCTCTTACTTAAAATTGCAAGAAGAGATCGATGGTAGGAACAGAAGTGACGTAATGCTATTGAAGAGAAAAAATCAGTTTATTGCCAAATCAATCAAATCACACGGTGCACCTTAACTAATTTTAAATGGAAGGTGCTTACACCTGGGAAGTTTTTGCAAAATCGCCGGAGGGATTTTTTAGATAAATCTCGATTTAAGTTCACATTTTTTGTTTGGAACCTTCCTGTCCTATGTAAATGAGCCTGAAGAAAATGTTGTAGCTGTGCAAATTCTCCACAAGATTAACCTTTATGATATTTTCGTAGGTTTTACCGTTTTTGAGATATAGAAGTTCAAATTGAGACAATGCACTGACTGTATTGCCTCCTTATAAAACAATGTCATTACTGCAATTTTCCAAATTAAACTTATATATCTTGAAAATGGTACAACCTAGGAAAAAATAAATCATCCAACCTTGTAGAGAATTTTCACAGATTCCTGACTTCCGGTTTCCAAGCAAAATCTTGAAGACTTAAGATAAAAACCTAAAAATTTTAACTGAACCTCTATATCTCAAAAATGGTAAAAAAAAACCTAAAGGTATAAGGAGGCGATACAGTCAGTACATTGTCTCAAATTGAACTTCTATATCTCAAAAACGGTAAAACCTACGAAAATATCATAAAGGTCAATCTTGTGGAGAATTTTAAATTTTCGCGGTTTCCGAGCAAAATCGTGAAAACCTACAGAACCCCTAAAAATGTGAACTTAAATAGCGATTTATTTGAAAATCCCTCCGGCGATTTTTTTGTTTCTTGATATTTCTCATCTATGAGAATTGTAGTTTCAAAATCTGCAAAAACTTCCCAGGTGTAAGCACCTTCCATTTAAATTTGGTTAAGGCACACCGCGATCAATTGTATATGTGTCATATAAATAATCACCACACATACGTATAAATGTCTCTGGTTGTCTCTGGATTGGTTCCGAGTAACATAATGGAGAAGCAGTTAGCCTAGAAGTGAACCAAGGGAAACTTGAGGTACGCTACAAAAAATTAAAATCCACAATCAACAACGATTACAAAGTCAAACAAGTGAGCAAAGCCACAGGGCCGACTATGTGATACCCTACACCACTAAACATGGGCATAAGATTTTCACTGGTAAACATTTCTTTTATGGACCTGACTACCACCAAACTCAATATTTTCATTAATTTTTTCTAATCACGCTACAGATTACAAGAAATGGAAAATTGGATACATTACCGACTATTGCGATATCTTCGTTGTTTGACCGCCAACGACAACCTACTTTACATCGTTAAAGGACAGACGGACGGACACAAATTGCCAGATCGACTCAGCTCGTCGAGACATTCATTTTGATATATATAAGTATGGGTCTACGACCATTATTTCGGTGCGTTACACACTTTTTGGCCAAACCAACTTATAATACCCTCCCCACATAGTGATGTAGGGTATAACAATACCCCTATCAGATTTAAATACTGTAATGGAAACGTAACATCCCATCACATCAAATGTCGGGTATGCGACACGTCTGAACAAGTTTGGGAAGCACATTCCGATGTCGTTCCGATTTCTACTCGATTTTTCATAAGATTTTTTCCAATTTCGTTAAGATTGTGTTCCGAATTTGAAGTGAATGGTCGAAAACAATTTTCACTTTGTATATCCCAATGTTTGTCTTTCTTTTCCGTTACTTCTGCGGAGTGATTGGTTGCTGGGATGAAACATCCTGCTCACAAAGCAACCGTTGCATACTTCACATGTCGCAAAATGTTTGGAAGTTGCTGGGTCTTTGAACATAAAATGGTGTTATGGATGCACACTAGAGGGACCAAAAAAAGTGTACGGCTCACCATTTTTATCCATTTGATACAAATACCTTAAATATGAATTTGTATGGCGATAAGTTAAGGCAAAACGTTAAGCTCTGACAAAGGAAAATGTTCACGAAATTGCTCTGCCGGCCACACTTACTGTCCAATCGATGATTCATGTGGCTAAATAAGGAATTCTATAAAAATTTCCGAAAATCGGCTAGAACTTTTATATTTGCTATAGGGCCCAAATAACCTATAATTGGCCAAACATACATTTTGGAACTATATGAAAAACTGACTCGAATCTCATACATTTTTCCAGGATTCATTTTTAAGCCAGAGCAATGAACTAGTAATTTGTTTTTCATTTCTTTAGAGCAATTTCGTAAAAATTCGCCTTTTTTAGGCCAAATCGAGTCACATTTTCCAAATTTCATCAGACTGTTTGTTCAATTTTGCGTTTGGTGCGTCAAATACATGAAATCGGCCGAAAATATACATGGAAGCTATATCCAAATCTGAACCGATTCCAATTTAACTTGGCAAACATATTTCTAGTATTTGGCGGCATTTTCCAATTTTCATAAAAATTTTACATAATTTGCGTGTTTGGTGCACTACATACCTCAATTTGGGCGAACATATATGTGGGAGCTACATACATATATCCAAAACTGAACCGAAAATCAATATAATTTGGCAACTTTTCTCTTGAGAAAATTCCGTCACACATTTGTGCACCAAGTACCTCAAATCGGCTGAATATGTGTATGGGAGCTATATCCAAATCTAAACCGATTTTCATCAAAAGCAAAAAATTAAAAAGGAAAAATTAGTTTTCAAATCTTCAAAAAAATCGTGAAGTACCGTTATATGGGGTCTTTACCAAAATATTTGTATATAAAAAGTACATATAAGAATTCTTCTTCGATTTCCAACTTATATTTACACATTTCTTTATTTTCAACACAAATTATTGGTTGACTGTGATATACATATCTATCTATGTATGTACATACATCCATGTTAGTACATGTGTGGGCAAATAATCCATAAAAATCGCATAAAATTCAATTTTTATTGTTTCTCATTAAAATTTGTCCCACATTCATGGTTAGTTACAGCCACACTTCTAAATATACAGCGATTGATTGAATGACACCTGTAATGTAAATTATGGTTTGACCATTGTTGGTAAGTACATGAATGTTCTATTAGGGTAGATCGAACAATTAGTAACATCTGAAAAAATTAAAGTGTATCAGAGGGTACCGAATGGAGTGGACCCATAAGCACCATCTTGGAACATTAGGAGTATTTATGATTGGCAGATATATTACAATATGCAAAGTCGGGACTCACTCAGTATCCGATTGGAGAGTTGTCGTGCACACTAGCCACTATATTCCGTGGCCGTAGAAAATGTGTACAGCTTTCGGGCCATTTTCTCAGGAAATATGGACTTGAACCTTCGTAGTAGGGGCTTAGAGACCAACCTGTTGAAAAACAAATGAAGGCGATTGGAGAGGAGGTATTAAAATGCACTTTACCGAAATATTCTAACACAATCCGAGTCTGTAAGAATTAATAGAATGTACAACGTTTGGACCAAATCGGTTTCTCCCTTTAAGGGTTTAGTTGGTGTCGGCAGGCTTTGTTGGTGCTTCTGAGCCATAACCTCAGGAAGTATGGACTAGTTTCCAAAATTGTGTGTGAGGGTACACCAAGGAGTATACCGATTTAGTCCATATGCAAACCTGATCTATGAAAGGTACTACTACCTTATGCAAAGCTATGACTAATTCGATTTGTTTCTTTTTTTTTTTGAAATTTTGTGGGGGAGATATGGGAAGGAGTGGACCTATATGGCCTGTCTTCGAATTTAAACTAAGTTTGGAGAAAATATTACTCCAAAAATTCTGAAACGGATATAGTCTAAAAATATTATTTCGATGAGACACAATATTGGCCGTATCAAAGTGTATACACCCTCTTCAGCTTAAAGGCTGAGTGTATAAAACAGGGATGGTATGTATCTTGATTTAAACCTCTATGTTATCAACGGTGGTAGAGCGTGTTTGTATTTATAACTGCAAAGCAGAAAGTCGATACATTCTACTAAGTTTGAAGGCTCCCCTTCAATAGTGAATCCGGAAACTTCACCTGTTAACGTTTTATTGATATTCGCATAGAAAATCTAAAGTTTGAAGAGGTGTCCCACTTCTGAGGCTCTAACTTCACATCAAATAGGAATTTCAAAAATTAGTATAGCCCAAGGCCTACACGAGGTCGGCCACTTAGACTGCTTTTGACAACAAGCATAATATATATGTATTTCATTATAGTGATATGAATTTCTGCGTATTTTAAATCACAACATGAAATTTAATTACAACATGGAATTTTGTAAAATTCATTATGTAAAATTCATCAGTCCAAAAATAAAACAAATAATTTTATACTAAACAAGTAAGAACAGACTATAGTCGGACGGGGCCGACCATGTGATACCCTATACCACTATCCCTGTGCACTAGCTTTCCGGGCTAGCTGTTATAAGATGTGCATTAGAAATTTTACCAATTTTCACACAAAAGTTTTGATCAATTTAACCCGCTAAATATTATCCGATCATACCGTTGACTTGCACGCTACTTCTTCATCTCAAACCAAAACTACGTTTAAAATTTCGCGCCGATCGGACTATTATTGCGACCTACAGAGCGGCTACAAAATCGAGCAAAAATTTTGTTTTTGGTCCATTTCATCCCTTTAACATTTCACGATCATCGCCAAAAACTAATCAGTTCTATTCTGGTCCAAACCCGACCTCCATACTAAATTTCGTGACAATCGGTCCATAATTGCGGCCTCTAGCTTGATTACAATTTTTAATGGACGGACAGACGGACGGACGGACGGACGGACACACATCGCTAAATCGCTTTATCTCGTCGAGATATGAAGTTTGGTATACCACATGAGGGGTCTACGACGAATATTTCGCGGCGTTACATGAATTTTTGGGAAAACAAACTTATTATACCCTTTTCCACATTGTGGTATAGGGTATAAATATATAAATTTGTAATCTAATATTCTTAAGAAAATTGTATACCTACAAATATGGTTCATTTTGAAACTCATAGTGAAATTTTGTGTAGAATTTGTCTTCTTTTGACAGTTTTCACCAAGAACCAAGTTTCATATTAATTTCATGTATCAAGGCAAAAAAAGAAGGAACAAAATTTCATAAAACAAGTAAGTACGGCTTTAAGTTCGGCCGGGCCGAACTTGTTATATCCTCCACCACGAGTGGTATTTAAGAACAATTAGTTTCTTTCGTTTTTGAAGAAGACTTAATACCAAATTTCAACAATTTCGGTAAAACAATGTCGCTAACCTTAAAAATACCGAAATCCGGGAGTTACCGTTCTATGGAGGCTATATCAAAACGTCAATCTATACCGATAAATTTCTGGCGTAAAGTTTTTAAACTCAAAAAGACTAAATACCAAATTTCCGATAATGTTGTTAAAACCTAAAAAATAACGTATGTATCTCAAGCTTCTATGCAGGATATAGGAAGACATGGACCTATACTCATAATTGTTATCTGGAACATTTTATAACCCCATGAAAGACTAAATAACAAATTTCAGTCATTTTGGTGGGATCTTGAAGTCACATCTTTCACAATTACGAAAATCGGGAGGTACCGACGAAATTCAGTCGGAAAGGGTAATGTAGCCTAAATACAAAATCTCAGCCATTTCAGTGGGTTGTTGTGGCCATAACCTACAAAATACCGAAAATCGGGAGGTATCGTTCTATGGGGGCTATGGTAATGGTACCATTCTATGGGGGCTGTATTAAGGCGTGGACCGGTACCAACAAATTTCGGGGGAAGAGTTTTATACCCCCAAACGAAGACTAAATAGCAAATTTCAGCCACTTCGGATGAATATTGAGGTCACAACCTTAAAAATACCAAAAATCGGGAGGTACCGTTCTATGGGGGCTACATGAAGGCGTGGACCTATACCGACAAATTTAGAGGAGAAAGTTGAATACCCCCAATGAAGATTAAATACCAAATTTCAGCCATATCAATACCGAAAATCGGGAGTTACCGTTCTACGCGGGCTGTATTTAAGCGTGGACCTGTACCAACAAATTTATGGGAGAAAGTTTTACACCACCAACGAAGTCTTAATACCACATTTCAGCCACTTTGGATGTATATTGAGGCCACAACCTTAAAAATACCGAAAATCTGGAAGTATTGTCGTTCTATGTGGGCTATATGAAGGCGTGACCTATACCGACAAATTTAGAGGAGAAAGTTGAATACCCCCAATGCAGACTAAATGCCAAATTTCAGCCATATCAAGGGATTATTGTGGAGGTACCGTTCTATGGGGGCTATACGAAGGCGTGGACCCTTACCAACAAAAATCTGAGGGAAAGTTGTATAACCCCAACGAAGACTAAGTACAACATTTCAGCCATTTCGGTGTGATAATGAAGCTAAAACCTTCAAAATACCGAAAATCGGATGGTACCGTTCTATGGGAGCTATCAAAACGTGGACCGATATAGCCCATTTGCAATATCAAACATCCTAAGAGTAATAGGAACTTCAATACCAAATTACAACGCTCTATCTAAAAATTGCGAGCTGTATCTTGACTTCAACAGATGGACAGACGGACATGGTTATATCGTCTAAGAATTTTACCCGGATCAAGAATATATATACTTTATAGGGTCTCCGTTAAATATTTCGATGTGTTACAAACGGCATGACAAATTTAATTATACCATCCATATTATGGTGGAGGGTATAAAAATTGGGAAAATTTGGCTTTCGTAATATTTTGTCCAAACTTAGTTTAAGTTCGAAGATAGGTTACATCGGTCCACTCCTTCCGGTACCTCCCCCACAAAAGTTCGAAAATTGTCGGAAAAGTTGTACGCACGATAACTCTTGAAGGAAGGAACCGATTTGGTCCATACTTTGCACATCGTGGAATTTTTACCAGACTTAGACGAGGTTCCAATATGGACTCAATCGGTCCACTACTTCGGGTACATCCCACACAAAATTTCGGAAAAGTTCAGTTCAGGACCTGCTCTCGAATCGCTTTGATTTTTGTTGTAGCAGCTTGTATTCACTCCCCTTCATACGACGGTACAAGTTTCATCAGCGGCAAGTCCATACTTCCTGAGAAAATAGCCTGGAAGGTGCAAAAAAACCCTATGACACCGTGTGTAGTGGTTGGAGCGCAAGATAACTCTCGAACGGATACGCCGATTCAGTCCACAATGTGGACCTTGTAATATTTTGTGCAAACTTAGTTTAAGTTCGAAGATAAGCCATATCGGTCCACTCCTTTAGGGACCTCCCCAACAAAAGTTCAAAAATGTTCGGAAAAATTGTGCGCACGATAACTCTAACTCAGTTACGACAGTAAAAGTTTTTTTAGGGGCAAGTCCATACTTCTTGAGAAAAAACCCCTATGCCCCCATATGTTGTGGCTGGAGAGCTCGATCCTAATACTTCGTTCGTCCACACTTTGGATATCGTAATATTTCTTCGAATATGAGATGAAATTCGAATGTGGTGCTTATAGGTCAAACGTTCGAAAATATTCGTTAAATTGTACGTAATATCCCATAGATTTGGTCCAAACTTTGGATCTCTAAATATTGTCGAAACTTAGTTCATGTTCAAATTTGGGCGCTATCTGTCTAATCCTTGGGGTACCACCCACACAAATGTTCAACATTTTTGTTTGGTTTTTACCGAAGGTGGTCCTGCCTGTCATCGGTCCTGTTTACATCGATATTATATTTTTCGTAGGGTAGTATGGTAAAAAAGCCCTATCTATCGATATCTCCGCAAATTGATGAGCTTTAATCCTATCCATATTTTTGTTGGTTCATACGCCCAAAATGTTGAAAACCTTAATACTTTATTTATTTTTTTTTTTTTGGAAAAAATGTTTTAATCCACACAGGCTGAGAGTATATCTCTGTCGGCAAAGGCGACTGATACTTTTCTACTTGTTCATTTTTAAAGATCCCTGGCGATTAGATAAGATTTACAGATTTGGTGTATTCTGAGACCTATATTAAAAAAATTATATGACAAACAATTTTGTAGAATATTTGGATTTGATACGATCCTTTTTTTAAGATTTTCGAAAAAAGGACCAAAAAGAACCCTTTGATGGACCACATGACGCTCAAAATTTTTAACGAAAATATTCTCCATATTTTCCTCAATAAAGTTGCAGTAGATACTTTAACCTAAATGCAAGGATTCCAAGATGGGCGGAACTTGCCACGCCTACTAAAGTTCACATCACTAAACTTTAATAATGTCGATACAACACGTGTCTCATATTTTTAGCTCTACTATCTTAATCTACTTAGTTTTCCTTGTCATTTTTTGTTGTCGCGCAGTGTATTCAGGTAGGCGTAGTGCCCGACCTTGTAGGCCTTGGCATAACCTATATTATTTTCAAAACAAGATGTTCAACGTGTTTTAAGCGAGTAATAAACTGATCAACTAATCGAAATTTAATTGAAAAATATTATTTAATTTCATACACGCCGTAATAATGGTGGTTTACCAATTTTATCTATCCATCCTTATAAATTTACCAACTTATATATTCACAACTTTTCTCCCTCATTTGGACATGGTAATATTTCAATTAATATTTACAGATTGCTGCGATATTACGCCACTTTGTGAACGTCCATCGTCGTCGTTACTGTCGTCACTTGACTGATGTCAGTTGTTGTTTCTACTGTTTCACGTTCAAGTGGCATTCCAAACAACCCAAACTCTAAATGCGAATGTGGTTCTATGGCGCTGGTTCTGCTCTTGTTGTTGTTGTCGTTCATTCTGCTTATTTGTCTGGTTCTTATTATTTTAATATTATTTAGATATAGACATCGGGCGCCACTTTACAGCCAACGTACATTGCCGCGCATAAATGCCTTAGCAGAAGAATAACAACAACAAGCAAAATCACTAAAAACCAGAGCAACTAACAAAAGAACAGCGCAAAAAATATATACCAACAACAATAGAACTACATAAACTGATGAATCGAAAAAAGGAGGCAAACGAGAAAGAAGACGAGGAAAAAAGTTGTTCTTTGATTTGCATAAATTACTGACTGACATTACAACTTGTTGCCTAAGCAAATGAGCATAAATTAAATCAAAAACGAATACGAATACAAACGGGGCAAGGCTATAAGAGGTTGTTGTAGCAAGAAAGAAATGGAGAAAGTGTGTTTTGAGGTATAAGCACCCCACAATCAAACATATATGAAAATTTAAGTGATTATTGCTATTGTTTGTGTTTTTTTTTGTATTTCGAAAAGAACATTTCACAAAGGTTATGCAGATGACAGTTAGTAGTTACATTTTTTTTTAATTTCTCCCATTCTCAGGATCTGCAACACCAAAAGCTCTCCCCAGCTGCTACTATTGGCTTATTTGTTACATTTGTACTAATATACATACATATATATATTTTTTTAACCATGTGTTTACAAATCATTTCTGAGCTGTTCCATATTTCCACTCATGTTCAACAATTTGATATAGCCCTTTTGAGAGACTTGGAATTTATTCAGAAGAATACTATCCTTGTGTTTCCGATAAGATTTATTCAACTTGTTAGTATCTACAGTTAGTGATTCAACATTTTTAAGAATTTAATATTTGAATATACATAAGTGCATTCGATTTCTTGAAACAAATTTGCCCATCCCTGCTCATCAAACTGTGTATGTATGGATGTATGTGAATTGTTCACTAAACATGCATACTTTGCATAATGAGTTTAATGTTTTGGATTCAATTGCAGAACTCGCACAGAAATGAATTGCACAAAGTAAGTTGTTCACTTGTTGTTTGAACAATTCCAGCCATTATATTAAGCTCGGAGATGATTAGACTAAAGAAGTAAAGTAATGTGTAACAAATGTAACATTCATGTAAGTTATTTTCCAAGTTGTTAGAATTTTGGTAAGGTGTTTTTGGCATTACATTATTACTGCACTCTTTTTCAATACTCAGCTTAATGATTTTGTTTTCATTTTAATAGATGTTTGTTATAATTTTGTATGCAAAGTAGTATACTTGTGTAAACAACAGTGGGACGGCAGTTTTATAGAGGTGACTCCGTCAAAATGTTATAAACGTCGAGCAATTCATTAATTGAATACAATAGTCTACCAAGTACGACCCAACCCAGCAAAAATTTGGATCCGTTAGTCATTATGTAACCCATTACATAGTAATGTATACAAAAATAACTATGTACTTCTATTACTCATTACTAAGCAATGAATACGGTGGCACAGAGCTTGTGTGTCCGACTACAAATCCGAGGGTTGTGTGTTCAACGCTCGCAGCCGGCCATGTGTTTTTTGTTAAAAAAACAAGGAACAGTTGGTGGTGCACATGTAAGTCATTAAACAACCCTTACTGTTCGTACGTGTGGCCGAGCTACAAAGCGGAAGTACTATAAAAACCCATTATCTTGGGAGGACTTTTTTGCTGGGAAATTGATAGATAGGCGGTAAAATTGTATTTTTAAATCCCAGAGGACAAGAGAAACATTTTCTCCTATAAGTCTTACTTACTTACTTAGCTGGCACATTACAGAACATTTGTTCCATAGACCGAACTAAGAAAAGATCTCCAATTCTCTCTGTTTAGTGCTTCGCTTTTTTGGAATACCGCGCCTTGTCATTTCTTCATCCAGTTGTTTGCGCCATCTATTCTTTGGCCTGCCAATTCTGCGTGCAACCCCATGTGGCTCGAATTTATACGCCTTTTTAGCGGGTTCATCATAGCTCATTCTTATTATATGACCTAGCCAACGCAATCGCTACATCTCGATACGTTTAACTATATTGATGTCGTTGTATAGCAGATACAGCTTATGGTTCATACGACGTCGATATCCACCGTCAACGCAGATTGGTCCGTAGATCTTTCGAAGAATTTTTCTCTCAAACACGCCAAGCACTGCCTTATCCACATGCGCAAGTACCCAGGCTTCGGAACCATAGATCAGCACGGGTAGTATCAGTATTTTGTAGAGCGTTATTTTTGTTTGACGAGTTGTGGCTTTGTTTTTAAGGTGCTTACTTAAGCCAAAGTAGCATCTGTTGGCCAATACAATTCGTCTTTTTATTTCACAACTGATGTCGTTTGTTGTGTTTCCGGCGGTGCAGAGTTATACGAAGTCTTTTACTACCTCAAAATTATAGGAACCAACATCTACAGTTGGTCCGATCTCAATGGACGCATTGCGCGTCGACACCATCAGCTTGATCTTCTCGCCGTTTACCCCCAGATCCACTTTAGCAGATTCTCCGTCGACCTTCATGAAGGTATCGGTTACTTATTTTACTGATCGTCCCATAATGTCTATATCAAGCAAATAACATGTGGCTATTGGTGTAGATTGTGCCACTTCTTTTGACGTCTCGTATAACCTTTTCTCACACGAAAGGCTATCTCCTTGCCTGAAACCTCTTTTGGTACAAAACTCTTCGGAGAGGTTCTTTCCTATTTTAACTGAAGATCTTGTGTCAGTTAGAGTCATTTTACAAAGCCGAATGAGCTTTGCGGGGATACCAAATTCAGACATTGCTTGGAATACCTTTGAACGTAGCGGGCTGTCGAATGCTGCTTTATAATCGACAAAAGAATTTGCCGCAGGGTAAATATCTGGTCAATGGTGGACTTGGCAGGTCTAAAGCCACATTGGTATGGTCCAATTATTTCGTTGACCATGGCCTTAAGTCGTTCGCACAATATCCCTGACACTATCTTGTAGGCGATAGGGAGAAGACTTATGCCCCCATTGTTGGAGCATAAAGTCTTATCTCCCTTCTTATGTACTGGACACAGGATGCTCTGGTTCCAATCGTCGGGTAAGCGTTCTTCCTGCCAGATGGAGCAAACTAGCTTATGCATACACCTTATCAGCGTGTCGCCTCCGGTTTATCGGCTGTCTTTACCTCATCTTGGCCGGGTGATATACATTCAATACCATCTTCTGGGATTGGATCTGTGGTATCTTCGTCGACTTCGCTACTATTGAATACCAACAGTTTGGAAAAAATGCTTTTTCCATATCCTTAGCACACTTTCTGTACCAGTTACCAAATTACCTTGCTGGTCTCTACAGGAGGATGTGTCAGCCATCAGTTTGATGTTTCACTCTTTGGTAGAATTTTCGGACTTCATTCTGTCTCCTGTACATCTCGGTTCGTTCACACTCTAGCTTTTCCATCTCTCTCTTTTTCCTGTGGAAAAGACGTTTCTCCTCTCTCCTTTTCTCCCGATACATCTCTCGTGCGCTACGCGTTGCTACTGATTGTAAAGTAGCCCTATATGCCGCATTTTTCTCTTCGGTAGCAGCACGACATCCCTGGTCATACCATGTATTCCTTGGTGGAGGTATCCAAGTACTGATTTTGCGGCTGTTTGCATGGAGTGGACAATGCTTTGCCATTGTCCTGATATGTTATGGGGACGAGGAGTGCTTTGATTAAGCAGTTGGGCCAGATGAGTGGAATATGCTGTGGCTATATGTAGTGACTGCAGCTTACTGATGTCCAACTTCCGTGTTGTGTCTGTTCGCACTTTGTTTGCTACGTTTAATCTGGTACGTACCTTTGCTGTCTACCTTGCGAGTCTATGTGTGCACGTCGGAAGATCGTACATCCAACACGCTTAATGCATGTAATTGTAATTGTTGATAAAAATTGATTTTTAATATTAAAACCCAAAAATTTCACCCAAGCCCACTGTGCAATTTTATTTCTATTTTTTATTAGATAGCTGATAAAAATACAAAAAAAATCTATTTGGACCGATATTAAAGAAGTTATGAGTATTTCTTTGCCTATAGTTTTTACAAAATTCTACTTTTTCAAGGCGAATATACTTAAATGTTTTGCTGATGGGCAGCATCACCACAGCAAAATATAAAGGAAATCAAAAACAAATTTTTTAAAAAGTGTCCAATTTCACTCAGAAGTCCCCATATATATTTGTGCTCCTGCATTTTTTCACAATGTGACGGTACTATAGCCCAGAGTATACCTGCTCCGAGCTCTTTTGGTCAATTCCACGATAGAGGAGAACAGCATTGGATCTGTTCCGTTTACACATGCACCACATGTTAACATTGATGAGGAAAATGGAAAATGGAATGTGCACTTCCGAGGCTGCACTGGTCATAACCCCATCCAGTACTACTGGAGTTATGCTAGCTGCGCTAAAACATCTCCCAGTGTGTCTCATACTTCAACGTCGAATTCATCGTGGTCGTCGGAATATGAGAAGAAACACACCGTCACCTGTAGCTTGCAGCGTTGCAATCATTACAACGTTTTGCGAAAGGGTTGTATAACTAGTATAATAGGACCTTTATTAAGCACCTGTCGGGAACAGGCAAGTCTGGAACAACCGAGGTAGTGGTGCTTAATGTATACACTCTATTTACCGCTGATGAATTTGTCTTGCGTTATATGTCAGATATTAGATCGCTTTTGGAGGGAACCATATTGTGGTGGTAAATTTCTGCTTCATAAACTCAAAAAACATTTTTGTTGAAACTCGTAGTAAATGAGCTGTTACTCGTTGAGTTTTAAAGATATACCAAAACGTGCTTAAGCAACTCGATGGACCCGGGGTTGAGTATTTAAGAAGTGTCCTCAACCTACCACCCATATTGTACTAGAAGTCTAGAGGTTCTTAATTCGTGTACCGTGCTTGTGTCGTCGGCTGGGGTAACCTTACGAAATTAGAAGACTAGTTTTCTCCCATTGCTGGGACTAAATCGGGTTCTTTTTTGATTAAATACTAAAATCTACTGTGTGTTTAAACCCGATAAAAATGTATTTAATTTGTACAGTTTAGGATTGATCGTGTGAAGATTATGCAGGCTCGCTGGGGTTTGGTAGCTGAGGAGTTCGTGTAGAATTTGCGGGTTCTTTTCCTAAGAAAAAAACATTGTCTTCGTTGTCAGACCGTCAACGCTTCGTTGTCAGATTGTCAACGCTCCGTTGTCAGATTGTCAACGCCCCGTTGTCAGATTGAAACCAATGGTGGTCATTTTTTTGATATCCGTTCCTTTCCCATTTTATACCCTTAGTAGAAGAAATTAAATTTTTTGAAAAGTATTTTATTAATCGAAACCAATTACAAAAATTCAATATATGTAAATACATTCAATATAAATACATATTTGATTTGACAAAACAATTCGAATTACATATATTCATATATGGAAACAAATTAAATTAACTTAACTCTGAAATAAACTTTTCCATTATTCATAGGATATAAGTGATCGATCCCCAATCATTACATTCTCTTAGTAAGGAAGCTTTCAATGAATTTTCAACTGATTCATCAACTTCGGGAACATCTTTGTCGCAAAAATTAGGAGACGTGTGCGTTGCTGCTTTGCTTGTGCTAGGCTCTGAATTCAAAAGCTTTATTTTTTGGACTTCTTGTTTCTATACTTGGCATAAAGTTTTCCGCTTGCGTTGTTCTTTCCTTTTCTTGAAATGTAATAATAATCCTAAAAATAAAGACATTTTATAAGTTAAGAAATTATTATTAATTGTTAATCTTACCCCCATTTCGTTTTCAAGAGGAAAAACGGAACAAATTTCGTCCAATATGCGCATATAGTCCTGAGCGTAAAGAGTAACATTGTTGGTAAAATATCTACAATAATTTTGTTGGCGTTTTTTATTGTTGGACTGCAGAATTTTACATCTTTGTGTTTATTTCAGCTTTAGTCCATATTTTGTTGTATTCAAGTATTTGAATAACAACAAAATGTTTTACAGTGGATATGAAATTGATTAGTTGCGGGCGGAGGGTAGGGAATACTATAGTTTCAGTTGTCACCAAACAACTTCATCAGTTCCCTTTTCCGCCGACTCTGTATCGATAAACAGGTCAATAAGCCCATCCAGCAAATTAAACAAAATGAGAAATTTGCTATATGACCCTAAAACTGATTACCCTACAATTTGAGTCGAACTAAAGAATTTTATATCCACCACTGTTTTTATGTCGTCTTTGCTTTGCAAAGAATACGAACATAGGGGTGTTGCTTCAATAAGTTTAATTTGCTGGATGGGCTTATTGACCTGTTTATCGATACAGAGTCGGCGGAAAAGGGAACTGATGAAGTTGTTTGGTGACAACTGAAACTATAGTATTCCCTACCCTCCGCCCGCAACTAATTGTTATTGAAAGAGAAAGGACGCATTGTGCAGTCCTTTCTCTTTCAATAACACGAAAAAAAGGTAAATATGCAGCCGATTGCACACGAGTAAAAAAATGACAACGGTGGTGAATGATTCATACACGGTCGTTGCTAAAATGACAACGACCGTGTATGATTCATGCACGTCGGTGTACAAAGTAACAACGGTTGTGCATGATTTATGCAGGTGGTGGTGCATAATTCATACACGTTCGGTGTCAAATTGACAACGACCGTGTATGAATCATGCACCACCGTTGTCATTTTTTACTCGTGTGTAATCGGCTGCAATTACCAATATAAAAAACGCAACGTTGTCATTTTGAGCACATCGGCGGACAAATTAAGCACGGCCGTTGTTGGTACCGAAAGTTGACCACGTCTCGGTGACAATTTGAGCACGTTCGTGTACAATGCACCAACAGCCGTTGTTGAAAAAAATAACAACGGGTCGTTGCGAAAATGACAACATACGTGCTTGATTTCGCAACGGGGTTTTTCCCTCAGTGTAGGTCTCAAAAAGTGTTCTCAACTCCATAACACCAAGGTGTACTTTAGCGGATTTAGAATAGTCTTTAGTTCCAACCCGTGTAGCTAACACCCTGCAGTAGCCAACTCGCCCTCAGCATCTGATTTTGAAATATTGGATCCAAAGTATGAGGAGAAGCGAATTATTCGACTTAATCTCACTGGAGTGATATTCATTATTGTGTTACCTGTTATACCATTAGTATCAGGTAGAAATAATCTATGGTGGAGTGTTGTTAAAGCGTTCTTCCCGTATGTCTCTAAGATGTTTCTTGGTAGCTGTTGTGTTATGTAAGTGACCAATAGACAGCGGAATCCTATGCAAATGCATATATGGTTAGGATGGTCGTAGAGAAAATCTGATTAGACAGAAACTAGTTCTATTACAAAATAAAACGAATTAGGCCCAGAAATTTTTGCATATCGTGCATGTTTTTACATATCTGCATAAAATGAGTACATATATGCAAAACCATATGCAAAAATATATTCAAGGATTTGTGGTCTAAATATCCCACCAAAATGGCTGAAATTTGGTATTATGTCTTCGTTAAGGGTATTCAACTTTACAACTGAAACCTGTCCGCATAGGCCCACGTCTTCATATAGCCCCCATAGAAAGGTACCTCCCGATTTTCGGTATTTTGAAGGTTGTGGACTCAATATCCCACCGAAATGACTGAAATTTTGCATTTTGTCTTCGTTGTGGGTATAAAACTTTTCACCTGAAATTTGTCGGTAGAGGTCCACGTCTTCATATAGCACCCCTAGAACGGTACCTCCGAATTTCTGGTATTTTGAAGGTTGTGCTCTCAATATCCCTCCGAAATGGCTGACATTTGGTATTGAGGCTTCGTTGGGGGTATAAAACTTTCCACCTGAAATTTATCGGTATAGGTCCACGTCTTCATATAGCCCCCATAGAACGGTACCTACCGATATTCTGTATTTTGAAAGTTGTAGCCTCAATATCCCACCGAAATGACTGAAATTTGGTATTTAGTCTTCGTTGGGGGTAAAAAACATTCCACATGAAATTTGTCGGCATAGGTCCACGTCTTCATATAGCCCCCATAGAAAGGTACCTCCCGATTTTCGGTATTTTGAAGGTTGTGGACTCAATATCCCACCGAAATGACTGAAATTTTGCATTTTGTCTTCGTTGTGGGTATAAATCTCTTCACCTGAAATTTGTCGGTAGAGATCCACGTCTTCATATAGCCCCCATAGAATGGTACCTCCGGATTTCTGGTATTTTGAAGGTTCTGCTATCAATATCCCTCCGAAATGGCTGAAATTTGGTATTAAGGCTTCGTTGGGGGTAAAAAACATTCCACCTGAAATTTGTCGGCATAGGTCCACGTCTTCATATAGCCCCCATAGAACGGTACCTTCCGATTTTCGGTATTTTGAAGGTTGTGGCTGTGGTTATGCATTTCTCTATTTTGTTGACTTGTCAGAAGAGAATTTTAAACAGAAAAATTTTACTCACAAACATTTTTGTACCTATTATTGAAATATTTGTTGCATAAGCAAATATATAAAATTTATGCATTTTGCATAATTTTGCATATGTCATAGGTTTCGATTGCAATGTAATCTGTAGTGGAATTCTGTAACTCTCGGCTATGTGGTATTCGGATTGCTGTCGTCTCGGCAATAGTTGGCTGTAAGGCAAGGCTCTGTACTATACGGGTTTAAATCCGGGAAGAGATCGTTTAATGGCAGCATGCAAAGCGCAGGGACCTTATTAAGCTTGGAGCCTGCTAAGAGATTGGAGCATGCTAATCACAGTGAGCTTGCTTATTGGAGCTTGCTAAAATCTTGTAGCGTACTAGGAGCAGGGTCGAATCACGGCTAAATCGGTATCCTAACTGCGGACGAGACACATGTCTACTTCTTCTTTGTCGGCTGATGTTCGATGACTTCAGCGAGGACATATGGAAATATACACCCGAACGAAGTAACACGAGATGAATGAGGATTATATTGGAAAATTGATTGTTTCTAATAACTTTGAAGTTCAAATTGTTCATTAATTCGACCGACCGGTGTTAAGTACAACGGGCATTGATGATAATGACAAGGTGTGGGAAGTTACAAAGTGTCCTCAAATTATATTTAGACAATTTTGGCAACGTTGTCCTGCTGCTGTAATCGGGCAAGGGTGCCAGCAAAGTTGAATCGTAGATTCCGATTTCCCTCCTGTCACCAGCAGCAAATATTTCAGAGTCACTACACCAATCCATGATGAGAAGCTGTTTCCAAGTTGCCCAACTTCAATATCATCCGGAAAATGCACAGCAGCATTACACGCCATATCCTAACATATTAGTCGAAGACTGCACCAAAACAGGCCGTGCCACCGAACACTCTTGGTGACTCTTGGTCTTTGGAAAGTCTTTGATACCGTAAACCATACCAAGCTCTTCGAGGGCATCAACGCAGCTACCACGTCAATCAACCTCAAAGGTTCAAGTTCTTCCTGTGGAATACATCCAACAGAAACAGAGAAATCCGCAATGGAAATAAAATTCACCAAATTGGAAATTTGGGTAATTATGCATCTAAATATTATCTGACCATCACCAAAATCAATAGACATTTTTTGGGTCCCTCTCTACCAAAATATCGTGACAAACAGATCAAAATTGGGACCTGTTGCGTGTTTACAATAGTTAAGGTGGTCAATACTAATAGTGGTCGTAGTTTTATTTTTGACACAGACTCCGACTTCAAAAAAAAAAACTTTTTGACTATCATTCCAGCTGCAAATTGGTGGAAGACCTGTAATTCTAGCTAAACGTCATTTTATTTTTCCACAAAAAACAAATCCCACTGTGAATTATTTTCCCAACCAATCTATTCAATTACCAAACTGTTTCAGTGCCTTTTTTGCCTGTGAGTGGGTGTTAGTGTGTTGGTATTTTCAATGATATCTAATAAAACCACACTCATTTAAAATCCATTAAACTTTTGCAAAACTCCAGATTTAGTCAACCCCCCCAAAAATTGAAAACTATTTTCTGAGAGACGCTGGGAAACGGAAGTGGGAAAAGTGCTGGGAAAACTATTTGAATGATTTATGCATTTATCATCGGAAATAGTTGTGACGGTGGTAGTTACGAACATATTCCTTAAAATCACTGACACACACACAAAGCCACACTCACTTACATATTCATAAAATGGCTTGTCCTGGTTTTATTTCTTTAGAAATAAATTCAAGTGTGGGTGTGTGTGAGGATCTTTGTGTTTGCATGGCTATTTGTATAGCTAATACTCCAGAAATTTATGTATATTAAGAATATTATTGGTACGAATATAAAAAGAGACCAGCAATAAAAATAAGGAGAAGAAAAAAAAAACGAACGACAAGAAAATTACTAAAAGTTTCAATAAATTAGTTCTGCGTATGAGATATGAATACTAAACAAACTAAACTAAACTCGAAAAATGAGAACTCAAAGTCTTCGAAGCTGCCAGTGATGTGGACTGGATGAGAATGTCAGGACAAGCAAAGGAAAACCAAGTTGTTTTTTGTGTTTGTGAGTTGCTGTCAATAAAAAAGAAGAATGACTATCTCAATCAGTCGGTGTGTATACATATGTGTATGTATGCTCGTCTAACAGCCTTTTATAATAGAGCAATATGTATGTATGTATCTGTGTGTAATTCTATTTGTAAAATAACTCAAGAAAAGCATTTTAATTGAAAATGACACTTAAAAGTGTTTTCCAACTTTTCTTTGCTCTTTTTGTGTGCAAGTGAATGGATGTATGTATGTACGTATGTGTATGTGTGTGTGTCAGACCCTGTCGAACGAAACTATCTGTCAAACATGAAGTACCGTACCTAGCAAAAAAAAGACGCATTTCATTTACCAAGGACCAACTTTACTTTGGTGCAGAAGAAAACGTAGACGAAGAATAAGCAAGACATCAGTAACGGTAACGACAGCGAAAACGACGAACAAATTAAAATGAAAATGAAACTTACGGAAATGTTTACTCACAGACAACACTAACCGGGACATAAGCAGTAGCAGTAGAATGCATATCCTTTAAATTCTTTTAGGGCCTTCGTCTTCTTGTTCAAAAAAGCTGCAGTGTAAGCATGCCCAACGCTTGAATGGCTGGCTATCAAGCTTAGACGACAACTATGCAAAAGTTCTCTGCTTTGCTTGGCATAAATGTGAAACTTATTTCCTTTTGGTCTATATCAAATGACGATGAATGTCCTTTTGTCCAAGACTCCAAGAAGGACAAGTAATTTCATACTCACACAATTATATATTGTTGTACAAACCAAGAAAGAATAGAAAAAAAATAATATAACTGTTTGTATGCTACCAAGAACAAGAAGTAGAAACTGTCGTATTCAAATTTGTTTTTCAATGGACAAACCCAACAAATATTTTTGAGTTAGATATTTAAAAGCGATAAGAGGAACCAGAGATTATTAGACGAAATTATATTTTCTATGACTAGCCATACAAAAACCTGGATTTCTTCAACGAAATTTTTAAAGGACTGGCATATCTTAAAATGGGATTTTTTTAAAGAACATGTTTCGAGGTCTTGCTATGCTATAAACGTGAATTTTTTAAAGAATATTTTTCGAGGTCTTGCAAGGCTATAAACGTGGATTTTTAAGGAATATTTTTCGAGGTATTGCAAGCCTACAAACGTGGATTTTTTAAATAATATTTTTAGAGGTCTTACAAAACTATAAGTGTGACTTTTTTAAAGAATATTTTTCGAGGCCTTGCAAGGCTATAAACGTGGATTTTTTAAAGAATATTTTTCGAGGTCTTGCAAGGCTATAAACGTGGATTTTTTAAAGAATATTTTTCGAGGTCTTGCAAGGCTATAAACGTGGATTTTTTGAAGAATATTTTTCGAGGTATTGCAAGCCTACAAACGTGGATGTTTTAAAGAATATTTTTCGAGGTGTTGCAAGCCTACAAACGTGGATTTTTTTAAATAATATTTTTCGAGGTCTTACAAAACTATAAGTGTGGATTTTTTAAAGAATATTTTTCAAGGTCTTACAAAACTATAAGTGTGGATTTTTTAAAAAATATTTTTGAAGGTCTTGCAAGGCTATAAGCGTGGATTTTTTAAAGAATATTTTTCGAGGTCTTGGATTTTTTAAAGAATATTTTTCGATGTATTTCAAAGCCAAAAACGTGGATGTTTTAAAGAATATTTTTCGAGGTCTTGGATTTTTTAAAGAATATTTTTCGATGTCTTTCAAGGCCAAAAACGTGGATTTTTTAAAGAATATTTTTTGAAGTTTTGCAAGGCTATAAACGTGGATTTTTTAAAGAATATTTTTCGAGGTCTTGCAAGGCTATAAACGCGGATTTTTTAAAGAATATTTTTCGAGGTCTTGCAAGGCTATAAACGTGGATTTTTTAAAGAATATTTTTCGAAGTCTTGCAAGGCAATAAACGTGGATTTTTTAAAGAATATTTTTCGAGGTCTTGCAAGGCTATAAACGTGGATTTTTTAAAGAATATTTTTCGAAGTCTTGCAAGGCTATAAACGTGGATTTTTTAAAGAATATTTTTCGAGGTCTTGCAAGGCTATAAACGTGGATTTTTTAAAGAATATTTTTCGAGGTCTTGCAAGGCTATAAACGTGGATTTTTTAAAGAATATTTTTCGAGGTCTTGCAAGGCTATAAACGTGGATTTTTTTTAAGAATATTTTTCGAGGTCTTGCAAGGCTATAAACGTGGATTTTTTAAAGAATATTTTTCGAGGTCTTGCAAGGCTATAAACGTGGATTTTTTAAAGAATATTTTTCGAGGTCTTGCAAGGCTATAAACGTGGATTTTTTAAAGAATATTTTTCGAGGTCTTGCAAGGCTATAAACGTGGATTTTTTAAAGAATATTTTTCGAGGTCTTGCAAGGCTATAAACGTGGATTTTTTAAAGAATATTTTTCGAGGTCTTGCAAGGCTATAAACGTGGATTTTTTAAAGAATATTTTTCGAGGTCTTGCAAGGCTATAAACGTGGATTTTTTAAAGAATATTTTTCGAGGTCTTGCAAGGCTATAAACGTGGATTTTTTAAAGAATATTTTTCGAGGTCTTGCAAGGCTATAAACGTGGATTTTTTAAATAATATTTTTCGAGGTCTTGCAAGGCTATAAACGTGGATTTTTTAAAGAATATTTTTCGAGGTCTTGCAAGGCTATAAACGTGGATTTTTTAAAGAATATTTTTCGAGGTCTTGCAGGCTATAAACGTGGATTTTTTAAAGAATATTTTTCGAGGTCTTGCAAGGCTATAAACGTGGATTTTTTTAAGAATATTTTTCGAGGTCTTGCAAGGCCAGAAACGTGGATTTTTTAAAGAATATTTTTCGAGGTCTTGCAAGGCTATAAACGTGGATTTTTTAAAGAATATTTTTCGAGGTCTTGCAAGGCTATAAACGTGGATTTTTTAAAGAATATTTTTCGAGGTCTTGCAAGGCTATAAACGTGGATTTTTTAAAGAATATTTTTCGAGGTCTTGCAAGGCTATAAACGTGGATTTTTTTTAAGAATATTTTTCGAGGTCTTGCAAGGCTATAAACGTGGATTTTTTAAAGAATATTTTTCGAGGTCTTGCAAGGCTATAAACGTGGATTTTTTTTAAGAATATTTTTCGAGGTCTTGCAAGGCTATAAACGTGGATTTTTTTAAAGAATATTTTTCGAGGTCTTGCAAGGCTATAAACGTGGATTTTTTAAAGAATATTTTTCGAGGTCTTGCAAGGCTATAAACGTGGATTTTTTTTAAGAATATTTTTCGAGGTCTTGCAAGGCTATAAACGTGGATTTTTTAAAGAATATTTTTCGAGGTCTTGCAAGGCTATAAACGTGGATTTTTTAAAGAATATTTTTCGAGGTCTTGCAAGGCTATAAACGTGGATTTTTTAAAGAATATTTTTCGAGGTCTTGCAAGGCTATAAACGTGGATTTTTTAAAGAATATTTTTCGAGGTCTTGCAAGGCTATAAACGTGGATTTTTTTTAAGAATATTTTTCGAGGTCTTGCAAGGCTATAAACGTGGATTTTTTTAAAGAATATTTTTCGAGGTCTTGCAAGGCTATAAACGTGGATTTTTTAAAGAATATTTTTCGAGGTCTTGCAAGGCTATAAACGTGGATTTTTTTTAAGAATATTTTTCGAGGTCTTGCAAGGCTATAAACGTGGATTTTTTAAAGAATATTTTTCGAGGTCTTGCAAGGCTATAAACGTGGATTTTTTAAAGAATATTTTTCGAGGTCTTGCAGGCTATAAACGTGGATTTTTTAAAGAATATTTTTCGAGGTCTTGCAAGGCTATAAACGTGGATTTTTTAAAGAATATTTTTCGAGGTCTTGCAAGGCTATAAACGTGGATTTTTTAAAGAATATTTTTCGAAATCTTTCAAGACCAAAAACGTAGACTTTTAAAGAATATTTTTCAAAATCTTTCAAGGCCAAAAACGTGGATTTTTAAAGAATATTTTTCGAGGTCTTTCAAGGCCCAAAACGTGGATTTTTAAAGAATATTTTTCGAGTTGTTGCGAGGCTATAAACGTAGATTTTTAAAGAATATTTTTCGAGTTGTTGCGAGGCTATAAACGTAGATTTTTAAAGAATATTTTTCGAGGTCTTTCAAGGCCCAAAACGTGGATTTTTAAAGAATATTTTTCGAGTTGTTGCGAGGCTATAAACGTAGATTTTTAAAGAATATTCTTCGAGGTCTTGTAAGGCTATAAACGTGGATTTTTTTTAAAGATATAGATTTCAAAAGATTATTTTTCCAGGTCCTGCAAGGCCTAAAACGTGGATTTTTAATAAATATTTTTCGAGGTCTTGCAAGGCCAGAAACGTGAATTTTTTAAAGAATATTTTTCGAGGTCTTGCAAGGCCAATAACGAGGATTTCTTAGAGAATATTTTTCGAGGTCTTGCATGGCTACAAACGAGGGTTTTTAAAGAATATTGTTCAAGGTCTTGCAAGGCTATAAACGTGGATTTTTTTAAAGAATACTTTTCGAAGTCTTGCAAGGCTATGAACGAGGATTTTTTAAAGAATATTTTTCGAGGTCTTGCAACGCTATTAATGTGGATTTTTAAAGAATATTTTTCGAGGCCTTGCAAGACTATTAACCTGGATTTTTTAAAGAATATTGTTCGAGGTCTAGCAAGCCTATAAACCTGGATTTTTTAAAGAATACTTTTCGAGGTCTTGCAAGGCTATGAACGAGGATTTTTTAAAGAATATTTTTCGAGGTCTTGCAACGCTATTAATGTGGATTTTTTAACGAATATTTTTCGAGGTCTTGCAATGCTATGAACGAGGATTTTTTAAAGAACACTTTTCGAGGTCTTGCAAGGCTATGAACGAGGATTTTTTAAAGAATGCTTTTCGAGGTCTTGCAACGTTATTAATGTGGATTTTTTAAAGAACATTTTTCGAGGTCTTGCAAGGATATAAACGTGGATTTTTAAAGAATATTTTTCGAGGTCTTGCAAGGCTATAAACGTGGATTTTTTAAAGAATATTTTTCGAGGTCTTGCAAGGCTATAAACGTGGATTTTTTTTAAGAATATTTTTCGAGGTCTTGCAAGGCTATAAACGTGGATTTTTTAAAGAATATTTTTCGAGGTCTTGCAAGGCTATAAACGTGGATTTTTTAAAGAATATTTTTCGAGGTCTTGCAAGGCTATAAACGTGGATTTTTTAAAGAATATTTTTCGAGGTCTTGCAAGGCTATAAACGTGGATTTTTTAAAGAATATTTTTCGAGGTCTTGCAAGGCTATAAACGTGGATTTTTTAAAGAATATTTTTCGAGGTCTTGCAAGGCTATAAACGTGGATTTTTTAAATAATATTTTTCGAGGTCTTGCAAGGCTATAAACGTGGATTTTTTAAATAATATTTTTCGAGGTCTTGCAAGGCTATAAACGTGGATTTTTTAAAGAATATTTTTCGAGGTCTTGCAAGGCTATAAACGTGGATTTTTTAAAGAATATTTTTCGAGGTCTTGTAAGGCTATAAACTTGGATTTTTTAAAGAATATTTTTCGAGGTCTTGCAAGGCTATAAACTTGGATTTTTTAAAGAATATTGTTCGAGGTCTTGCAAGGCTATAAACTTGGATTTTTTAAAGAATATTGTTCGAGGTCTTGCAAGGCTATAAACGTGGATTTTTTAAAGAATACTTTTTGAGGTCTTGCAATGCTATGAACGAGGATTTTTTAAAGAATACTTTTCGAGGTCTTGCAATGCTATGAACGAGGATTTTTTAAAGAATACTTTCCGAGGTCTTGCAATGCTATGAACGAGGATTTTTTAAAGAATACTTTTCGAGGTCTTGCAACGTTATTAATGTTGATTTTTTTAAAGAATATTTTTCGAGGTCTTGCAAGGCTATAAACGTGGATTTTTTTTAAGAATATTTTTCGAGGTCTTGCAAGGCTATAAACGTGGATTTTTTAAAGAATATTTTTCGAGGTCTTGCAAGGCTATAAACGTGGATTTTTTAAAGAATATTTTTCGAGGTCTTGCAAGGCTATAAACGTGGATTTTTTAAAGAATATTTTTCGAGGTCTTGTAAGGCTATAAACTTGGATTTTTTAAAGAATATTTTTCGAGGTCTTGCAAGGCTATAAACTTGGATTTTTTAAAGAATATTTTTCGAGGTCTTGCAAGGCTATAAACGTGGATTTTTTAAAGAATATTTTTCGAGGTCTTGCAAGGCTATAAACGTGGATTTTTTAAAGAATATTTTTCGAGGTCTTGCAAGGCTACAAACGTGGATTTTTTAAAGAATATTTTTCGAGGTCTTGCAAGGCTATAAACGTGGATTTTTTAAAGAATATTTTTCGAGGTCTTGCAAGGCTATAAACGTGGATTTTTTAAAGAATATTTTTCGAGGTCTTGCAAGGCTATAAACGTGGATTTTTTAAAGAATATTTTTCGAGGTCTTGCAAGGCTATAAACGTGGATTTTTTAAAGAATATTTTTCGAGGTCTTACAAGGCTATAAACACGGATTTTTTAAAGAATATTTTTCGAGGTCTTGCAAGGCTAAAAACGTGGATTTTTTAAAAAATAGTTTTCGAGGTCTTGCAAGGCTATAAACGTGGATTTTTTAAAGAATATTTTTCGAGGTCTTGCAAGGCTATAAACTTGGATTTTTTAAATGATATTTTTCGAGGTCTGGCAAGGCCAAAAAATTGATTTTTAAAGAATATTTTTCGAGGTCTTGCAAGGCTATAAACGTGGATTTTTTAAAGAATATTTTTCGAGGTCTTGCAAAGACAAAAACGTGGATTTTTTAAAGAATATTTTTCGAGGTCTTGCACGGTTATACACGTGGATTTTTCAAAGAATATTTTTCGAGGTCTTGCACGGTTATACACGTGGATTTTTTAAAGAATATTTTTCGAGGTCTTGCACGGTTATACACGTGGATTTTTCAAAGAATATTTTTCGAGGTCTTGCACGGTACACGTGGATTTTTCAAATAATATTTTTCGAGGTCTTGCAAGGCCAAACAGTGGATTTTTCAAAGAATATTTTTCGAGGTCTTGCAAGGCTATAAACTTGGACTTTTTAAATAATATTTTTCGAGGTTTGGCAAGGCCAAAAAAATGGATTTTTTAACGAATATTTTTCGAGGTCTTGCAATTCTATAAACTTGGATTTTTAAGGAATAATTGTCGAGGTCTTGCAAGGCTATAAACGAGGATTTCTTAAAGAATATTTTTCGAGGTCTTGCAAGGCTATAAACGCGGATTTTTAAAGAATATTTTTCAAGGTCTTGAAAGTGGATTTTTTTGAATAATATTTTTCGAGGTCTTGCAAGGCTATAAACGTGGATTTTTTTTTAATAATATTTTTCGAGGTCTTGCAACGCTATAAACGTGGATTGTTTTAAATAATATTTTTCGAGGTCTTGCAAGGCTATAAACGTGGATTTTTTAAAGCATGTTTTTGACGATATAAATGCGGAAATGTTTGCTGGTTCAAAATTGAATGTCACATAAAAAAGTAGCTACCAACTCTACTGAGAAGAAATGTGCAATGACATACAAAGACACACCACAGAGAGATTATATATGTACATGTTCGTGTGTATGTAAGTATTTCAGTTTGTGTACATGGCTCGGTATAACTTCAACATTTATGCTCGTTGAATCGTTTCCAACTATAATGGCCAAAGAAAGTTCATGAAAGCACCGGAAACCGGAAGCAACCAATAATTCAAATGAATTTCAAATCAAATCATTACAAAACAAAAGGGGGCCATCAGCACTGCGCACTAAAATGATCACACAGGGACACACATAGTGGACAGAGATGAACCGGAGTATATGTATGCCATTTGACCATGTTTTCAATCACATAACGTTTTTCACCATGTAAATGTTACATGACCATTTTGGCCTTGAGTGTAGGAGCCGGCCATTGAATGTTCGAATGTGAAGTGTACTTTTTGTGCCTCACTGTATTTAAGCTAAGAAAAGAAAACAACGAAACAAAGCAACAACAATAAATGAAGATGAACAATTTCCTCTGTTTTTGTTCCCGTGTTTTTGCTTTCATTCTATTTCGTTTTGTCCCTCATTTGCTGCATTGTGTCCTTTTGTCCATTTGGATGTAGTGAAGTTTTTTTTGTCCTATTACATACTTTTCTGTTGTTGTATCATTTTAATCTAATTTCTCTGAGATTTTATTAAAAAGGAAACAAATGAAGGAATGCAAAACAACTGTTCAACAGTTTGCTTTGTAAATTATAGAAGAAAAACGAAGGAGAGGAAAACAACTGCTGCAATGTTGAATGTTAAATTGATATTTGAATACCATGGAAATTGGGTAAAATTAAGAATAGTTTTGGCATCCATGTGAGAGATTGTTTTAAATTCAAGTTCGAAATGTTTGAAAAAAAAAGTAGATCGAAGTATCACAATGAGAATGACATTTGTCTTTTTTAGTTGGAAACTTTACTTTTTTTGAGAGTAGAGTATAGCATATTTATGCTCCAAATATTGGGTGTCCGTAATTCTGGTAGATACAAATGATCAAAGTTTTGTAACCAGTGGGCAGTTTGAACAATCAGTTAACACAGTCTCGAGTGAGCGAACTATAAAGAAGAGTTTACAATATAAAGTGGAAACCTTATAAGAAGGAAGTGACTTTACAGATGGGCATCAGTAAACTATACAATTTGTGGTAGCAGTCATTACGGCATAAGAAACTGCCACAGATAGAAGTCAGATGTTGAATGGCTTCTCTTGTGAAATTGTAGCTGCGAAATATTGTAATTCAACAGATTTTTGAGATATAATTCAAATTAATCAAGGAACGTTTGATATTTATCCATGTTATGCGACAGGCATTTTAAATAAAACTTCAAATTATCTATTTTTAGTTATCTATTTATTTCTTTTCATATCCATTCATCTTCGCCTTGTTTAGTTACCAGGTCTGACTACAAAAACTTGAGGCTTCTTCTTATTGTTGCCTTTGTTTGGACGACGACGGTTGACACGGCGGCGATTATTTACAACACGACGGCGTTTATTGCCTGGGCGTTTTCTTTGTAAAGCAGCTTGGGCAACGATTTGGGGCAGGAGATCACCAATTGGTGAGGGACCAGTAGTAGCAATGGTACCAGTACCAGTGGCTGTACCAGTAGCAGTTACTGGGGCGGTTGCGGTACCAGTAGCGGTGCCAGTGGCAGTTGCTCCTGCGGTGGCGGTGTTGATAATAATGGGAGTAATGCCGGTGCCAGTTCCGGTGCCAGTACCAGTGGTTGTGGGTCTAAGTTGTTCCAAGAAATTTTGTTTTTGATTGATGGCCTGGTTGATTTGAGCATTTGAGACCAAGAAACGTAATTCACCATTCTTGTTATCCTTGACGTATAGGCCAGTCAAACGTTTTTTATTCATGGGTTTGTTGGTGGAAGCTGAAATGGAATCATTATTGTCATTATGATGTCCTACGTTGGATTTTTGTAGTCCCAAGCAAACTTACCCGACTGTACCAAAACTAATAGACATGACGCAACTAATAAAGTTCCAATCACTTTGTGGGACACCATCTTTTCCGCAATAAGCCTGGCTTTACTGTTCGATGTTATAAGCAAGAGATGTAAATGTGATTTAATGTCAAATCAAAGTTCAACTCAAGTATTTATACGCTTCTAACATACGATTGGCCTTTACACAATAACCCTCAGAATCTTGGCTACTTTTAGGCGTCACAAAGGAAAATGATATGCAAAATTTGTCATTATACTGCTAACAAAAAACTTTCTTCCATTCTTTTTGCAGTAAATCACGTTTCTTCCAGCAATTGCTTAAACTACCACACTTGAGTGATTAGAAAGTACTCTATACCTTTGCTATTTTACCTTAGGCAAAACATTTCTTAATGCCATTACAGGCTGGTGATATTCTTCTACTTCGTTTTTCACTTCTTTACTTTGCTACGACACTTGGTATCTTTGAGAGCTGCGTGTATATTGATTTTTCTTTACTTGGTCAACCAGAAGAATCAAAGTGTCATCTTGGCATCGACCAACACGCGTAATCAATGAAGCAGTCAATCATACCCATAGCAACAGAAGTAAACATGTTTGCTCAAAATTGCCCACTCACTCTCATAACCAGTCATTCGTACATTGGAATAATTAGTTTACAGATTCTGGCGAACTACTTCAAATGTGATTGGCACATATTTGGCTAAAATTATTTAAGTTGACTCTTAAACATTATTTTTAATTTTATTGGGGAATGTATTTATCAGTAAAAATAAGATATTGGGAAAATAAGATAGTCAAAATATACCTAACTAAAAATTAGCACGTTCTATTTTGTTAGCGCCATATTAACCCTCTAGCCGGCAAGCCTGCCTTTAGACAGGTCTCAGAAAATACGTTGTGATGCAGTTCTATTTCTTAAAAATCTGTTTTTATACCCTCAGCATTTATGCTAACGAGGGTATATACACTATACACTTTCATACGTGCAAAATGTGCCTCATCGAAATAATGGTTTTAGACCCTAAGTATGTTTGGACGAAAAGTGTTGTCGACAATTTGGAGTAGATTTAGCCATGTCCGTCCGTCTGTCTGGCTAGTGTGCACGATAACTCTCGAATGGATCAACCGATTCGGTCCAAAATTTGGTTTTCGTATATTTTGTCCAAACTTAGTTTACGTTCAAAGATGGGTAATATCGGTCCAATCCTTGCGGTACCTCCCCCACAAAAGTTCGGAAATGTTCGTAAAATTTGTGCGCACGATAACTCTTGATGAGAGTGAGCGATTTGGTCCATACTTTACAAATCCTAAAATATCTATCAGATATAGATCAGGTTCGAACATGGACTATATTTGTCAACTCCTTCGGGTACCTCCCACAAAAAATTTTGGATAAATTCACTTTAAGACCTGCTCTCGAATCACTTTGATGTTTGTTGAAGCAACTTGCATTCGCTGCCTCAATTACGGCAGAATAAGTTTTTTCAGGGGCAAGTCCATACTTCTTGAGAAAACAGCCCGAAAGTTGTAAAAACCCTTATGACACCATATGTAGTGGCTGGAGAGCTCGAACCGAATACTGAGTTCGTCCACACTTTGAATATTGTAATATTTCTTCGAATATTAGATAAAATTCGAAGGTGGTGCTTATAGGTCCACTCCTTCCGGTACCTTCCCCACAAAAGTTCAAAAATATTCGCTAAAAAGGTACGCACGATTTCTCATAGACGTAGCAACCATTCGGTCCAAACTTTGGATCTCTAAATATTGTCGAAGCTTAGTTTATGTTATCTGTCCAACCCTCGTGGTACCACCCACAGAAATGTTCAACATTTGTGTGTGGTTTGAGGATCCTTTGGACATTTTTACCGAAGTTTTTCCTAGTGGCCTTGTTTAAAGCGATATTATGTTTTTCGTAGGCTAGTGAGATAAAATATCTATCGATATCCCAGCAAATTTTTTAGCTTTAATCCTATCCATACTTTGTCGGTTCATAGGCCGAAAATGTTGAAACCCCCTCTAAATACATGCTTTTTTTTTGAAAAAAAGTATTTCAATCCACATAGGCTGAGGGTATATCTCTGTCGGCAAAGCCGACTGATACTTTTTTACTTGTTTGTATATAAAAATCAAATGAACCGAACCGAATTTTTCCCGGATTCGGAGTCGAGTTAATTTCTTAGACTTCGACTTCAGCAAAATTGCTTGACTCCGACTCCGAAACTGGTTGCTATACCCTCAGCCTTTAGGCTGGGAAGGGTATATACACTTTTAGACCCCAAGTATGTTTGGACGAAATTCGTTTCAGACAATTTAGCGTCGACTTAGCCATGTCAGCCCTTGTGTCTGTCCGTCTGTCTGCCTGGCTGGTGCGCACGATAACTCTCGAACGGATCAACCGATTCGAACCAAATTTTGGGTATCGTAATATTTTGTCCAAACTTAATTTAAGTTCGAAGTTAGGCCATATCGATCCGCTCCTTCAAGTACCTCCCCCACAAAAGTTCACTGTTTTTCTGTAAAATGGTGTAAACGGTAACTCTTGAAGGGAGCAATTGATGTGGTCCAAACTTTGTACATCGTATTATTCCTTCTATATAAATATGGGGTTAGAATATGGACAATATCGGTCCACTCCTTCGGGTACCTCCCACACAAAATTCGGATAAATTGAAGTTTAAGAGCTCCTATCGCATCTGTTTGATTCTTTTTTCAGTAGGTTTCTCTAGCGGCCTCATTTTTTGAAAAATTTCTTCCAAACTTTATGAAGAAGCATGGTACAATAATCTTGAAGGTAGGCAAGGTTCGAATAAATTGTGAAAAACGAATTAATATAAATAAATATGCAACAGGTTGTACTGTTTATTTGATTTGTGGGATCATTAACTAAAAACGCGAAAAATGAATGGTAGCCCAAGTTTTCTTTACAGAATCAGCTTCTGTATATTTTCAAAAGTTTGTTTCATCACAATGTTGATGAATTTCATTTCAATAAATGTTGTAATAAAAATCTTCATTCCGATTGAATTTTAATATGTTTAAAATATTTTGTCATATTTTTCAAAACAATACACATATGTACATACCCAATAGAAAATCAAGTCTTCGATGACATTTTCGTCGACGATTCGTTGACGAATGTTCCGAAATTGTCATGTACGCCAACTTGCATGACCATGTCTTGCATTGTGTCTTGGCAACAAACCGAAAAATGCTCAAAAGTGTGCTTTTAAACAATTGTATACATATTTATTCAGATATACAATTTTTGATGTGTAATAAATGTAAAAGTCACAAAATTCGGAAACCGCGTTACTGATTAAACAATTTTTATTTATACAACCCGAATTATGTAGAAAACTGTAAGTTAGAAAAAATAGAATTTAATACTTTAAAATTAATTTAAGTTATTTTTTGAATAGGTGCGTTTAGGTTGAAGAACATTGAAAATTCCAGTAAAATACAACGCATGTGGTATATGGTAAGATTTTAGAATATTTAGGAGATATTCACAATATTCATTTAAAATTATTTCTTTTCGCAGAATCCAAAAATAAAAGAAGGTCGTCTTTCGGCCCGCTGGGGTAAGAAGTGTAAGGCGTGGTAAAGCTGGAAGAAACTGGTGCATTGCAGAACATACGGGAGCTAAGTATTATTAATTGTTTAATTTATTTTGTAAAAAATACATATTTTATAATTAAATAAAAATTTGACACACGACAACATAAACGAAACTGTCTTTAATTGAGTCATCGATGACTAGTAGCAAGACAAGGTCGGTGAAACAGTCGTTGACGAAATACGGTGATTTTAGTCATCTAGATCGTCGTCGACGACAACTTCGCTTACCTTGTCGCCCAAGTTGTCGTGCATGAAAATGTCGTCAACGATCCCAAAGAGCTGTCTGCAAAGAGTCGTGGACGAATTGAAAATGTCGTGCACGATTCATCAATGTTGTCTTAAAGACACTTTCTACTGGGTATACAAAGAGCGTAGCAATAGAAGCAAAGCAATAGAAAAAAATTGAAATCAGCTGTTGGCTATGGCCTACCTTGTAATGATTGTACCATGTCAAGCCAATGATTTGGTATATCCCCACATTACGATACCTACAGATTTTAAACAAAATCAATATTTGTATTTTATATGTGGTTTGGTTTTTTTGTTTTTTTTTTTATACCCTCAGCATTTATGCTAACGAGAGTACATCTTCACCTGAAATGCCCAAAGACGTAACCCTTTGTTCGGAAAATGTGTACGCACGATAACTCTTGAAGGGAGTAGCCGATTTGGTCCATACTTTGGACGTGAAATTTCTACCAGACTTAGATGAGGTTCTAGTATGGACTCAATCGGTCCACTCCTTCGGCTACCTCTGGGGCAAGTCCATACTTCCTAAGAAAAAAAACAGGCTGAAAGGTGCAAAAAACACTAAGACACCGTATGTAGTGCTTGGAGTGCAAGATAACTCTCGAACGGATCAACCAATTCGTTCCAAAATGTGGCCTTCGTAATATTTTGTCCAAACTTAGTTTAAGTTCGAAAATAAGCCATTTGGTCTGTAGATGAAAGGTTTCATTCACATAGGCTGAGGGTACATCTCTGTCGGCAACTTGTTTTTTTTTTTTTTTTTTTTTTTTTGTCAGTGCCTGAGGGTGTATCTCGAACTGATACTTTCTTAATTGTTTTATTTTCGTTTGTTTGTCAAAGTAGCATTTGCTAGACGATGTCTTTAACTACATCAAAACATTAGGATCTACGTTCCACAGTTGGTCCGAATTCTATGGACGTATAGCACGTCGATACCATAAATTTCTTAAAACTATTACTTACTTCTTTTACTGATCGACCAATAATGTCATCGTCATCGTCAGCGTAAGCAAGTAACACACAGTCTGCTCAGGTTCCAATCGTAGGGTACTCGTTCTTCCCGCCATATGGTGCTGAATACACCCGTGTCGCCTCTGGTTCTGAACAGCTGGTAGGCCATCGACTCCTGCTGCGTTATCAGTTTGATTTTTCACTGCCCCGGTCATACCATGGGTTCCTTGGTGGAGGTCTCTGGTATCCAAGTATGAATTTTATGGCTGTTTGCATGGTGTGGACAATATTTTGCCGTTATGCTGATACGTTATGGGGACGGGGAGTGCTTTGATTAAGCAATTGGGCTAGTTGAGTGGGATATGCTGTGGCTACCTGTGTTCAAATTCCGTGTTTTGTTAATTCGTACTTTATTTGCTACGTTAAATCTAGTAAGTACCTTTGCTGTAAATGATCGTTTATCCAACATGCTCAATAAATGTCTTCCATCTATCACAGCGTGTTCAATTTGATTTCTAGTTTTCTGGTCTAGAGACAGCACGAGTATGACGAGATGCTTAAATCCGGTACTGCTAACGACCATATTTTTATCAGATGTTTCATTGCGGTGGCTAAAATTTCCGACTGTTGGACCCATGATATATTGCTTTCACATTTTGTCACTAAACCCGTCTAGAATAATTTTAATGTCATGGGCACGGTAATGGTAATATGTTTCTGCTAAGCGATAGTAAAATATATATTTGGTCTACTCTTCCTTGTCTTCAGCCAAGATAAAGCTGATGTTGAAGAATTTAGTTTTTGTCCGTATTGTAGCAAGTCTTTTAGAAATAAACTTTCTATGCTCACTACTTTCTAAGTTATTATAAGGTTAGTTAATTTCAATTTATAAGACCTTATGAATTTGCAAGCTACATAATAAAATGCGCATTCTGTTCTGTGCTATATTTAACTATGATTTACACATCTCCGCACCTCTTTTAACCCCTTAAATCAACTGTTAAATTGTTTAGAACAACAAATTTGTTGCGCTCGAGAAGAACCAGCCGAAACATAGAGTAGAGTTTAATGGTGGCTAAGTGAATTTCAAAGCCACAATATATCGAAAAAGCTTTTTACGCAAAACACCACTCATTCACATTGTTGTGAACAGCGTTACAGCGATTCGCCTTTTATACATGTAAGTATGTACGCCCAGCTCCACGTTATTGAATTACCTACATAGCTTATTCTTTTGCATTTTCTAGAACCGCATATTGCATAGATACGCACATACATATGTATCGTTTCAACTAAAATTTTGTAACTTTTGGCACACAAAAATGGTTGTGTGCGTACATTGTGGGTTTTTAATCGTGAATTGTTTTGAAAGGAACACATGAACATATATCTTACGAGGCGCATTCTCACGCCGTCCTGTTGAAAATCTTCACCTTTTAAAAATATGAACTAAAATGGCTTGACATTCATAAGGTGTTATTTTCTATAGCCACGTTCTATCGTCGGAGTAAAGGGGTTTTTTCGTTTTCTTTAGCAAAAGTGGAACTTGCTATGTTGTGGTCCCACTTAGCTTCAGTGGCTCTCATTGGATATAGAAAACGAATGAAGATTGTTCTGAATTTGGTGTTGAGTGGGGTTGAAAATATTTCCCTGGCTCTAAGGATACATGTTTTGTTGTCTCGGTTCTATAGATCGTTGGTTCATTTCACAACATGTATAGGGCGCTGCTGGCTCAAGCTGCCGCCACACAACTTGTCATTAACATCTATTGAATATACTGTACACTACCAAAAATCAACATCCATCGAGCTAATCCATTCAGAATCTGAGGTCGTCTCGTCATTGTTTAACTGTACTCAGTCCCACAGAACAATGTTTGTAGTAATAATATGGACGAAAGTTCATGAGCATTTCAGTAACTTAGCCTACTGCCGCTAATTGTGAACTGAAGTCTCGCATGAATTTTGAAATTGTTATACCTTGAATTTTAATAATTAGTCTACTTCACAAATCGCTATTATTGTTGTTCTCATCCTCGTTTTTGAACGAAAATGTCTATGTACATATACCCGCTTACATTGTGTGCTAATACATACATGAAAACATGCGAACATACAATGGTTCCAGGATAATTGCTTTTTAAGATATTCCATCCTTAATGGGAAATGCCTATAGGAAACTATATTCCCTTGCATGTTCATATCATGTGAAATTGTCTGTGTGTAGATGTGTGTGTATGTGTACGAGGGTATGTTTGAACAGATTTCTTTCTTTTGAATTCATGTAGAATGAACTACAATATCCGAACACCATTTTATTTTTGTATGTCTTTTTTGGTATTTTAAAGCACACTAGAACGCCATTCCCAAAACCTCTTTTGGTGTCATGAATATGATATTGCCCTTACGGTTTAATATTGCATCACAGCATCATTGCAGCGCACACAATTACACCCACTCTCTCCACCTGTACATGCATCCACCTGTACACATTCTATTGTGGCGGCCTTGGTCGTAGTGGTAAAAGTTTCCATATTATGCTCGTTGTTTCATCGTACGAAAACATGCTGGTTGGCTGGTATGCTGTTGATGGTGTTGGCGATGGCATCCTTGCATGGCTGGCATGCATGCATCCATGTTCCATTCATATACCATCAAAGTACTTCATTTTGGATTCCGGGTATTTCGGTGTTCCAATGAAGCTGTTGACTGGATATCTAGCTGGATGGTTGGTTGGCTGGTTGGATACCTGGTTATAGCACATTGCACTCCATGACACGGTCACGACGCTACAACGACTCTGAGTACAACGCCTTTGCTCCAGGTGAATGAAACCAACAGAACAAAACAAAAAATATTTTGCCGTGAAATTAAAATTTTAATTAAAACAAAATGACGGAGTGACGGTGATGATGGTGGTGTCGTGTTGTGCATATCTTGTCCCATTTTCCCACGAGCTTCTTCTGCTTTCCTTGGCCAAAAAAAAGAAATTAAGAGACTTTCCATGTTCTCATGCATTTAACTACGGATATGTATTTTACAGTTTCTATTTAACCTAATCAACAATGAGGTTTGAATAGCGAATGTACACACACAGTACACAGCGTCCTGTTGCATTGCTATTTTGTCGTTCGTCGTCTGGGAGAATGTCCTGGCAAATTGAAAATTATAACTCTAGTTATGACCACCACGACAAAATGGTACATTTGCAAAAGCTAATTATTTGTTAAAGGACAATTGTAAAATTATAGAATGCAACGACAATGTGCAAACATACCTCCGTATATACATACATATGTCGGTTTGTATGTTAATGCTATGTCACCTTTATTAAATTCAAATGACACGTAATTAGAGATATGTATCACACAGGGTATTTCTAAAGCCGTTTACGTGCTAAATTAGAAGGAAACTGTTTGGTCAAAATGTTATGTGAAAGAGACAAATTGTAACGCATTGTGTTTGAAAATATTTATTCGGTCAGTAAAAGGAACAGCTTTGAAAAAGGTAGAAAAGGACACATGTGTGAAACTATGTTTTCAAAATTGTTGTGATAAGTGCGGTGTAGCAGTATCACTTTAATACAGTTTTTACAGTGTTTTATTTAACTTGCTTTGGTGTGTGTTTAGTTCAAATCTGGTAACTCATTTTTAACACGGTTGCAGTTGACCAATCGAACTAAAACTTTACACACTTTTCAGATTTGGATGACAATACACGAATATGAAATCAATACCAATATTGGTCCATTTTTACACTGTTTTACAGTGTTTCATCTAATTTGCTTTTCAAATCTGGTAACTAATTTTTCACACAGTTGCAGTTGACCAATCGAACTTAAAATTTGCACACATTTCAGATTTGGATGACAATACATGAATATGAAATTAAAACCGATATTGGTCCATTCTTAGAGTGTTTTTAAGGTGTCTAACTTAACCCCCTTTTCAAATCTGCTAACTGATTTTTAAAACGGTTGCAGTTGACCGATCGAAGTAATACTTTGCACACTTTTCAGATTTAGACGATAATACGTGGATATGAAAACAAAATCAATATGGGTCCATTTTTCGTATAGCCCCCATATAACGGTTCCACCCGATTTCCGGTATTTTGCTTTTCAAATCTGGTAACTCATTTTTCACACAGTTGCAGTTGACCAATCGAACTAAAACTTTGCAAACTTTTCAGATTTGGATGACAATACATGAATATGAAATCAAAACCAATATTGGTCCATTTTTACAGTGTTGTGCAGTGTTGAATTTTACATGCTTTTCAAATCTGGTAACTCATTTTTAACACAGTTGTAATTGACCAAGCGAACTAAAACTTTGCACACTTTCAGATATGGATGACAATACACGAATATGAAATCAAAACCAATATTGGTCCATTTTTACACTGTTTTACAGTTTTTTATCTAATTTGCATTTCAAATCTGGTAACTTATTTTTAACACAGTTGCAGTTGCCCAATCGGACTAAAACTTTGCACACTTTTCAGATTTGGGTGACAATGCATGAATATGAAATCAAAACCAATATTGGTCCATTTTTACAGTGTTTTGACGGTGTTTTATTTAAACTGCATTTCACATCTGGTAACTCAATTTTGACACAGTTGCAGTTGACCATTCGAACTGAAACTTTGCACACTTTTCAGATTTGGATGACAATACACGAATATGGGCCCAATTTTTCCTACAGCCCCCATATAGCGGTACAACCCGATTTCAGGTATTTTGAGGATTTTATCTTCATTTTTGCCCGAATTAGCTGTCATTTGGCATTTCCAGTGATACAGACATTTCCCCACCAAAAATTGTGAACATAGGTCCAGGTTTTGGTATAGTCCCCTTATAGCGGTACCACCCGATTTCAAGTATTATGAGGATTTTATCTTAATTTTAGGGCCGAATTGGCTGTAACTTAACATTTGGAGTCCCCAATGGTACGGAAACTTCTCCACGAAAAATTGTTGACAAAGGTCCAGGTTTTGATATAGTCCCCATATAGTGGTACCACCCGATTTCAAGTGTTTTAAGGATTTTATCTTAATTTTTAGCCAGAATTTGATGTAACTTCTCATTTGGAGTCCCCAATGATACAGAAACTTCCCCACCAAAAATTATTAACATAAGTTCAGGTTTTGGTATAGCCTTTATAAAACGGTACTACACGATTTCAGGCATTTTAAAGTTTTTTATCTAAGTTTTCGGCCTAAATTGACTGTAATTTTATTCTCAGTGGTAAAAAAATGTATTTACTAAAAAGTTAAAAATAAAATATAATTTAAAAAAATTAAGTTTCAGTGTTTTATTTAGAAATGCACTTAAAACTAGGAAATAATTTGTCGCTTAGCCTCAATAAATATATTCTTTCTCATGATGGAATCTCTCAAATAAAACGCTTGCCGTTTAATTTTGCCACCATTTATAATTTAAATGTAAGCGTTTTATTTGAGAGATTCCATCATGAGAAAGAATATATTTATTGAGGTTAAGCGACAAATTATTTCCTAGTTTTAAGTGCATTTCTAAATAAAACACTGAAACTTAATTTTTTTAAATTATATTTTATTTGTTTTTGGGTTCCATAAGCAATGTATTTTAACCTCCGACTATAAACAATTCAAATTCTAAAACAATGCAGCTATAGGGGGTTATCATTAATGAAATTTCCCCGTGAGTTTTGTCTTTCCGCCGTTGCAAGTGAAAGTGATATACATAATTCCCATTTTTTTCGCACTTCGTGAAATATGCATTAATTGTCCATTTTTTGTAAAGAGTCATTGGTATTCACTGCCGACGATTCCCGACAACATTAGCAACCCTGTAGGAAATGTCAATAGTGAAACTATACTGACTTACTACTGACATTGTCCACAGTACTACTGACAAACTGTAGACAACGCATGTAATTTCCTATAGACATTTTGTATGAACGTGTCATTCGAAAGTCAGTAGTAGGTCAGTAGTTGCTGATACTTGTTATTAAAATTATATACCTTATGTTTAATCACTCATTAAGTTCACGACATTTAATTGATTTTTCACAAAAACACCAAACAATTAAGAAAATGAAAAAATCTAAGAAGATGTTTTGTTGGGCTATCAGTTGTGAATATAAACAATGCTTCTTCTTATTAAGATAAAAGTTTCAGTTATTGACAACATGTTGACAAAAGCTTTGTTCCCGTACTTTTTAATAGTAAAACTCGTAAAAGAGAAAAATTGTTGTAACACAAAAGTTTTTTTAAAAGTTCGGGAACGCAAAAATGGAAAAACAGCAAAAAAGCTGGAACAAATGTCAAAGCCGGCGTACCAGCCAATCATACGCCGGCAACCATGCTACTATGTTTTACACGCTCAAATTTGTCGAGTAAAAAGTTTTAAAAGAGAGCGTCATTCTTTACAACTTTTTTTGTGTACGGGAACGGGTTTTCGGGTAAAATGTGTAAAAGTCGTAAAAATTTTAAAAATTTTTAGTTCTGGAACAAAGTTAAAGTGTTGACTTTGTCACCATAACAGTAGAAAAAGTGGTGACATGTCGTCACATGACCCCATGCTTCCTACAGGGAAGAGCTTTCAATTTGTATATCCTCAGCCTTTAGGCCAAAGAGAGTATAGGGAAATGTTGCCAAATTTGTCATATTCTATTTCAAAGAATATATATCACAAATATTGTCAATTATTTCATATTCCATTTCAAAAAAGGTTAATTTTTCGCGCTGCATCAAAGATTTTTGGTACATTTGTAGGTTAAGAAAAAATTTCCAAGTACGAATCTGCTCGCGAGCCATTTTTTTATTGTTGCGGAAAAAATATTATAAAAACATTAATTATTTTAATGAGCACAATTGTTACTAAAAATTTCTCTCGAAGTGACTTCAGAGAGTATATTGCATAATACATGTAAAATGTTACTCAGAATTCGCGGAATGTACATAAAATTGATAAATTATTGAATTGAATAGTACTTTTCAAATGTCAATTCCATTGCTTATATTTCAAATAAATCCTCATAAACAAGGTTAACTCTGCAAAAGGCCAAAATATAAACATGGTCTAAGTCAACTTTTTTCAAAATAAAGGTCAATTTAGCGGTATTTCTTTGGTATTATAGTTTCGATGTTACAGCCAAAATAAGCACATATTTTGGTCAAAAAATAAATTATTGTTCGAAAAAATATTTTTTCACATGCATTATGTAGTTGAAAATATTGGGAAAATCTATGGGAATGCTTTCTTCATTTTGCTTAAATCTCCCAATAAAATGTATGAATTTTGCTTTAAAGACATTCGTATTAAAGCTTTCCAATTGAGGAAGATAATTGGGTTGATGAGGATATATGTCAAAGCTTCTGAAATGGAAATAGAGGTCAACTAACCCATTTTAATTTATATGCATTTCAAAATACGTGTAAATCGGGTAATTATCAAAATCATTTTTTCCGCACGTAATTTTCATGTACAGCAACACCATATCTTTAAGTTGTAAATATTTTTCGAAATTTAAGTTGGTGGCTAAGATGTAGCATCGGCTGCATCTTAGTGTTTAAAAGGCTATAAAACATGGCTAGTTTGCTCAGGGTGCATACTAGACTTGTGTCGTTCATGAACGAACCGGTTCAAAGGAACGACTCCGTGAAAAGAACGAACGGATCCGTATCCAGCACATTCTTTTATATCGTTCATTTAGATCCCTGATGGCCAAGACATTGCTGCTTACAAAATTAGCAGCAGAGCTATCAACTTTAGTTTTACAAAGATTTAAGATTTAATTTATTGAGCCTTTCATATACAAACGTTATAATTAGATAGAGTTGTTATGATATTATGTAAAACTTAAGAATATAATTAGTTTTACAAACACACTCACGCAATCAACACACAAATTTGCACACACAAAACAATCAAAGTTTCAGTTAGCTACAATCGTTCAGTAAATCAATGGCTCATATGATTCATCTAGATCTTTTAGCCCCTCTGTTTCTTTTTGCTTCTTTCGTTCATATTCAAAACAGTAACAACCACCATTTTTTGCACACAGACAAACTCACACAAGCTGCGTCAGCGCTAGCATCACAAATTTGCACACACACATGGCTCATATCGTTTCGTTGAACGAAAAAGAGCAAAAGAGCCAACGAACGAAGTGAAGGATCCGGATCTTTTTGGTGAACAGAATGAAAAAGATCGATCCGCTCAATGAACGAGATTGCCCAACACTAGTGCATACAAGTTTTGTCCGCATCCGATTTCAGTGTTCACAATTTCCATTTTTTCCATTTTTGGCTAGAGCCAAATGAGAAATTCTTAAATCTATACAAAATGATTTATTGCTAGTCTTCAATAAATAAACAAACGAACAAAGGTTATTAATTAATAATTTGATTAGTTAAGCCCAAAAACAGTGTTCACCATGAAAATTTATATCGATATATATATATATATATATATATATATATATATATATATATATATATATATATATATATATATATATATATATATAGCCCCCATAGAACAGTACCACCCGATTTTCGGTATTTTGAAGGTTTTAGTTTCATTATCCCACCCAAATGACTGAAATTTGGTATTTAGTCTTCGTTAAGACGCCTTCATGTAGCCCCAATAGAAGGGTACCTCCCGATTTTCGGTATAGTGAAGGTTCTGGCCTCAATATTACTCCAAAATGGCTGAAATTTGGTATTTATACTTCGTTGGGGGAACTCAACTTTCCCCTCTAAATTTGTCGATACAGTTCCACGCCTTCGTATAGCCCCCATAGAACAGTAACTCCCGATGTTCGGTTTTTTGAAGACTGTGGACTCAATATTCCTCCGAAATGGCTGAAATTTGGGATTTAGATTTCTTTGGGGGTACTCAACATTCCCCTAAATTCATATAGCCCCCATAGAATGGTACCTCCCGATTTTCGGTATTTTGAAGGTTGTTGTCTCAATATTTCACCGAAATGACTAAATTTGGTATTTAGTCTTTGTTGGGGTTCGCCCTCTAAATTTGTCGGTATAGATCCACGCCTTCATGTAGCCCCCATAGAACGGTACCTCCCGATTTTCGGTATTGTGAAGGTCGTGGCCTCAATATTTCTCCAAAATGGTTAACGTTTGGTATTTAGACTTCGTTGGGGTAATCAACTTTCCCCTTTAAATTTGTCGGTATAGCTCCACAACTTCATATAGCCACCACAGAACCGCACCTCCCGATTTCCAGTAATTTGAAGGTTGTGTGGTTGAAATTTGGCATTTAGTCTTCATTTAGGATATAAAACCTACCTCTCTAAATTTGTCGGTATAAGTTCACGCCTTCATATATCCCCCATGGAAAGGTACTTCCCGATTTTCGGTATTACACCAAAATGGCTGAAATTTGGTATTTAAACTTCGTTGGTGGTATAAAATTGTTCCCCAGCAACTTGTCCGTACAGATCCACGATTTTATATTGCCCCCCTTTCGTTATTTAGTCTTCCAATATAATATATTATAGAATAATATTATCAGTATAGGTCTTCCTATATCCCCATAGAAGCGTACCTCTTGATATTCGTTTTTTTTTCAGGTATTAGCCACATTATCTTACCGAAATATGGGACATTTGGTATTTAGTCTTCTTTGAGTCTAAAAACTTTCCGCCAGAAATTTGTCAATATAGATCGACGTTTTGAAATAGCCCCCATGGAACGGTACCTCACATTGTTTTACAGAAATTGCTGCAATTTGATATTAAGTTTTCTTCATACACGAAAGGAAAATAATTATTCCATTTTACTTCAATACAACTCGTGGTGCAGGGTATGGAAAGTTCGGCTCGGCTGAACTTAACGCCGTTCTTACTTGTTTGGGATAAAACAAGTAAAAAAGTGTCAGTCGGCTTTGCCGACAGAGGTATACCCTCAGCCAATGTGAATTGAAACATTCATCTACGGACAGATAGAATGTACTTAGCGTCTCTTCAGAATTTTGTGGCCCTTTTTCCACATTTGAACTTGCCGACAAAAATGTGGATTAGGAATTAACACAAATGTTGAACTTTTGTGGGGGAGGTACCCTTAGGAAGGACCGATATGGGCCATTTTAGAAGTTAAAATAAATTTTGACAAAATATTAGGAGATCCAAAGTTTGGACCAAATTGGTTGCACCATTCAAGTGATATCGTCCTAACATTTTAGTGGCATTTTTTAAATATTGGGGAGAAGTACCGGAAGTTGGGGACCGGTATTGCCCCATGAAACTAAGTTTAGATAAAATATGACGAAGACCAAATGCTGCACCAAATCGGTAGAACAGTTCCCAAGAAATACGGACCTGCTCCTAAAAAAACTTTTACCGTCGTAATGGAGGTAGCGAATGCAAATCGCTTCAACAAAAATTAAAGTGATTCGAGAGCAGGTCTTAAAGTGAACTTATCCGAAATTTTGTGTGAAAGGTACCCAAAGGAGTGCACAAAAATAGTCCATATTCGAACCTGATCTATATCTGGATGTGCAGAGTATGGATTACATCAGTCACTCCCTTCAAGAGTTATCGTGCACATATTTTATCCGAAGATTGTTGAATTACACACGGTGTCATAGGGGTTTTTTGTAACTTTCAGGCTATTTTCCAGGAAGTATGGACTTGCCCCTTATGAAACTTGTACCGTCGTATGGGGGACAGCGAATACAAGTTGCTACCACAACTAAACTAAACTTTTCCAAAATTTTGTGTGGGAGGTACCCGAAGGAGTGGACCGATTGAAACTTCATCTAAGTCTGGTAGAACTTTCACGATGTACAAAGTGTGGGCCAAATCGGCTACTTCCTTCCGAACATTTTTGAACTTTTGTGGGGGAGGTACCGGAAGGAGTGGACCGATATTACCCATCTTCGGACTTAAACTAAGTTTGGGCAAAACAAAAATTTTGAACCGAATCGGTTGCTCCATTCGAGAGTTATCGTGCGCACCAGGCAGTCAGACAGACGGACAGACAGACAGACGGACGGACATGGCTAAATCAACTCCAAATTGTCTGAAACACATTTCGTCCAAACATACTTGGGGTCTAAAACCATTATTTCGATGAGGCACATTTTGCCCGTATGAAAGTGTATATCACCAATATTTTTGAAAATTTAACATAGCTGAAGCCAAGGTTTACCCTTTTAGAATACGCGACTTGTGCTTCTATATTATACAAATTAAATATTTTTGGATAAAATGAAATGTTTTTGGATGTGGCAAAAAATATTGGCCTTAAAAGATAATTTGGGTGGAAGCTGTGGCTATATTTATGTTAAAAATGGGTAAAAATGGGTTGAAGCCACCATGTCTCTTTTTGTTTTCTCTCGATTTGTGAGTAAACCACACTTCTCTCGATTTTCCTGTCAAAGTAAAAGTAGAAGCAAACTAAATAAGGATCATCTCACTAATGTATTACTTTTCAAAATTTGAACTGCTTCTACCATTAAATGATGCTGACATTTTGAAGCCAGATTTACAGTGTTTTTTTTTTTTTGAAAATTTCTCCTAATTTCATTCCGCAAACAGGGTTTTCAAAAAATTATATATAGGATTTTAGTACTTGCGATTCTGAGTTATTTGATACGACTAATGTGAATGTAGTCTGCACAGCTTCATAGAAATCTACATCCAAATGCGGAAATTTTGTGCGAACATTTTTGTAAAAAACATATTATTCGGGCCTAATTTTTACAATTGTCATTCGATTTCCTCGTACTTGATTGCACATTTTAGTTTTTTACGTTCCGGATCTAATAAATCATTCCGCGTAAAAATCCATCTACAAAAACGCGAGTTACAAGAAAGTCCAAAGTAGAAAAATCATCTAAAATTGTTTTTGGAAATATCGCGTATTTTATCGCGTTTTCTGCGGTAAACGCAATAAAACAACTAATACAGCATCTTCGTTTTAGCGGAAACAGAGATTGGAAAACTTCACTGATAAGGGAGCTACATTCATTTTATCCCAAAAAATAGTGTGTGATGCTACATCCACGGTTCTTAATTGATCGCCTTGAAATAGATATATATCGATGTAGATTTTCATGGTGGACATTGAAATCGGATGCGGACAAAAATTGTATGCACTTTGCGCAAATTAGCGATATTTTATAGGTATTTTAATGCTACATCTTAGCCACCAAATTAAATTTCGAAAACTATATTCAAATTAAAAGATACGGTATTGCTGTACATGGAAATCACATGCGGACAAACTGATTTTGATAATTACGCGATTTACACGTATTTTAAAATGCATATAAATACAAATGGGTTTTTTGACCTCTATTTCCATTTCAGAAGCTTTGACATATATCCCCATCAACCCAATTAGCTTCCCTAATGGGAAAGCTTTAATATGAATGTCAATAAAGAAAAATCCGTCTATTTTGTTGGGAGATTTAAGCAAAATGAAGGAAGTATTCCTATAAATTTTTACAATATCTTCTACTACATAATGCATGTGAAAAATATTTTTTTTAAACAAAAAATTATTTTTTTTACCAAATATGTGCTTATTTTGGCTGTAACATCCAAACTATAACTCCAATCTGTATGATTGTAGTCTCATTTGATTTGCCGTAAAGTTTGGATCCACAACAATTTTTTATGAAATTTTATGACCACTAAGTGGGCCTTAATTTTGAAAAAGTAAACTTATATTCAATAATTTATCAATTTTTTGTACGTTCCGCGAATTCTGTGTAACATTTTGCAGGTATTATGCAATCTACTCACTGAAGTCACTTCGAGAGAACTTTTTTGTAACAATTGTGCTAATTAAAATAATTAGCGTTTTTATAATATTTTCTTTCTTAAAAAGCGAAATAAAAGCGCCATAACTTTTGTCCGCAACAACCAAAAATTGGCTCGCGACCAGATTCGTACTGGGAATTTTTGTCTTAACGTACATATCAAAAATCGTTGATGTAGCGCGAAAAAAATGTATCCTTTTTTTCTGAAATGGAATATGAAATAATAGACAATATTCGTGATATACCCTCGTTAGCATAAATGCTGAAGGTATAATGAATGTAGCCCCCATATCATTGGTGTTGTTAAATCTCTGTTTCCGCAAAAAGGAAAATATTGCACTAGTTTTTTTCATTGCAGTGGAAACGACCCACAGAATACCAGATAAATTACGCTATATTTTCAAAACCAATTTTAGGTGATTTTCTTACTTTGGAACTTCTCCGTAACTCGCGTTTCAGTAGAAAGAGTTTTTTTTTTTTGAAACTCCTACCCCCTAATTTTTTCCATTTGACTCAAAAACCTTATATACTAAATTTTATGGCGATCTTTTAACGTTAACCCGTGGCACCAGAGGGATCATTGTTTAAATAGTAATTTGTATGGGGACCAAAGGTGAATTTTCAAGAAAATTCATTAAAATCCGCATTTATGGACTAATCGATGACATTTTTTACCAGTTCATTGTTGTGGCCAAAAAACCGAATCCTAAGAAAAATGTTGAAAATAGGATCAGATTTCGATACAGATATAGAGCCATATCGGATATAAAAAATGCGATCCAAATTTCAACATTTTTGTAGGATTTGTTTTTTAGCCACAACAATGAACTGGCAGAAAATTTTCATCGATTGGACCATAAATGCGAATTTTAGAGAATTTTCGTGAAAGTTCACCTTTGGCCCCATACAAATTACTATGGAAACAAAGATCCCTCTAGTGGCAAGGTTTAACGTTTACCGATCGCCATAAAATTCCATATAGCTATAAGGTTTTTCGGTCAAATGGAAACAAATTTAGAGGGTAGGCGTTTAAAAAAACTTTGTCGTTTTAGTGTAGATACCCTCGTTAACCTAAATGTTGAGGGTATAAATATCCATTTCGGTTCTATCTAACATCGAATAAAGTATTATTACCTCACATTCGTGCATATCTTACATTACTTATGAATGGTATTCAGTAAACTCCATTGTGACGTAAGACAATTTTGCCAATGGTGATTTTAATCTGCACAGCGATAACTCGTTGAGAAATTGCCGACCTAGAAAGCAGTTACTTTTGAAGATTATATGTTTATAAACATTCCTCAATTTGTAAAATCATTAAAAAGGTTGATTTTACAAACTGATTATGCCTGTAACTTATTTTTCGTGATATGAATGCTCTAAAATTGCTAAAGTCAAAATCAAATTTAATAACAGTTCATTCAAATTAGAGCATTGCTTCGCACAAGTGGAAGCGAAATTTCAATTACACTTTTTTTACGAACAAATATACTACATACATACACTCCACGTCAGTAGAATAGAACACCTAAATTTTTGTTAATGTTAGCGTATTTATCCCAAAACGAATGAATCTACGATTTTAATCTTGTAGGGA